>NC_134787.1:55024808-55032308 GCF_046742065.1 Oratosquilla oratoria
ATTTCCAGTTGCTGCCCGGAGATTTTATTCCACTGAGGTAAACCCAATTCGTAGCGAAAGGTATTAAAAAATATCAAGTCACAAACTGTACGGGCAACGACCATGAAACAATAGAGCAAAAACAGTGGAAACTATTACGAGAGATCAAGAAGTACCACACAACGGGAAATATAATAATAGATAAACAAATAAAAAAAACTTCTGCATTACCATAAGACGAAGTAACAAGGCGAAAAAAAAAATAAACAAACACTTGGGTCACACGATGCGCATCAACTGCTGCGCAGGTTGGCGCGCGAGAGGAGCCATATGAGAAGGTGTCGGGGGGCGTGCGCGCGCATTCCGGCCCAGAGTCCGGGAACCTGAGCACCGGGCGCTCCCAACACACACACCCAGCGCGATGGTGTCGAGTGGTCAGATCTGCGGCGGCTTGAGAATATCACCCGCGTAGTTATTGGTTTTAAACGAGACCTTTGTACTTTTTTATCTAATTCTCCGCCATTTTTCGTGAGAAAGAATACATGGAGAAACCCTCGTCTTCTCGAGATCCGACAAAGAACATGTACTTTTAAGATTCTAGGAATGCGGGTGGGTTATAAATATTCAACAACGAAACGGAAATTGGGTCGTTGAGGTGTTGCAGCCGTTTGAAATGGGACTGTTGCAATAAAAGAACAATTACAGGGGAACGACCTACAAAAGAATTCAAAGACGGATGTGATTATCACGAAGGAACGGACACGGGAGGAAATCCGCTGCAGGGCGGTGGCCGTTACAGGGAAAACGACCGTTGTACGAAAGCGGTTGCTGAAGCTGGCATCCCAACGAACGAGGTTGGTGGGCGATGTTGCGAAGGGGGGGGGGTGGGGGCGTGTAGGTCGAACTGTCCCGATCAAAGAGCTACGTTGCATGGGAGGGAGGGGGGAGGTGGGGGTGGGAGGGAGGGGGGAGGTGGGGGTGGGAGGGAGGGGGGGAGGTGGGGTGGGAGGGGTTGAACGCAGTTCCGTACCGAGGGAGGGAGGGGGAGAGAGCGTGAACAGGAGCATAGCGGTAAAGGGAATGTGTTATGAGAACAAGGGGCGTGTCGACGACCCCAGCAAGAAAGGTATTTTGTTAAAACCAAGGAATATTTTACAGAAAAAAAAAAGGAGAAGGAGAATCACTATTTCCAAGGATTTTTTTCTGTAGACATTTTGGGAAAACTCTCCATGGAAGCCACAACGACCGGACATGACTTAGGCCTTTCGTTTAAAGGTGTTATTACACTGGGCTATTATTTCCTCCAACCTCCAATTAATCGTCGGAACCGCCCACCTTCAGCATTTTTTCGACATAAAATCACTTTGGCAATCTATTTTGTTTTCCTCCAGCATATAAGATTCCTTTCCGAAAACTGCGGGCTGCAAATTTGTTCCAACAATCGGAGGTAAAAAAAAAAAAAAAATGTGATGTCTTTAAGACACTGTTCTCGGTTCCAACACGAGGGACATCATGAACTGAAACTGAATTAGCGAGGGAAGACCCTTTCCTGTCCTATATAAAAAAATATTCCCCTATATACGGGTATAGACCCCTAATAAATATGATTAAAACCAAAATGGAGCCATAGCAACTGGAGAAGAAATATTAAGCCGTTGGGAAAATTTCTTTAAAGAACTTTTAAATAGACCAGAACCCGATACACCATATGAGGAAGCGAATGGGGATAATAGTAATGAAACAGAAGTAATGGAACCGACAATTAATGAAATAAGAACAACCACAAAAGAAATAAAGAATAATAAAGTACCTGGGGAAGATGGAGTATAGGGAGAACCACTAAAGGCAGGAGAGTACCTGAATAATAAAGTATACCAACTTATTTTAAGAATATGGAGAGAGGAAAAGGTACCAATAAAATGGAATAAAGGAAACATTACACCAATGAAATATTTAGCGAATATCAATGTGTTTTTAGAGGTGGAAGATCACCAACAGACCATCTGTTTACGATCAGACAGATACTGGAGAAGAGCTGCGAGTTTGATGTAAATCACTAGCATATACATATAGATTTCAAACAAGCATATGGTAGTGTACATAGACCATCCACGTGGAAAATCCTCAGAAACTCTGGAATACCAATCAAAATTGTAAACTTGGTGAAAGCAACGTTTGATGGCACTGAAACACAGGTAAAGGGTTGGCAACAAGAAAACAGATATTTTTGAGATAAGGAGTGGTTTGAGGCAGGGGTGTGTTCTATCCCCATTACTATTCAACCTACTACTGGAAAGAGTAGTAAGAGAAGTGGAGAGAGATAATGTTGGAGTGGAGTTCGAGTGAATATGTTGGCCTATGCCGACGACGCGAAGTCGACTTAATAGATGGGACCTCAGATGGAATAAAAGGCACCTTTGGAGATTTTCCAGAGATTGCGAACAGAGTTGGTCTGCTGGTGAATACTAAGAAGACAGAGTTGATGTATCTAACAAAAATAATAACAGAGAAGAATACACTGACATCAGTGATGTGCGTGTAGAAACTTTAAGTATCTTGGATCAGTTGTAACAAATGAAAACCTGATGGACACCGAAATGAAATAAATAATTACAACAGCCAACTGATGTTATTACAGCCTCCAAAAGACCCTGGGAAGAAGGATAATATCAACGAAGACCAAACTAAGAATATATGATACAATAATAAAACCCATTCTATTGTATGGATGCGAAGCCTAGAGCCTGACTAAGAAAATGGAAAAAAGTACTTTTGTGTTTGAGAACAGTGTACTAAGGAAAATATTGGGCCCAGTATTCGACGAACTAGACCAAGAATGGAGAAGGCGTCATAATGAAGAGTTACGGGAAATATCAGGCCAAACAAATATCGTGAACATCATAAAGTCAAGGCGACTGCAGTATGCCGGGCACATTGCAAGAATGGACCAGGAAAGAATACCAAAGAGAGTGATGAAGGACGGTATGGTAGGAGGAAGACGATTCCCAGGAAGACCACGCAGAAGATGGATGGACAACGTGAAGGAGGACCTGGATTGAACTAGAGCAGATGTCCGTGAATGAAAGACAGTGGCACAGAACCGTAGAGCAGAGCTGGGCGCGTTCCTCGATGCGTTCCGCTTTAGTTTGGCCGCGGTTAGCATCCCAAACTATTAAAGCTTAAGATGGAGGTTCATACCGAAATAAAAGTCCGGTAGGCCACATACTATACCGAAGAAAAATTTCGTAGGCCACATCCAAAAAGTAGGCCACATACTACACCGGTACCTATATTGCTTTAATAGTTTGGGAGCTCTAACCGCGGCCAAAGTAAAGTGGAACGCATCTAAGAACGCATAGAGGAACGCGCCCAGCTCTGCCGTAGAGACTGGAGGTATGTAATTGGTGCGGGCGGTAAAGGGTTAGCAAATAGCCCGACCATCACCGGAGTGAGTCCCCTAGCTACAGATTTTATCATCCACAAATAAATATTCAATGTAGCCGTTTACGTATTACTATAAATGTGAAATACATTTGATATATTTCCACCGACAAAACATCTTGGCAACAAACTTTGAGAGTAAAAGTTTCTCGTGGCTCAAGTTAGATGTATTTCTTATTCTCTTGTTTTTGTTTTAGGCATTTTGTTATTACGGATTTATTTCATATGATCTGGATAATAAGACATCATGACTTTAACGACCAATTAATGGAGTAGTCAAAACCAGAGGGTAAGATGTGTACTTCCCTTAATGGGGGATTGAGGAAAGTAGGAATATTTCTTGATATAAAAATATTTTCTTGATATAAAAATATTTTCCATCTATCTGTCTGTCTCTTCCTCTTTTTCTCTCTCTCCTAACTGTATATCCCGTAATGAAGAGAGAAAAAGAGGAGAATATTTCTTGATATAAAATAATTTTCAATATCTGTCTGTCTCTTCCTCGTTTTCTCTCTCTCCACTAACTGAATTCGAATCCCATGGCATAAGATAACTTGTTGAATTGATTGAATAATCGTAAACAGATATTTGTTCCGAATGGTAAAACTTCTTACACACACACACGATGAGAAGGTGGTAGATTTTCCGGCTGCCACTACGGAGGTCCAGGTTCGAATCCAGCCCAGGACTGAAATAATTTCAGTATCGCTACATTGCGAGTCATTACTCCAATTCTCGTGGGCGGGGAGTTGGGTGTGTGTGTGCGTGTAAGGTCACAGTATTACCTATAGATCGGTCATATATGAGCTCTCTTCCGAGAGGGAAATGGCTGTCGATCATGAGTCCAACACGTTATCCAAGACCATGATGAATCACACACACACACCATTTACTAGCTCAAGAGGGACAGTAACATGTGTGTATGCGTTTGTGTATTTGTGCATGTGAATGTAAATTACATGGCCTCACTCAAACTCCAAGAATACTCCTGAAATATCTCTTTGAATACTTTGGTTGTTGCCTCGTCTTACAACTCATTATGGATGTCGCCAGGCATTTTCTTTTATTTATCTATCAATTATTTCTTTATTTATTTTATTATCTATCAAACTGAGAAGCCTTCCACAGTTAAGGCCCAAAGAATGTTCTTCCTTGATATTCACGTAGACATCTTACATACGCATTCCGGCTACCCTTTATGATACATTGACTGCATAGCCCTTATGCAGTTAATACATGAGGGA
Organism: Oratosquilla oratoria; assembly: GCF_046742065.1. Lineage (NCBI taxonomy): Eukaryota > Metazoa > Arthropoda > Malacostraca > Stomatopoda > Squillidae > Oratosquilla > Oratosquilla oratoria. The sequence goes on from NC_134787.1 coordinate 55,029,473, forward strand.
CTTACGTATCACCCATACGGACCACAACCACGTATCATTTTTTTTTATGACAGAAGACTAATTTTCACTCCAGTAATAATCCTGATCATATTTTAAACTTTCTGTTATCTTTCTATTCCCTCAATGACCACCTCTATGACTTCATTGCTTCGGTTTGATGTTTCTCCAAGGATAGAAGCGCTGGCTATTGGCTGTGAAGTACAAATACTCGAGTCCAGCTGGTGTTCGGTGATTTGATTCTGCTGAAGGGAATCTCCCCACCATTCAATGGGTGAAAGACTATGCCTAAACGGATAAAATTGTCTGACATCACTTATATATATATATATATATATATATATATATATATATATATATATCATATATATACATATATATATATATAATACTGATGACCCACTTTCGGAGAAGAATAAGCGAAGATATAGAGATCTGTATATTTCGATCACTTACTGTGATCCTCTTCGGCAGATATGAGTTACAAAGTACAGAACAATGTGTATTTATAGTAAAGCAGTGAGGTAGCATGAGGGGACGAGGCTCAGGTCAACACGCCCGGCACGCATGCTCGCATCTTGGTGGCTCAGGTCACATGACCGGCGTAGCATGGGCCTTGGTGATTTTTGTCCACCGCTAATGTTGATGGTAACATTTTATTTATGGCAAAATGTTACCATCAACATTAGCGGTGGACAAAAATCACCAAGGCCCATGCTACGCCGGTCATGTGACCTGAGCCACCAAGATGCGAGCATGCGTGCCGGGCGTGTTGACCTGAGCCTCGTCCCCTCATGCTACCTCACTGCTTTACTATAAATACACATTGTTCTGTACTTTGTAACTCATATCTGCCGAAGAGGATCACAGTAAGTGATCGAAATATACAGATCTCTATATCTTCGCTTATTCTTCTCCGAAAGTGGGTCATCAGTATTATTTTACATATGTGCTACGACATATCTTTGTTGTGATATATATATATATATACATACACACACACACACACACACACACACACACACACACACACACACACACACACACACACACACACACATATAGATATATATATATATATATATATATATATATATATATATATATATATGGGAAATTTACACCATGTACTTTACCTATTCTGAGGGCCTCAGTTGAATGAAATCGCTTATCGAAAACTGGAATAAAATATGTAAATAAGATTCCTCGCGTGAATTAGATTAATTCAACACACTGTATTGAATTTATTCCAATGGAAAGTTATCCAGACCATTTCATTCATCTGAGAGTTCTGGACTCACGTCTTTGTTCCACCGATGCCTGACGTCATCACGGAGGCGATAAGGGAGCGATATAAAGAGATAAGAAGAATGAAGGGATAACAGAAGTCAGACGAAATGATAAGCATTCTTATGCGAGTGGAAATCTGTCCCCTGTAATAAAGAACGACACGTGGCTCTGGTCCGAATGGGCGTCGCTCGAGTCACTGAAGTGTTGACTGTCAGTACCTCAATACGGAGAAAAAGGGGCTGCCTCATCCAAGAGAATATTTTTAGATTTTTTTTTTTCATATATTCATGGATTTATTTAGTTACTTTTATCTGGTTGGTTAGTATATCCGTGTATTTATCTATTTATTTTTATCTGGTCAGATGTTGTCACTTTTTTTTTTTTTTTCATTAACAAGCCCACCGGCTGCGCCGGCCAGGCTTCGCCTGGGGGCTTTGACGAATCCCCGGCGTGTGTGACCGAATTACCACCGGACGGCGTAAGCAACCATTAATTTTTTTTATATATCAAAACCTTATTTTCTAGCCCGGGTTCTAACCCTGACTTTTACGAAATTGCCCTGCCTTAAGTGCGACAGAATCTATAAAGTCTAATCACCACACCGGAAGGGATTCAATGCAGAGAGGTGTGCGCTGGCGGGTGGAATCTGATCTGTTATGATGGGAGGAGGGATGGCGGGAGGGAGGGGAGGGTGAGGGGGTAGAGTGAGAGAGAGAGAGAGAGAACAGCCGAGCTGATGAAAAGCAAGATCTGGTATCAATCGACCCCACCTGACGTGAAATTCAAACATTAATCCGTTTGGAAATTCACCGGCATCAGCGGGTAATATGTGGTTTAACTTTACATCATAGTTATATTTAACTCCAGATAAGAAGAGATTGTTTATATAAGAACAAACGCCAGCTTTGAACAGGTCTGTCGTGCATCGTTCCATTGAGGTCTACAACTTCGGGAAAATTCTCTTTTGGTAGTCGTTATTGCTAAGTGCAGTTGGGAAGGCGGGAGAGGGAGGTGGATAGTAATAGTTCATGATAATTTCTGAAACTACGAAGTCTGTATTCTCCATCTCCTCCAGGAGATTCCGCTACAATGTTCGTCGATGGTGATGGCAGTACTTTCTTAAAACAAAAGTCATGGTACCCATTCTCCTGTGATTTATTAAAGAACAAGAGGCTTCCCTCATTCAAGCAAAAGATCCTGTCACTACGAAGGACAATCACGATAAGAACATAAGAATGGAGGAGACCTCAATAGACCATAAGGCCTACATGTCACTACGAAGGACAATCACGATAAGAACATAAGAATGGAGGAGACCGCAATAGACCATAAGGCCTACACTAGGTAGACCGATGACAAGATCGTGGTTGAATGTGAATAAAACTCACACTATGGAATAAACATGGCTTTCATTACATACGGAATTGCTAACGCAATACTATATAAGAACATAAGAATAAAGGAGACTGCAAGAGACCATAAGTCCTACACTAGGAAATTCCATGTCCATTGTTAGAGGAAAAGTCAGGTTAGGTCAGGTCAGGTCAGG
>NC_134787.1:55034808-55044808 GCF_046742065.1 Oratosquilla oratoria
TTGGGTAAATTTGTATTACATCTATGGCATATAACAGTGTCTAGAGTAATTACATACAGTATTATTGATAATTATAATCTAGAGTATTTCTATATAATGTTTTGTCAGGCTTATTGGATGGCAATGCATTTTATATGCATATTTTCTGGGCAATAGTGAATGGAACATGTATGGATAATATTTCATGAATGTACAGTGATCGTGATGTTTCATCTAAATGATAAATAAAAACAATAGGATTAATTGATACCGAATAAATACTGGAACAATGAGGCTCTTAAAATCATAAGGAATCAACATACATATACATAAACAATTTAAAGAAAAAACAATTAATCAATTAAGATAATAAGATAAGGCTTTATCTCTATAATACAATTTTCAGAAGTGTTACCATACTATACTGTAGTTTACCTGTGGATACAAGTACGTTTCGTAGAACAAAGAAAACGGCTAATTCACAATAAATATGAGGGGTGACTAAACTGTCTACATAATGTTACCCCACTCACAACACTGTAAGATGACTTTACAATATATTTCTATTACTTCTGAAATATTGAGGCATGTCTTGCCATAATATTTTTTCTAATTATAATCCAGTATACAATAGTAATAGTATTTTTAGATAATTATGGGATTATTTGACATTCACTTCTTATCAAAGATCATGTCGCTTCAATCATCAGAGTTAAAGAATACATGATTGAATAAATAGATAAATAAATAGAAAAAAATGAATGTAAATAAAATATAATATAATAAAATGTAATTAAATGCGATAGAATAAAACAGAATAGAGTAGAATGGAATTAAGTCAGAATAAAATAAAATGAAATGAAGGAATATTTCATAGAATAAAATTAAAACGGTATAGAATCTCCAGGGGACTCAGTCTAAGCTGTAGCTGTTCACTCTGTTAATATAACAAAACTTCATTTTATCGTTTGTTCTTAGTAACTTCTAACTAAGATGTGGGACACAAGCAGTCAGCACTGAACACGTCTAGCATGCCTAGTGTAGACCAAGGTCTAAATATACAGGTCAGACCGTTTGAATTATTGTGCGCAGCTTCTGACGTCATTAGGCTGGGTCCGTTTTCTCTTTGTGAAACACTGAAGAAAACTGTGAAACGCCAAGGAAGACAGGAACTATAATATTTTATATATTATATATTCATATATATAGACAGGAACTATAATATTTTATATATATTTTATATAATATTTGTCAGAATATAACTAATTGCGTGGAGCGGTGCGAGCGAAGGTAACGACATTCCCGAACGACGCGCCAGCTTCAACTGACAGCTATAGGGCCCGCGAACCCCACTTTGAACAGCCAGGTGACGTTCACGAGCCCGCTGCGCCAACTCCCTCGAAATTCGGTCGGAAGTGGTTAGACCTTATATTCTTAGATCTTGGTGTAGACGATAAGGTCTCTTGCCGCCTCCTTCATCTTATTTTCTTATCTTTGGTATGCACTGCAGAACGTTAAAGCGAAAAATATGATTTTCACAACTGCGCAAGTTCAGAGACGTGATTAACTATTATGGCATGGAAATGTATAGCATATTCTTGGTAATTGAAGAGGCTGGGAGAGCCACTACAATATCTAAGAGAGGATCGTGAGGCGAAATAAGATCAGATTCCTCGCATTTGGAAAACTCGCCAAATTTTCCAAACAACGCGGTGGGAAGAATTCTAAACATAAAATCACTACAAACCCATTAAACATCAGTCTACTCTGATTGAATAAAATGGAATTTTTTTTCTCTGAGATTTTTTATCGGTAGAAACCATGGTCCGTTTGTATTTATTTATTTGTTTACTTTTTCTGGCCAATACGTGTCGTTTTTTCGAGCTGATTTCAAATATGGCGCGGAGCAAAACATAAACAAACAAGTTTATTTATAGCTGAGGGCCGGAAGCTGCATCTGTTTCCATTCATGTTTGGTTAGATTAGTGAAAAATATAGTCGAATATAAAAGACAGATATTGAAGGCTAATATAGTTTTAGAGTTGCAGTACAAATGTGAAGTAATAATGACAATTTCATAGCAATATTAGTGTGAATTTTGCATACCTCGTATCGGCAAATTATGATTATGATATACATTTTTCTTCTATTTATTACATAAAAATTCCTTCTTCATACCAAATGCAGAATGTGTTCTCGTGGTTATTATTATTATTTTTTTTATTTTGGTTAAAGATGTTGAGATTGGTTGCTCTTCAGGCCGGGTTTTGTTTGTAGTAGACTTCTTATCAAAACATTGTTTACTCGAGTCTCATAGCCATGTCGTGTTTATTGATAAGTTTATCTTATAAAGGAATCTGTTATAAATACAATGTATTAGGAAACGAGCTGTTTGCTACATCAGAAGGATTTCATTATAATTATTTAGCATCGATCTACAGTCTGCTGGAAAAACATGTTTTATATATATATATATATATATATATATATATAGATATATATATATATATATATATATATATATATATATATATATACTGTGAACCAGCCTTAACTCCTTCCACGTGATAGTATACTTTATTCCGCTAACATGAAGCGACCTGAGTAGAAAACAACAACGAATGCAACAGCAATGACGGAGTGAGGCCAACTATACTGGATCCCATACTCTGTTTTGGCCTTTCTACCACAAGAGACGACATCATCCAGACGAGATACAGATCTCAATCTCAGGAAGATCCCGAATTGATCAAGACACCATTAAGTCTTTAAGTCCCTCCCCGCACTAAATTAAATAATCTGGCGTTAACCAAAATCAAAGCTACGAGTTAGGGAATGTCACTGAAGTCCATATAATTTGTAGACTTAAGATATTTTGACTTATCAAAGATGTTCTTTGGACAAAAGTGTTGATGTGTTTTTATTAAAGGTGTCGTCCATGCACTACCAACTAACCAACTAGGTAATCTGACCATTGGGGATGACGGGGATCAAGCAGACTTTCTGCAACATTCGACAACAATGGGAAGCTTATTAATGCGCGGACACATCGTGTACCCTCGTTGCAAACGGGCAGGGGGCAACCTATGAAAATCCTTGTCGACAACAGTATTTTTTTCTATTTTGAAAATATCGAGAAGATACGTTATATTTGTTCTGTGTGCCATATGTTCTACTGCTGTATTGTTTTATTTTATTTATTCATTTATCATTATTTATGTATTTATTATCATTGGTCTGATTTTTATAAACTATTATCAATTATCATTATATACTTATTTGATTTGTTTATTTACCTATATATTAATTATTTTTTATCATTACTCATATATATATATATATATATATATATATAATATATATATATATATATATATATATATATATATATATATATATATATACTAAAAGGTCTCCTGTAGGTATGCTTCTCCTTTATAATCCTTTGTTTTCTACTCGTGAATATCTGCAAGGGGTATTGACCAAATCCGTTTTATGCAGTGAATACTTAAATGCATGGGGTTTCAGCGTGGCCAGCACACAATTTCAATAAGTTTGAGGTAGTATGATTTTAAAAAATAAAAGTGGAAAAATAAAAGAAATGCTGAAATATTTGAGTTAGTCTTCAATGACTACCTCTGGGTATTAAGTAGTTGTATAAAGGACTGTGATCCTTAGAAATACTGTAGTTTTGCAGTTACATCCATTGTAATAGAGATGCTTTGGCACGTTACAATCTCGCCAAGTGGGTGTAGGAAAAAAAAGGTTTGAATATTTTTGCAGTGAGGTTTTTGGTGACACCTTTATAAATCAGAGTAACGCATTTTTTCAAACTAATTTCCATTCAAAGAAATAATACTGATAATTTTCAACTTTTTGCCATCCCTTCTTTCTCCTCTCCTTTATCATATCTTTGATTTCACCTCTTTGGCGTGGTATTAAGCCCCAAGGACAAAATACAATGTAATCTTAAATATATCGTGTGGTCAGTACCGTCATTGCTGAAATGTCTGGTCACTTTCCAAATGTCATCCTGACTGACACCAAACGATATCATTTAGTTGAACGGAAACCCACGAACTGAGCGAAATAATTCGTACCCCATTTCGATTTGTCCGACCGTTACCCATGATGCATCATATTTATGCCATGGACCTTGATTTATGCAAACCTATCTTTGATGGAGTTACATTAATGTGATTTTGGTATAATTTTTTTTTATTAGAAAACTACTGTGCACAGCTACACAATAAACATGTTACGAAAGATATATTAGCATAGCTCTGAAAAAAAATTACGTACCGAAAGAGCCATGTACAAAGGCGGAGCATGCCGACAGGAGACCTTATGGTCCATAACTAGGTCGGATACGAAAGAAATATACAATAATGATAAGTAAATAAATAAACGAAAATTATAGTAATGTAAATAATAATAAATAAATAGGTAAAGTTAAAAAATACAAACAGGTAAATAGTAAATAATAATAAATTGACAGATAAGTAAAAATAAATGATAATCAAGCAAATAATAATAAACAAACAGACAGATAATAACAAACAAATAAACAATATAAAATAGATGACAGGCATTACAGCATCTTGCTTCGGACCAATAACTATTTTTGTTCGTTTGTCCAGGTAACTCCATGTAACTCCATATAGACCGTCAGTCTTATCCCATCCCATCCATCCCCGCAACATTCCCTCACCTCACATTTAGATTTGCAAATGAACAACACAATAACAGCAGCGACGGAGATCATTCATCTGCCACCGTGATCAAAAGCAGAGGCAAATAAAGACGACTTTCGTTGTTGCTCTGACCTTCTTGTCTGTAAGACACAGCGTTGTACAAAGATGCCTGTCTCAGATGTTTAGAGTTATGTTGCAATGCACTCACCCGCTTCATTGGCGTAATCCTTCATATATTTTTTTCAGTTGATCCCAAGCGATTTTTTTTTTCAGCTGAGATGGATACTCGAGACAAAGCGAGGTCTTGACCGAGGCCATTCTTCAGCTAATAAGATCGCCAGATGATATTGGGAATAGAATCAACCAATTGAACTCAAAGTTGCTGTTGTCTGATGGTCATGTTAATTTGATATGGTGATCTAGTTAGTACAGGACCCAGGATTCTAGATTTAAAATATCTATCAAAAATAACTTTGAGAATCGTTGCTGATGAAATGCACATTAAGTTCGTATTTCTTTATTCTATAATAGTTAACTTTTCTGTAGATAAGGTGTACTGAAATACGTACTGAAGATAAGCTATTACTGGTGCAAACACACTTCTGGTCAGTATCATTCAAATAAATTATGAAGGCCTAATGCAGATTTCAGAGAAAAATTATTTGTCACTTTTTCGTATAAAAAGAGCAAGTGACTGAAAAGCACGTGGAGCCTCAACAGCGCACCATAAGAGCGAAAATATACACCAAATTAAAACCCATTTTACCCCAGCTAGCTAGTTAACTAGATGTCTATTGTATCAACGGAATTCTATTTATCTAATTCCACTCAATTATGAGGTAGCTAATGTTGGTTAGAGGAAAATGTGTTCCATAATAAGCAAAATGAATTCATGCATTTGCGTCGTTGAATTCAGGATCGGGGATGGAAATGTTCAAATCGAATTTATGTGATAACAAGCGACAATACGTCCACCTTTAAACTCAACAAGGATTACTTTTCTTTGCAAAAACCCTTTGGGGTTGGGGGATAGGCCATACATAGATAGAAGTTAGGAGTCGCGACCCAAACTCATCGACTTCTGCGCATGCGCATCAGAGTCGTCGTCGACAGCGACGCAGTAGAGGAGGACAGCTGTGAAGCGGATGGGGTGAAAAAGAAATACGTTAAAGGAGAGAAGATGGATGCACGACGTGTACAGGCCCAGCGATAAAAAGAGAGAGTTGGGGGCACAGGCACTGTCTGTCTGTCTTTCTGTCTGTATGGCCGCCTGACTACCTGCCTACTTGTCAGTGTCAGCCGACCTCCCTACCTTCCTGCCTGCTTGCCTCCTGCATAGACAACGAACTGAACTCGAATAAATGCAACGGATATTTCGTTTCTTTTCTCTCTTCGTAAAAATTACCTTCTATCTACACTGAGTCTGTAATGCCAGCAGCCAAACAGTTCATCAACTGAAGGGAGGCCAGGACCATTCCCTTGTCACACCTTGTTAAAGTAAAATAGGGAATTATTTAAGTAGAATAGGGAATTATCTAAACAAAATAGGGACTTATTTGAATAAAATAGGGAATTATTTAAGTGAAATAGGGAATTATTTAAGTAAAATGGGGGAATGAAGTAAAACAGGGAATTGTTTAAGTAAATTAAGGAATTATCTAAGTAAAACAGGGAATTATTTAAGTAAAATGGGGGAATGAAGTAAAACAGGGAATTGTTTAAGTAAATTAAGGAATTATCTAAGTAAAACAGGGAATTATTTAAGTAAATTAGGGAATTATTTGAGTAAAATAGAAAATTGTTGAAGTAAAATAGGGAATTATTTAATTAGAATAAGGAAATATTCAAGTAAAATAGGGAATTATTCAAGTAAAATAGGGAATTATTTAAGTAAAATAAGGAATCATTCAAGTAAAGTAGGGAATTGTTTCAGGGCATGAACGGGACTCATTCCCCATCTCTAATCCCTACAAAGCTCGACATGTCACGTGTAGAGACAGAGTAAATACGAATAATATAATTTTGTTGACGATAACCATCGCGCTAAAGAGGTGGAATTTTTTTTATACAGAGATGATAAAGAAGACATAGAAGGAGGGGGGACAAGAAGGAAGGACTGTAGAGGTTAATAGTGACTGCCATTTTTTTTTCTTTCTGAATGAAAGTTTCAAAGAAGATAGTGATACTGCGTGAGTCTGGCCCGTAGGGATGTCATCAAAATCCTTAAAGTATTAAATGCATAAAATTATGCACTCAATATGAGAGAGAGAGAGAGAGAGAGAGAGAGAGAGAGAGAGAGAGAGAGAGAGAGAGAGAGAGAGAGAGAGAGAGAGAGAGAGAGAGAGAGAGAGATGGAGAGAGAGAGAGAGAGAGAGAGAGAGAGAGAGAGAGAGAGAGAGAGAGAGAGAGAGAGAGAGAGAGAGAGAGAGAGAGAGAGAGAGATGGAGAGAGAGAGATGGAGAGAGAGAGATGGAGAGAGAGAGAGAGAGAGAGAGAGAGAGAGAGAGAGAGAGAGAGAGAGAGAGAGAGAGAGAGAGAGAGAGAGAGAGAGAGAGAGAGAGAGAGAAATAGGAGTGTGCTTACCCAGTTTGTTGCCGGTCCGCCTCTTGACGCGCAGGCATATCGTCCTGGAGCGAATACACTGCGAAAAAAGAGAGAAAAAAATTATTTTAATGTTGCTTTATGGACGAGTCCATCACATTAAAATACACATCACCGGGGTTTCTCACTTCCCTCAAGGCATCACCTGTCTCCATTAGATGTAATAGATATCCACTTCCGCATTTTATCCACATTAAAAAAAAAATAATAATAATAATAATCCGCACTACTTCCGCACTGTTAGAGTGAGGATACGAGGATATAATTGAACACACCATTGCATGAAATTATGTAGAACTTTTCTTTGTAGCGTTTGTATTGCAAATGAATGCATTGGTAAGTAGGCACTGCTGTAGATTTTTTTAGAACCTGCATTCTAAATGGTCTTCTAAAACGTGTATTAGATACAAACAAAAACACGCATGTATATAAATATCATATATACATGCATACATACACACATACACGCACACACACACACACACACACACACACACACACACACACACACACACACACACACACACACACACACACACACACACACATATATATATATACATAATATATATATATATATATATATATATATACATATATATATATATATATATATATATATACATATATATATATATATATATATATAAATTTCCGAGAGGAATATCCTATACGTATTTCCATACCACTATAACATATTTATTCTAATTAGGCATAGAATTTCCTCATTATTGCTGATCACGCGTTTATTTTCTTTTTTTTTTAATTTTGTAAATCTCGAATATCAATTGTATTTATTATATTTCATGTTTTCCTGTTTCATCGTAACGTGCTGCGAGCATTTCATCGCGGCCGATTTCTGGTGATTAGTTTTCGTTCTGTAACAGATGTCATCTAAGGTCATGTAAAGACTCCGTGAAGACTTCACGTGGGTCTTTGAATTGACCTTCCAGTACCGTCATCAGTTTCTTTCTTCGGGGACGACGTCGCGCCAAAGAGGTTGGGTCATAAAAGTGTTAAAGGAGAAGCTAAGGGAGGGTAGTAAAATGGGGTTATAACAGTGTAGTTAATGAATGGAATAAACTTCCTGCAGAGGCAGTGCAATGTAGTTCAGTTCGGAGCTTTAAGAATCATTTAGATAAACACCTAAGCACGATGCTGTAATGACTATCACTTATCTTATTTTATTTGTTTATTTGTTTTGTTATCATTTGTCTGTTTGTTATTATTGGCTTGATTCTCATTTATTATTAGTTATATGTCAGTTTATTATTATTTACTATTTACGTACCTGCTTGTTTATCATTTAAATATACCTATGTATTTATCTATGTATTTTATTTATTTACATTATTACAGTTTTTATTTATTTATTTCTTCATTTCTTCATTTATTTATCATTATTATGATTTTTTTGTCGCATCCGACCAAGATATGAACCAAAAGGTCTCCTGTCGGCACGCTCCGCCTTTGTAATCCTTTTTAAGGAGAGGTTAAGGGATGGTAGTAAAAAGGAGATATAGCAGTACTTAAAAGGGATCAATATTCTTCTTTGAGTTGAGATCAGTTTCCGATCATAGGAGAAAAAAAAATACTGTGTGTCTCTGGTCCGTAGGGACACCATTAAAACCCTTAACGTTCATGCAGTTCATAGGGGGCTGTGCGTGGTTAGGGGTCAGGAGTTAGGGGTTAGGGGGTGTCCGGCCACTGACCCGTAATGGGGTTTGATGGATCCAAATGGGTTTTCATAAGACCCACGTGCCTGCCTTGGATCTCGACCGATTGGTATTTCGTTCAAGTCGGGTCCCACCAGCTCGAAAATCTTCCAAAAAAGCTTATGAGAATACGTGGGTTTTACTAATTTAGGTTAAGTTAGGCAAGGTTAGGTCGGTTAGGCTAAGTTAGGTCGGTTAGGCTAGGCTAGGTTAGGTCGGATTAAATTAGATTAGTCTAGATTAGGTCAGTAGCTTTTTCAGACGAAGAAGCTACTGACCGGTATCGCTTTACAGTAGCTTCTTCAGAGAAAGAAGCTACTCTAAAGTGAAACCGGTCAGGAATAAACCCAATAATTGGATCAAAACCCGTGTTTCCCCCTTCCACCTTTCTCACAATTGTCCCACTGTCTTACCATCAACAACGTACTAAAGGAGTTGACAGGACCATAAGCACTTTACCAGGCTTCTCTTGACTCTCTTCGGAACGTACGAACTTGGTCGACCCTACTGCCACCTCTCTTGAGACCCTCTCCGGTGCCCAGGGAAACCCTGTCAGTCTTGAACCTATTACATAAGCCCTTCGACCCGATAGCACTTTTTCGCAGCTTTTGTTCAGTGTGACGCCACACCATTCAACTCGAGGTCAATCTCGAGAGAAAATGGGGCCTCTCGATCGATGGCGTCACCGTTTCTCCCCTCCGTCTGCCTTTCTGTCGAATAAAACCAGCAGGCGATGCATACAGAGCAGTATCAGCAATTGGGATTCTATTTTTTTCTTGACAAGGCGGCCATATTGTATGTCCTACTCTGGCCAAAAGCGGACGATTTGATTCGGCGGTTGAGGACCCGCGGGAACGAGTAAGACCATCAGGACTCTGTCTCGCATCATTTGGACTATTACTTAATGAATCGTGTTGCACACTACGGGTTGCATTCTGGCTATCAATTGACAATCTTAATCAGTTCACGGGGGTGGGGTGAGAGAAGGAGGGAGGGAGGGAGGGAGGGAGG
>NC_134787.1:55049808-55079808 GCF_046742065.1 Oratosquilla oratoria
AAGGAAATTTACCTCGGGCAAGAAAAAACAAAGTCGCTCCTGTCAATCAAAGGTCTTGAAAAAAGGCATCTGATCGGCAAATTCTCTTGGTTTCAACTTCCAAACAGAATTTGGAATTCAACTCCAGGGAAGACTCAAACTTTCCAGAAGACTCTCCGGACAAGAGGCTATCAGAGGTCGTTTCCGCCAATATGGGTAATTTTCTTGTTCCTTGGGTTTTGCTTACCTCTTCGACAATTGTAAATTCCTTCCATTGTTGGTTTTGTCAACTGGCTACTGCTGATCTCATTGTTATGATTCTATTTTTTCTCGTTTGGTGTTACAAAGAGAAAGTAATTTTTGAGTGACCGTCGCGGTGTCTCTTCGAAGTGGCGGGGAAGAGTAAAAAAAAAAAAAAAAAAAAAAAAAAAAAAAAAAAAAAAAAAAAAAAAAAAAAAAAAAAAAAAAAAAAAAAAAAAAAAAAAAAAAATGTCTAGCAAAGGTTAGGTGAGGCTAGATTAAATTAGACAGGCTGGGTTAGATTAGGTTAGATTACATTAGAAGTTATCCTCTGACCTTTTTTTCTGTGACTTTATCCACAGATTCAAACTGCCAAAAGTGTTTGGGTTTGTCGGGAGAGGTTGGCCCACCACTGACCTTGTAATCTTTTCTTCTTCCTTATTATTATTTGCTTGATTCTCATTTATATGTAAATTATATGTAGTTATATGTAAAATCATATGTAAATATAAAGTTAGATATATGTAAATATATGTAATATATGTATATGTAATATATGTAAATATATGTAAATATATGTAAATATAAAGTTATAAAGTTAAATTGTATGTAAATTATATGTAGTTATATGTAAATTTATTATTATTTACTATTTACCTGTTTGTTTATTATCTAACTATACCTGTGTATTTATTTATATATTTTATTTATTATTTACATTATCATAGTTTTTATTTATTCATTTTTCTATTTATTTATCATTATTATGATTTTTTCACATCCGACCTAGATATGGACCAAAAGGTCTCCTGTCGGTATGGTCCGCCTTTGTAACCCTTTGTAGATATTCTACTGGTTCACACAGCACTGTTCATTTACTGTATATGACGTAGCGTGACGCTTGTACGAAGCCTTCATACCAACACGCTCCACTTATCTGAGCCTATTGGGATAACAGTTAAATGCATTTAGAACAGAAATATGAAACTCTGTAGGATTTGTGGTTTCCCTCATTGATATTCAGTGAACATCGGATTGAACGAACAAAAGGACGATGTGGACGAGATCAAATTTCGTAATTCAAGCGAAGTAGATTTTGATTCTGTTAACTCAGGCGAGCGAAGTGATGCGGAATATCAATGTGAATTCATCCATTGCATACTTGTAGCAACATAATCATAATTGTATGCATCCTATTATTCCGATATGTATATTCCAATATGTGATATAAATCTTTGGTATCTCTTCGACCAGATTTGGTACAAGTTCTTAACCCAGGGGTCCAATGCCGTATTGGGGTCCACAGACGTTTCTAAGAGGTTCCACACACCAAAAACTAATGGTATTTAATGGATACACGACGATTCTATTCATTGTTGAAGTAATTTCCAGAAGACTAAAGAACAGTAACCCATAAGTACAGTAGGACACAATGTATTAGCGCCAGGAATAGAGCTAACAGAGCATTAGGTTTCATTGCTAGGACGGATACGAATAAAAGTGCAGAGGTAATTATCAAACTCTATCTAGCGTTAGTTAGATCCATCCTTCACTATGCAGTAGAGTTTTGGTCTACGTTCTATGGAATGGATATCAAATCACTAGAATCAGTACAGAGGAGAATGATCAAAATGATAAATGGGCTCAGAAATTTACCTTACGAGGACAGGCGTGATCTAATAGAGGTGCTCAAGTGGATAAAGGGCTTTAATAAGGGTGACGCAAACAAGGTCATCATATTAAGACAACAGAGCAAGACTCGCAGTAATGGATTCAGATTGGACAAATTTAGATTTAAGAAGGATATAGTCAAGAACTGGTTTACAAATAGTGGTCAACGAATGGAATAGTAGTAATCGCTGAAACTATCGGTTGTTTTAAGAAACGGTTAGACAACTTTATGGACGGAGATTACAGGTGGTAATGGATATGTAACTGCCTAGTGTCGGCCCTATGGTCTATCTTAGTCTCCTTCATTCTTATGATCTAGAATACACGAGAAAACGGGTTGAAAACTCCTTTCGTGGCTGGAACATCAGTAAAACGCGCCTTCAAGATATCGTCTGTCGTCATAACGCTGTTCGTTTCATTCTTGATGGAGCTGTGCGGATCAGGCAACTCGACAGCTCCACTCTTCCGACCTCAGTTGACCTTTTGCTTTGTTGACGCCATTTCCGGTCCTCCACTCTCCTTGCCACCCTCCAGGTCGCCCACCCTCCGCCTCTCCACTCCCCTTCCACCTGGCTTTCTCTCCTCCTTCCACTTTTCTCTAGAGGCCACCTTTCTCATCTTACCTTCTCCTCTTCCCACTTTCCTCACTTTTCATTTTACCTCACTTTTCTTCCTTACCTCCTTACTTCCTCCCTTCCTTCCGTCCTTCCTTCCGTCCTTCCTTCCTTCCTTCCTTCCTTCCTTCCTTCCTTCCGTCCTTCCTTCCTTCCCTCCTTCCTTCCGTCCTTCCTTCCTTCCTTTCCTCCCTTTCTTCCTTCCTTCCCTCCTTCTTTCCTCCCTCCCTCCCTTCCTTCCTTCCTTCCTTCCTCCCTTCCTTCCTTCCTTCCCTCCTTCCTTCCTTCCCTCCTTTCTTCCTTCTTTTCTTCCTTCCTTCCTCCCTAGCACTTCGAACTGTCATTTTAAGCGCCACCTATACAGACTGACACCTTGCATGTGTCTGGGATATGCTAGTGGTACGGACCTTGAAAAATTGCGATAATATTGGGAGTTTTGCGAAAAGGAATATATGCGACGCATAGAAACTCTCACGTTCGGTTATATTTGAAAAAAAAAAAAAAAAAAGTTCGTGTTTGCCTTTTCATTGGTCCCGAGAGGGCAGTCCTATCCCTTGCATTAATAACTACCAAAAAGGAGACGGTTCTCTCTTTCTCTATCATCCCCCCCTCTCTCTCTTTCTCTTCCCTTCATTCTCTCTCTCTCTCCTCTCTTTCTCCTCATTTTTTTTCTCTTTTTTCGTCTTTTTCTTTACTTCTCTTTTTCTTCCATCTTTTTCCTTTCCTTTTTCTTTCCTTCTCTTCCTCTTTATTTTACTCCTTATTTTTCTTTTCTCTTTTTTCTTGCTTTTCCTTTCTCTTTTCTATTTCTCATTCTTTCTTTCTCTCACTCTCTTCTTTTTGTCTCTCTTTCTTTCGATTTCCTTCCTCTTCCTCGTCTCTCATTTCCCTTCTTCTCCTTTCTTTTTCTCCCTTTTTCTCCTTTCCCATTTACTTATTCTCCTTCTCCCTTTCTCTCTCTCTCTTCCCTGTTTTTCTCCTCTCTCTCTCTCTCTCTCTCTCTCCTGTTTCTCTTATCTCTCTCTCTCTCTCTCTCTCCTGTTTCTCCTCTCTCTCTCTCTCCCTCTCTCTTTCTCTCTCTCCTTTTCTCTTTATTCTCCCCCCTCTCACTCTCTCTCCTGTTTCTCTTATCTCTTTCTCCTATTTCTCTTCATTTTCACTCTCTCTTTTTCTCCTCCCCCTCTCTCTATTCCCCATCTCTCTCTCCTTTTCTCTCTTCATCATATCTCTCCTTTTCTCTTTATCCTCTCTCTCTTTCCCTCTATCCCTCATCTCTCTCTCCTTTTATCTCCTTATCTTCTCTCTCTCTCTCTCTCTCTTTCTCTCTTTCTCACTTATCTTTCTCTTTTTCTCTCCCTCTGGACTCATATAGAGGGGTCGAAAATGAACTAGGTGGAGAAAAATAGACTTTCCTTCAATTTCAAACTGATGACGCCATTTCCCAGACACAACTGTTATCACGGAAACATTCGAAAGAGTGAGTATATATCTGTGACACCCTGTAGCGTACATCTCGGCCCCAGGATGTACACCACATTACATGTACAGTCAGTGTCTTAAGATAACATCAGTGTGAAGTAGGAGAAGTAACCAAGAAAGTTTGAGTTCAAGGATGAAATCTGACGGAAACTGCCAAGTCTGATCTTCTCTAAGGATTACAAAGGCGGAGCATGCCGACAGGAGACCTTTTGGTCCATAACTAGGTCGGATGCGAAAAAATGTAATAATGATAAATAAATGAATAAATGAATAAAAACTATAATAATATAAATGATAATATATAAAATAAATAAATGTTTAATACTTTTTATTAAATCGAGGATTCTATGCAGAGCTGCCTGGTAATATGGACAGCGGGCCAATAGGAATAGACAGGAATGGAAAACAAACAGGGACCATTGACGGGCTCCTGATCCTGGTGGTCTTCTAAGAAGGACGTCAGAAAGAATTATCTCCCTTCTATTCATGTTCAAAACCTATGAACACCCTTGCGTCTACCTGCAGGTGCTGCCCCAATGAACTGACACTCGGTCCCCGGATCGGGTCTAGAATATCTATCAATATTAACTGTATATCCTGCTTTCCTCTACCTATCACTATAAATCGGTGAGATGACAAGTCCCATATTAATACAATACAGACTACAGTTCAACATTCCTTCCTAAAGAGGTCTTATATCACTCGCTGTCGAGGCAACAGCTATTATTATGATTAAAAGCAAACAGTCTCTCCTTCTTGTGGTATCAGTGTTTTATTATTTATTGTAATTATGTGTAATCATTGTGTATATTTGTAATTATATTGGATATCGCAAATGCGATGCATGTCTGTTCGCGCCAAATTGGCAGCTTGGCGTCAGTTGAGAGCCAGCTCTCTTTGTATACACACGCATTAGTTGTCAGTGGTATCAGTGAATACAGTGTATTTCCCACTAATTGACTTTCATTTCTTGTAGCCACCCGGTACAAGTCTCTCTGAGCGATGTAATTAACAAAGTTTTGCTGAAGCCAAGAAGAGACGATCGAAGCCATTGTGTGAACAAAAGAGAATAGTTTTGATTGATCGGATCCTGTCTTTTGGTTTTGAGTTCACTCCTCAGTTGGATAAAATCTTCTTGGTTCTCAACAGAAACCTAAGATGCACGGTACATCATCGTGATAAAGGGTTAAGAAACGACCGATGTGCTCATTTTACCACATCAACGTTTAAGAATAAAGTTGTTTTTACCGAGTTGAGACGTGTAGAGAGATCCACGCATCATATACCACCACGGTTGATTTTTGTAAAGGATTCTTTATGCATGAATTTCGCGAAACAAGACGACGCAAATCATCGTCGACTTAAACAGTCCTTACAACATAATTCACGAACGTTGGATATTTGGATACTTAGATATCAAACCCACTGGGCTACATCTCATAGAACTGCCCAATCGGTTTGTTTACATAGACGATTCTTAAATTAATTCTGATCATGTTACCGGAGTGAATACGATATGAGACGCTTGGGTAATCTATTCTTCGTAATATCTGAGACGGCCAGAAGTCTGTGAACCGGGAAACCCAGTCCGAAGATAATGTATTCTGAATGTGCTTTAATGGCAACCCTCATTACGCGAAAATTAATGAGGTGTTGAATGCATAATTTAGAAAACCCAGAATATCAAGCAACGGGAGCACTGCCTAATAATGAGATGCGTCTCCTCGCGATGTTTTTGGCTGAGTGAAATTTCTGGTTTTATTCGGTGTCATGTGTTCAGGCTCAGTCCCTCGGTGATTGTGATGGTGTGCGTGGGCTGGGTATGATGATTAAGCCGAGCCGAACTACTGAGTAACACATAGGATGATCAACTTTGCTTTACACGCCTGTTGAGTGTAGTTGGAAAGGCATATAGAAGGGTGTTAACTGAGATTAGGAAGGGGACAGAAGGAGTAATTGGGGGAAGAACAGCGTGGTTTTAGAAATGAGGATGCGTAAATAGAATTTTTGTAGTGAGGAATCTATATATATATATATATATATATATATATATATATATATTGTGTGTATATATATATGTGTATATATATATATATGTATATATATATATGTATATATATATGGCTCGGGTTCCGAATAGCGACTGTCATAACAGCGACTGTCAATAGAGCGACTTCACAATCGCGATTCTTTTAAAACAGCGACCATCACAACAGCGACCACATGATAGCGATTGTATTATAAGAGCGACTGTCATAACAGCGACATTATCGCATCAGCAGTCCTCCAAATGTTGCTATCATTATTTTTTTTATCATTGAAAGAAATATATTATCAAAATAATTAAAAAAAAATTACTTATACATCATTTCAGGTAACAATATTTTTTGCACATACTGTGTGAAAATGAAATGAAATTTATGAAACAAATTATCTAAATTGAAATTATACAGCTTTCATATGTAAATGGTGTTATCATTGCACAAAAAGTTGGGTTGGGTTGGGTTGGGTTGGGTTGTTCAAAAACTAATTCTGGCGTTAGTTTATCTTGATGTTCATGATGCTTAATGTCAAGATAGATTTAACGCCAAGATAATGCATAATTTTGTTTTGAACAACCCAGTCCAGAAGTTCAACATCATTATGAGCATGCAGGAGGGGAGCGCATGGAATGTAGGATGTTTCGGCCACTGACGTTTCGGCCAGAACTCTGCAGGGTAGGACGTTTCGGCCAGTCCTCCAAATGTTGGTATTATTATTTACTTATTATTGAAAGAAAATATATTATTAAAAGAATTAAAGAAATATATATCATTTCAAGTGACAATATTTTTTGAACATACTATGTAAAAACGAAATTAAATTTGTGAAACAAATTATCTGAATTACAATTATACAGTGCACCAAATTATCTAAATTAAAATCATACAACTTTCATGTGTGGACTAAGGTAAATGGTGTTATTGTTGCACAAAAAATTGCCCAACATTGATAACATATCATAACAAGGAGTCTAGGGTTGGGTTGTTCAAAAACTAATTCTGGCGTTAGTTTATCTTGATGGTCATGATGCTTAATGTCAAGATAGATTTAACGCCAAGACAATGAAAAAATTTGTTTTGAACAACCTAGTCCAGAAGTTCAACATCATTATGAGCATACAGGAGGGGAGCGCATGGAATGTAGGATGTTTCGGCCACTGACGTTTCGGCCAGAACTCTGCAGGGTAGGACGTTTCGGCCAGTCCTCCAAATGTTGCTATTATTATTTACTTATTATTGAAAGAAAATGTATTGTTAAAAGAATTAAAGAAATATATATCATTTCAAGTGACAATATTTTTGCACATACTGTGTGAAAACGAAATTGATTTAATGAAACAAATTATCTAAATTGAAATTATACAGTGTACGAAATTATCTTAATTAAAATTATACAGCTTTCATGTGTGGACTAAGGTAAATGGTGTTATTGTTGCACAAAAAGTTGCCTAACATTGATAACATATCATAACAAGGAGTCTAGGGTTGGGTTGTTCAAAAACTAATTCTGGCGTTAGTTTATCTTGATGTTAAAAGTCATGGTAACGCTCTGTGTTACCATGATGTTTAATGTCAAGATAGATTTAACGCCAAGATAGTGCAAAAAATGATTTTGAACAACCCAGTCCAGAAGTTCAACATCATTTTGAGCATGCAGGAGGGGAGCGCATCGAATATAGGATGTTTCGGCCACAAACGTTTCGGCAACTGACGTTTCGGCCAGAACTCTGCAGGGTACGACGTTTCGGCCAATCCTAAATGTTGCTATTATTATTTACTTATTATTGAAAGAAAAATATTATTAAAATAATTAAAAAAACCGACGTAGGACGTTTCGGCCAGTCCTCCAAATGTTGTTATTATTATTTACTTATCATTGAAAGAAAATATATTATTAAAAGAATTAAAGAAATATATATCATTTCAAGTGACAATATTTTTTGCACATACTGTGTGAAAACGAAATTAAATCTATGAAACAAATTATCTAAATTGAAATTATACAGTGTACGAAATTATCTAAATTAAAATTATACAGCTTTCATGTGTGGACTAAGGTAAATGGTGTTATTGTTGCACAAAAAGTTGCCTAACATTGATAACATATTATAACAAGGAGTCTAGGGTTGGGTTGTTCAAAAACTAATTCTGGCGTTAGTTTATCTTGTTGTTAAAAGTCATGGTAACGCTCTGTGTTACCATGATGTTTAATGTCAAGATAGATTTAACGCCAAGATAGTGCAAAAAATGATTTTGAACAACCCAGTCCAGAAGTTCAACATCATTATGAGCATGCAGGAGGGGAGCGCATCGAATATAGGATGTTTCGGCCACAAACGTTTCGGCAACTGACGTTTCGGCCAGAACTCTGCAGGGTACGACGTTTCGGCCAATCCTAAATGTTGCTATTATTATTTACTTATTATTGAAAGAAAAATATTATTAAAAGAATTAAAAAACCGACGACCGAGCAACCGACCAGTAAATTCACTTCAGTGAACTTATCTCACGAAGTGAACACAAACATGTAAACACAAACAAATAAATATGAGCGATAGAAACATAAGTCTGCGACCTTTTGAGCATATTTCATTCTGAACCTATCTCATAAAGTAAACACAACTGAACGCGTAAATACAAACACGAAAATACAAGCAATTGAAACATAAGTCTGCGACCATTCTGACCAGTCGATAGTAAAGTCGCTATCATTACAGTCGCGGTTATAATGCGGTCGCCATTAGGACAGTCGCCGTTTTGAAAGTCGCTCACCTGATTACGTCGCCCTTATGAAGTCGCTATTATGACTGTCGCTGTTTTGACAGTCGCTATCCGGCCCGGATCCCATATATATACATATATATATATATATATATTATATATCTATTATATGTATATATATATATATATATATATATATATATATATATATATATATATATACTTTTTTTTTTTTTTTTTTTTTTTTTGCAAAAGGTAAGGATAACTTTTGGGTTTTTATGGATCTGGAGAAGGTTTATGACAGGGCCGACAGGAAGGCATTGCGAGAGGTGTTGGAGATGTATGGGAGAGGGCAAAAGTTGTTAGGGCAGTCAAAAGTTTTTGCGTGGGCTGTAGAGCTTGTATTAGGGTTGGAAATGATGGGAGTGAGTGGATTGAGATAAGGTGGGGTTGTGTAATGTCACTATAGTTGTTCAATGTGTACATGAATGGTGTGGCTAATGCGAGGGTGACGAAGAAGGGTTTTGGAGATGGTTAGTGAAAATGGAAGGAATCGGAAGGTGAGCCAGTTGTTGTTTGCTGATGACACTGCACGTATTGCTGGGTCAGAGGAAGTGTCTGAGGCCTCTAGTGGAGGAGTCTGATAGGGCTTGCCAGTGGAGAAAGTTGAAAGTAAATATGTAAATATAGTGATAAGCTGTACGGTATAAGGGGAGATGGAGGCAAGTCTTAAAGGTGAAATGTAGGAGGAAGTGAAGAGTTTTATGTATTTTGGGTCACATGTAACTGTCGGGTCTGGCTGTGGAGAAGTATTTTGCTGCATTGTCTCTGATCCGAGCAGTGGGTGGGAGACAGAACTATCTTTTCGTCCACAAGAAGCTAAGATAAAAAGAGGAAACAAATGAGTGTTTGCCTTGACTGGCCATCACTATTATAAGGGGAAATGCACCGTTTTGTATAAATCTATATGCATCACATCTAACACCACAGTCGGACGAAAGAAAGAGTTGTTAAGAGAAACTATATATTTCGATTGCTAACTGCAATGCCCTTCATGGAGGATTGCAGTTAGCAATCGAGATATATAGATTAGCTTACTCAACTCTTTCTTTCGTCCGACTGTGGTGTTAGTTGTAATTTACAAAAGTGGTACTACATTTCTCACCAGTGGTCTATACGTATGTATAACTTTGGTTTAAGTGTAGGACTCAAGTAGGCCTATGATGCAACATTTGTACAAGACTAGTAAGCAATACTTAGCCCCAACTGAGAAACACTAAGAATGTAGGTAAAATGTCTTTTTCATGGTTCTTCTTTGTGGGATTAATTTCAACGTTGAAGAACCCAAGCAATACTTAACATCAACAGAGAAATATTAAGAGCGGTGGCATGAATGTCCGTTTCATAAATGTTCTCTGCGGATTTAACTTCAGCGTTGGAGAATCCAAGCAGTACTTAGACTCAAGTGAGAGAAACTCTGAGAGGAGCAGAAAGGTAAAGGTTCAGGTGTAGAGGTCAAAGTTGCTCTTGCGGGGCTTTGGTTTTAACATGAGGGATGGGCAAGACCCAGGCTAGTCTTGGAGTGGCAGGGAGGCTAGTGTTTTATCGAAGTTGGCTTAAGACCTTTGGGATGCATTGTGCTTCGTGAGCGATAACAAGCGCTTCTATCCAATGTTGTTCCAAAAGGGGTGGGGTCTCAGAGGCAGTAAAGGATATATTTAAGAAAGAAAAAACAAACAGGAGAGACAGTTGAAGTTAAAAGTGACCATCATTCTCTTTCGAGTGGAGATTAATTTCTATTCATGAAAAAATAAGCGTAACTCTAGTTCGTATGGATGCCACCAGAGTTCCTAAAGTATTGAGTGGACAAGATTTATCCAGCCAGTACCTCATACGGGTACATGTAGGATAACCTGAAACTGGTAATGATGGGGAAAACAGAGTGGGTTGGATTCGGGTAATGGGTTTGGATAATGGGCTTTCAGTTTAATCCAGCCTATTTTGGCGTGAGGGGTACATACTGCGCCTAAGTCTGGTCCATGATTTATGACCCTGGCGAGACTGAGTGTGTGGGCTCAAGTGATTTCAGAGTGTCGCTCCTTCAGCACGGGTGCGGGGCGTTGGATGTGGGGTGTGGGGTGTGGGGTATAGGGTGTGGGGTATGGAGTGTGGGGTATAGGGTGTTGGGTGTGGGGTATGGGGTGTGGGGCATGGGGTGTGGGGGTATGGGGTGTGGAGTATGGGGTGTGGGGTGTGGAGTATGGGGTGTGGGGTATGGGGTGTAGGGTGTGGAGTATGGGGTATGGGTATAGGGTGTGGGGTTTGGGATGTGGAGTATGGGGTATGGGGTACGGGGTGTTGGGTATGGGGTGTGGAGTATGGGGTATGGGTATGGGGTGTGGGGTTTGGGGTGTGGAGTATGGGGTATGGGTATGGGGTGTGGGGTTTGGGGTGTGGAGTATGGGGTGTGGGTATGGGGTGTGGGGTATGGGGTGTGCAGTATGGGTTATGGGGGTGTGAGGTGTGTGTGGGTTGTTCCTTCCTCAGCTGCATGAAACTTCCTGGCATGACCCAGACGACATCTATGGAAGTACCTCATCATATTGAAGAAGTTGTATGATATTGCGTCGCGGCAAAGAGGTGCAAGTCCTATAGTTAGTGATAAGGAGAGATCGTACCAGAAAGGAGGGAGAAAGGAAGTTAGAACTGAGCAGCATTCTTCTCTGAGAGACGATCAATCTCTAGCTGTAAATGAATGGTACGTGACTCTGATCCGTGTGGGTGCCACTAAAGTGGCTACGTGGTCTGTGGTCTGTCACCGACTTAATCCTTTCGTTGCTAAAGCCCGGTCACACCAAGCTTACGACCTGTTTCCAATCACCTTCGACGGTGGCACTTTTGTTTCTTTCATGGTTAGCGCCAGCTAGCTATTTCGTATTCATCTTCATGACGGGGAGGAGGGGGGAGATTCATTCCAATTGCAGCATTGTCTTGGATTTTTTTTAATAAAGAGAGGGGCAGCACAAATCAGCCTGGTCGCCGGTGGCCGGAAACAGGTCGGAAGCTTCTTGATGTGACTGGGCCCTTAGGGGAGTTACCCTAGACTGAATACGATCACTTGTTGTCATCCATAACATATATATAAGCTCAGCGGCTGACAGAATAGAGCCATGAGCAATGAAAGAGTTAAATCCCATGATCTGTTCCATCTCATGTTACATCTCGAGGAACAGGATCTACGTCAACGAGTCCGTGAGGTTTCTCTAAGGAGAAGAAAAGCTTTTGGTTTGAGTTAGGGCATCACACGACTCGACTGCTAACTCACACATGGGAACGACTGAGCGAGAGTGCGTCATGTCCCTCGTTTGAATAAAGTCGTGTGGTCATCGAACTCTGAAGGTTTTGCTGTGACAGAAACAGTTTGTCTAATGCGAGGCTCCCTGGGTTGGGTACGAGGGGCGTCAAGACTAGTTTGAGACTCAATAGTCGACCTTCAGACGACACAAAATCGTCGAACATTTGCTAGAAGGAAAACTACACTAAAGTGAATCACGGTATTGACTGATGGCACGGATTGTGCCTGGACAAAAACAAAAAGACAAAGAAAGAAATGGCTAATTGATATTCAATTTTGATTGGTGAACAGGACACGGAGGTGAAGGGGATAGTGGAGGACGGGGAGGTGGGTGGACGGGAGAATCGGTGTCCTCGAGAACAGGTGGATAGAGTCCGCAGATGGTGGGCAAGTGGAGAGTGCTAGGGAGTGTCGAGTGAAGTGGTTTGATATGAAGGAAGTGGTTGAATTGCTCGAGTGAAGTGAATTGGACGTGAGTAAAGCACATTAGTGAGGGGCGGAGGTCGATTGAAGGCAAAGTACTGTACATATGATCTTTGTATTCACTGTTGGCACGCATAAATGTGTACATATACACATGCACAATAACGCTCACAAATACGCGCGCACAAACTAACATCACATACATATATGTGTACACAAGGTAACCTATACATGTGCGCGCGTATACACACGCAAACACCCACTCACACATATGTGTACACAAGGCAAAAACCTACACACAAGTACGTGCGTATACACACACATATGTAAACACACTCACATATGTAAACACACCCACATATGTACACACATCTACATATGTATACCCCCACACCCACATATGTATACAAACCTACATATGTACACCCACCCACACATGTACACACACACATACAAACACACACGCACATGCAGATGTGTACACTCTTCTTAAAGTATTATCAATTATGCTGTTATGGGACTGAGAATACATATAGGAGGACCCAGGGGAAATTGGGGGGGGGAGGGAAGGTCACAGGATCCGAGAGACTGTTGTACAGGAGGAGGACATTTGTTCACCACCGATGAACAACCACAGTGGCCAAATGTCCTATACTACGGACAATTGATCTCAACTTTCTTAATCGTCCCATTGCTCCTGTGAGCTTCCCCCGTCCCTCTGGTCTTTCTGTACATTTTCGAGTTGTGTGTTCCACGATTCAATACTTGATAAAGCTCTAACAACCGAAACGTTGTAACAATGAAAAGGTCCGCCCTCACAGTGTGTTTGATACACTCGTCGGTAACTAGCAATGGCGTACAAATCACACACACACAAACACACACACACACACACACACACACACACACACACACACACACACACACACACACACACACACACACACACACACACACACACACACACACACACACACACACACACACACATATACGGATTGATCCTGGACAAAGGCGCAGTGGTAGCGTTCGCAACTGTTGCTACAGCGGTCCGAGTTCGAATCCCGCCCAGGGCTGAAATAATTTCAGTATCGTTGCGCTGCGAGTCGTTACTCCAACTCTCGAGGGCGGGGAGTTGGGTGTGTGTGTGCGTGTAAGGTCACAGCATCACCCATAGATCGGCCATGTATAAGCTCTGAGCTCTCTTCTGGGAGGGAAATAGCTGTCGATCACGAGCCCAACACGTGTTCCAAGACCATGGTGAATCACACACACACACACACACACACACACACACACACACACACACATACACATACACATACACACACACACACACACGTGCGCACGGCTTGATGGTGCAGTGGTAATATACTCGACTGCTAATTCAAAACTAGGTATGATAGTTGAAGAAAGAGACCGGATATTACGAGCGTAGCTTCTTTTCTGTATATTACAAGTAAATCAATCAATCAGTCAATCAGTTAATCAAATCAGCCATCCTGAGTCCACTGCTGAACAAAAGCCTCCTTCATATCATTCCATGATTCACACGACCGCGCCAATCTCTGCCACGTCACTCCTGCAAACTTCTCGATCTCGTCTCTCCACCTTCTGTTTGGTCTCCCTCTTCCACGCTGTTATCCGCAGTCCCGAGATCAAACCTCATAGATTTTCAAAACCAATACTGCAAGCCGTTACTACCACCCATTGAGCAAGGAGATGGGTGTGTGTAAGGTCATAGCATTATCTAAGGATCAGATTACATGAGCACGATGCTTTCATCCGGAATGATGATAACCCAACACGTGATCGAAGACGTTGATGGTGAATCACACAAAACGATTCCATCATTTACGATCTCAAGACTTCGTTCTTTTGATAAGGCATCAAGGTTGAGAGAATTTCAACCAATGCCGACAGGAATATCAGTTGAGAAGTTTTACACACGCCCCCAAAAAACAGATAGACAAAAAGAGAAAATGAAAGAAAGAAAGAAAATGCAAAAGAAAAAATCGCATGACATGTGTATCCTATATACGAAAGGCTACGAGGCTTCCGTCGTTGTATGGGATAGAAAAAGAAAACGAAAACTTAAAAAAAGACCAAAGAAAACGGAGGCGTTATGTGTCCCCCGGCACAGTCATAACCGGGAAAGGACTTCGTTGTTTCCTACACGAAGGAGCCTCGCAGAGTTCTTTAGAACCTCGTAAGCTGGCTCAAGGTTCTCCAGTTCTCTACCTGAGCTCCACGAAGTACAACAGGAACAATAAACTACAGACAAAACCTGTACCTTCACGCAAGGTGCTCATATTAGTATTTTGTCAGGACGAGGAGCGTCTCAATCTTGGGGGATAATGCCTCGCCGAAGAAATGGGGTTATAGAGATGGCAAATGAGACATCTAAAGAGGGTAGCGGAAAGGGAGGGGAGTACAGGTTAAACATTACTAGCATTCTCCTTAGAAGAAAGATTGGTTTTCCGTCATATGATTATATTATGGGGGAGTCTGCTCAGTACTGTTGTCACTGACGCCCCTTGAGCATTATAAGCTGCATTCTACCAAGGAACTGTGGAGAGGGTTATGATTGGAGGAAAAAGTCATCGAAGCACTGTTGCACAATATAGATGATTCATTTTACTGATTTTCTCATGGGCCGCTCCAGGGGGATTTAATTCAGTATACAAGAGGTCTCCGGTCTTATAAATATGAATAGTGTTATTGTCTTTCATTTTCCCTAAATTTCAGGGCATTTCGTTAACCTTGGCGTGGAAAGAAATCCATTCAAGCCGCGTGCAAAATCTTTATAAACTTTGGCATCAAGTCCGAATGTCTTTGGTACAAAGATTCTGCTGAGGATTATGAGGTACCACCAGAGAGGTTTTATTTCGAGTAAGAACATACTTGATGGTACCGACAGAATGCAAGTAGCCTGCCCTATCACCAAGTGCCAGCTGAGGCACATCGATCACGTGACTCACCCCCACAGGACGATGACCCTGTTCATGGGATCATCTCCGAGAGAGGTGACCTAGAATGGGTGAAGGCGAGGGACAGTCCAGCCGGGATGCGGTGGCGTCAAAAAATTCGTTTCTGATTGTAGACGATAGAGATAGATCGGGAGTCTTCCAAGGAGCTTGGCAAGGGGTAATCCTTAGGAATGGAGGAGAAGGATGAGTCCTTTGCGTTACTTACCCTGAATAGAGTGATGCTTTTTTCTATGTCACGTTACAAAGGGTTACAATGTTACTTAACGAAGTTATGTTCTTTCAGAAGTTTCTGGTAGTCCAAAGTACACCACAAAACCATTTCTCCTCTGGAAACCTTCCAGTTGCACAGCCCTACTTTAATCCTGGAACTATCTAGCCCCTTTAGTGCGCACTTTATGATATGTGACCCTCTTCAGTGAACTCTCAAGACTTCATGCCCACCTCAATACACATTCTCCTTTATTACTTTTGTTCTTTGCACCACCGTCCTATAGTCTCCGGACGATACCCATGACCACTTCCGTTGCGTTTTACTTATCTCATTTGTTTTTATGACCCCCTTCAACTCTTATCTGTCGTCCCCCATTTTTCCTCCTAAAGTTTCCAACTCATTTTATGAAATGGGCATCTAATCTCTCTGCTGTTCCACCATAGCTACGTGTACTCACACGCCCACGCTCCCCCTACACCGTACAATGCGTTTTCCTCCCCACCTTCTCACGTTGGTTGTCCATTATCATCAACCATCCCACCATCTTTCCTGCGAACCGGTACCCTCCGTTCTTCTCGCAGAGGATTCCATCCCCTTTAAGGCTCTCCATAGCCTTTTGCAGCTTTGCGTCCCCCGCCACACCAACACACCTTTCTGTTGTCCTCCTCCGGTTCTTCTTGCTGTCCTACATCCGTCGTCATAGCGTTCTGTAACCTAATAACGTTCCTATTAGAGGCTGACGCGAAGACTCAGTAGGACCTAATCCAGTAAGAAGGAGCTTTTAACTCCCTAATCTTTTCGTGGTCTTGTGTCACTCACCAAGGAGTGTAAGCATCTGACAGTATTCATGTGGGCTCTTGTGTAGTCTATGGTGACTTTCCTATTCAGATCCTTCCCTCCTTCCCTCTTCATCCTCCCCTCCTCCAGTGTTTTCTTTCAGTGGAATGTTGCTAATGCATTTTGAAATTCTTGGAGTGATACAGTGGCAGAAATGGTTGGGTTTCGTGAGCTGTTTTTACTTTAATATCCAGTCTCTGTACTAATGGAGACGTTTATTTTGATTTCCGAGCATAAATCACATATACAACCTTGGAGACTCTCCTGGTTCCCGAACCCCCATTTCCGTCACTGAGAGAAGCTTCTGGAGACACGAGACGAAGCTAAAGAGAAGAGGAGGAGTCTGTGGAGGAAGTTATGTGGGGCGATAGAGGTCAAGTTGAGCCAGCGGAAGGATATGAAGAGGGACTGGAGGCTCTAGAGGCGAGTGGAGGACGGATGAGGGCTTTCGAAGGGACATGGAGGTGGAGGAAGGGAGACGGAGGGCTGTGAAGGGCGGAATATATCGTTGTGAAGTGATTTCAAGACTTCGGGCACGTGGGGGAGTGGCAGTAATAGAAACATGGTGAAGAGTCTTTAGGATTCTGTTCCCGAACGGCGCATTAGCGATGGTGACACAGAATAAGCAACAGCTGGAGAGGCCGAAGAAGACCCAGGAGAAGGTTGGATGTCGGCGGAGTTGAGGAGAGCTCTGAAGGGAGTGGGGCGCTGGAAAGGCGGCCGGCGAATTAAAGAAAGCTTCTGCGATTTTCTACAAAAATCTTCGAGGACGACAAGTTTCTTTCGTTGGCCTAAGTGCGACATCGAAAGTCGAAACTTTCTATCGAGGTATGTCCTTCTGAACTTACGAGCAACTTTTTATGTTAAAAAAAAATAAAAGAATACTTGTTGGAAAACTATAGAAAGCTGCTGTCGACAATGATTTAGAATAGGTAACATACATTCCGAAACTAACCTGAGAGGTTCTAATAGAAATTCAGTCTACCTTCGTCTTTTTTTATGGTGGGGAAACTTACCTGGAATACGCCTGGAATTATTTAACGATTTTTTTTTCTTCTTGAACTGGAGGTGCGTTCGTGCCGGAGAGGCCAACGTGGGAGAAGGCTCAGCCTCTAAAAGCTTGAAATTGCCCGCAGCGAAAGGTTATTTCTACACGGCATGAATAAATATATAAGTACGTAAGTCAATGGAAAATTAAATATTTTGAATAGATGAAGAAAATATACAAATCAACGAACAGATTAATAAATGAATTCATATACAATGTATTAATATATATATATATATATATATATATATATATATATATATATTGATAAGTATTTTAGACAAATATATAAATAAATTAATAAATTTATAGATAAATAAATGAACAAATAGATAAACAAATAAACATTTAATAAATAAATAAACATATAAAGTTCACAGGGCCAATTGGACTAATTGCTCCCAATTGGGTCTCTAAGAGTTAATCTACTTTAGAAGCAGTTGTTAAATCAATGCGAGATGACCAGGGCATAAGTAGGTTTTAATCTCGTGTCTAATGCGACAAGTTGCTAAGTTTAGCAGATTTTGCAAGATTTCATGTTCCGGAATTTCTCCGATTGTCACCATCCACAAATAACAAAGATATTATTTTCTATAGTTTTATATAAAGCGTTTATATATATTTTTTTTCTGCTTGCGCAACGCTTGAAATAATTTCTACATCTCAGAGAACTCGTACATCAAAATTGTTGACACATCTTCGTAAATCCTTTTCCTTCTCTTTCAGAAACAAGACAAACGTTTTCTACAGTTTGTTGACAGTGCGAAAACTTACGAATATGCTGTTCGACACAGAAATTACCCAGGAATGTATTTTTTGTAATTAATTTCTTCATTACCGTCCCTCAACGATTTCCCTCAGGGGTCTTCTTGTACGGAACACTGGAGCTCCGAAGAACTACTCCGGATGAGAAACGCCGACGATTTTACTGAAACAACTGAAATCTCAACTAAAATATCTTTACTCATTTAATTTCGAACAAAAATAGAAAACAGCGTTACATGGACTTTTCTAAGATCTTGTAATTGGTTCTTATATATGGTATGTGAGTGATGCAAAGATGATTTTGTAATAAACACCTTAGAATGCCTGTGTCCGCAGGAAAATGTCTTCTGCTTCTCTCAAAATCAGCCATGAATTCACTTGCATCATAATTTACATACAGAATCACTGTAAATCATATAAGAAGACGGTAACAATAAGCGTAACGATAGTAATAGTTTGAATGCCTTAGAAGACCAAAGAAAATCCATAAAATCTCCCAAAAGCGAGGAATAGTGATATCAGCCTTCCGATGTGATTAATGTCGAATCAATTTCTGGTAAATTCTCTTCAGTATTCAAATGAATTGGAGACAATGAAATGTGGAAACCATTCTCCCTTATTTTGAGGTGTTCCTTACAGTGCCAAATGCGTTTTCTACCTGTTGTTTGTGACAAAACATGACTTTGGCCGAAAACCTAATTATCGTTTGATGGTCGACTAACGAAATATAAAGATCCAATATGCATTCGATGCATTTCGACTTCGGGTGGGGGGGGGGGAGAAATACGTTATCTTTACCAACGAATTCCTGTTATATTTTAAATGCTAAACTCTTTCTCCAGACATAAATTGATTTTTAGATGATATTCCATTCTTGCTCGTTGTGACACAAAACTATTTCCATTTTAGGTTGTCCGGTGTTTTCACTTTGAAAACGACGACGGTCTTTGCAAACTCGACGACATGGCCGTCAGAGGCAACCGAGTCGAATGAACTGTTTTTCATGTCGTTGCTTTTGAAAGCGCGTTTTATCTTCCTCGCTTGCGTCCAGCCACTTCAGTTTATGTATGTGTATATGTATATGTATATGTATATGTATATGTATATGTATATGTATATATATATATATATATATATATATGTATATGTATACGCATATGTATATGTATATGTATATGTACTGTATATGTATTTGAATTTGTATATGTATATGTATTGTTTTTGCAGTATATGTATATGTATATGTATAGGGTATATATGTATATGTACATGTATTTGTTTCCAAAGAAGGCCGTGTTCAATGCAATATTTGAGAAAGCCAACAGCGACAGTAGCATTGTTGAGCTTACACTGAAACTTCTCGTTATCTCCAAAATTAATCTTTCGTAAAGGCGTAAAGTTATGTAGGAATCTAAAGGTAATTTTGAAATGCTACGGATAATTGGATATATATATATATATATATATATATATATATATATATATATATGTAAATATATGTATATATATATGTATATATATGTATATATATGTATATATATATACATATACAGTACATATATATATATGTATGTATATATATATGTATATATATATATATCTGTATATATATACATACATACATATATATGTATATACATATATATATACATATGTACATATATATATATATATATATATATATATATATATATATATATATATGATGTGTGTGTGTGAAGTAAAAGGTAGGAAAGGGTAAACGAGGAATGGGTTGGTCTTCGTTACATGACTTGCTGCATTACATTCAGATCAAATATTTTATGCTCGTAGTGAGAGGGAACTCGTCAAGCTATGAGTGGTTGGAGGTGTCAGGTTTTCCTTTTGGTTAAGGATTTAATTATTAAGACACTTGAGGTTTAATGATTAGATGGTTAGCCAAAGGGAAAAAACTGACACTGATAGCTTGACGGGTTCCCTCTCGTTTCGAGTATAGAAAAATTGATGATCTGAAGTTAATGTAGCAAATCTTCTTAAGAAGACGATGATACTTGTGACGTTAGGGTAATAAATCTATTCCCAATCCATCTTCGTTTATATATACATACATATATATATATATATATATATATATATATATATATATATATGTATATATGTGTACAGCATATATGTATATATGTGTACAGCATATATGTATATATGTGTACAGCATATATGTATATATGTGTACAGCATACATATATATATATATATGTATATATATATATATATATGTGTGTGTGTGTGTGTGTGTGTGTGTGTGTGTGTGTGTATGTGTGTGTGTAAGAGGCCGGTAGATAGAGGTAGACATTTAAGGTAGATCGGAGTAGATCGAGGGGGTAGAAGGACTGGTAGGAAACTTTATAGTCTTTTTATTAGGATGTTATTACAACGGCCGACAGGCGACAAGGATAGCTGAGTCAGACTCGCGCCTTGTATATGTAACATAATGCGGTGTGTCGCCTGGTGGTTGCGATATTGTTTTGTCTTTAATTGTAAGCGGACAAGCCAACTTTGTTACGACATAATGCTTACGTGGTGATATTGTTTAGAAGAGTATAACAGCCTCTCTAATTGGAGAAAAAGGTGGAGGAGGAGAAAAATCATTGGTGCAGAAAGGAAAAGTCACGCCCTTAAGGTGTGGCACATGTTTGAGAAGTAAAAGACTATTGGATGAATAAAAGAGTGATGTCAGAACGAAGGTGGCTTGACGTAATGTAGAGAGTTCCGGGGGGGGGGGGATTCTCGAGGTGTACTGATTAAGACCAAGAAGCATCAGAAAAACTAGACCTACTTTATTCACCCCTCAAGAATAACTTCTAGAATAAAGAAAATAGAAAAGCTCTGAGAGGAGACGACGGGGGTGACAGTGGCGGCAGCTCGGGACGAACTTCAACTTCCTCCGAAGAGAATACAAGACTGGTGAGTGAAGTGGTGCAAGATAAGTCTACGGGAGTACAGCAACCACAACCAAGCGTGTGTTGGTTTCAAGGGACGACAAGACGAGGAACGAGGGGTCTACAACACTACGAGCAACTACTACTACGAGTGGAACAAAGCGATCTTCAAGGTGATCATCTACAAGACGATCTTCAAGGCAGTGAGTGACGAGGCTGATGAACGACGAGGCTGACGAACGACAAGGCTGACAAGTACGTCGGGGTGACGTACGTAAGCAACACTACGTGGAGGCAGTGCGTCGGGGTGACGTACATAAGCAACACTACGCGGAGGCAGCCAAGCCAAAGCAAGGTATGAACAATTCGAGTGTGTTGAGGCATGAGGTTCATACCTCAAATATAAATATTCCCAAATTCACTGGGGAAGCAAATACCTATGGGGTCAACAAATACCTTAATTTGATAGACACTCTTATTGTGAGTAAAATCATTACTGATGAAAAAAGAAAAATATAAATTCTAAAAGCGAATATAGACCCTGAGAATGGGAGGGCTAGGTTTATCATTAATTTCCAGCAAATGGAAGAAATCAACCAATATGAAGCTTATAAGAAAGCTTTAAACATTTTATGTCCAAATGTGACCAGGATCCTATCAGGTCTTTGGTAAAAATTATTAAAGAATTTAGAACAAGTGAAACAGACACAGAATACTTAGTTAGATTAGATAGATGGTCAAAAGACATTAATTCTATCCTGGAAGATTCAGACTGGATAGAAAGATCTAGTGACAAAATGAAAATTTCTCAGGTAATTAAATTGATCACATTTGGATTGTTAACCAAAGATTCTGATGACTTAACGGCAGAAAAGCTGTATAAAGATCTTAAGTCAAATATAAGTTTAGGAGAAGTAGATTATCTTCTTCAAGGATACAGTGAGACCAGAACGATAAACCCATATGTAATGATCGTGGGCCAACATAGGAACTCTAGAGAGTTGAGAAAAGCTGAAGTAGCACATAGACGGCATGTTAGAAGTCCATCCAGGGATGCTAGAATTCTATGTTTTAATTGTAATACCTGGGGACACAATGCACAAGACTGTTTTTATGGAATTATTTGCAGAAATTGCAAATACGAGGGTCATAGTGAGTATCAATGTAGGAACCCACCATTCTGTATTTATCATAATAAGATAGGCCATAGAACTCATGAATGCAGAAATTTTCGGATACCCCCAGAGCTAAGAGGAAACTCTAGACACAGAATAGATAATTATTTCAGAACTCCCCATATATATACCGATAGACGGTATTGTGTTAAATATGGTAATACAAGAGAGACGAAAGAAACTGACAAACTGATAATTACTATGGGAAGAACTTCTGTAAGACTTCTCATTGCGGGTAGAGTGTTCAATAAGCCTATTCAAATATTTATTGATACAGGGTCTGTAGTTAATGTAATTACCAGTAAAGTTTTAAACCAGTTGAACCCAGGAGTGAAAATGTTGGAACCAATCCGTTACTCATTGCAAGGAGTAACTGGAAATCAGTTAAAAAC
This sequence comes from Oratosquilla oratoria, assembly GCF_046742065.1. Classification (NCBI taxonomy): domain Eukaryota; kingdom Metazoa; phylum Arthropoda; class Malacostraca; order Stomatopoda; family Squillidae; genus Oratosquilla; species Oratosquilla oratoria. The sequence continues at coordinate 55,072,669 of NC_134787.1, forward strand.
ATTAGGTAAGGTTGAACTAGAAATTATCTTATATACAAATGAACTTTTGCGCATTCCAGTGATAGTGGTAGAAGAATCTGTTTTTTTTTTCCAGGAGATTTATTGATAGGATTTGCAACTATGAGAAAAGAAAACATGGTAATATGTCCTGCTGACTTAGGGATTTTAGTGAAGTCACAGTTAATCCCATTTTTGAATCAACCAGACTTAAGACCAGTGACAGGAATCAATGAATCCCTAGATAACATTTCTATCTTAGATAACGAGGCCGAGCAGTCCAGACCAACAGAAAACAAAACAACTTGTGAACCCAACTCAGATGTTCAGGAAATCCCAGAAATTACTAAATTATTAACTACTGAAGCTTTGCCAATTGTAGATGGTGGTGTAATAAAGTCGACGTTATTGCATCCCAATTCGATTGACAGAGTGGAAGTTTATTTGAAAGGAGTCAGTGTAGACTCTGAAATAATTACAGTCCCAGAATCAATTAGGCTAAAAGGTTTAAAGTGGGACTCAGGGATTTATAAGTCAAATAAGAACAGAGTAGAAGTACTAGTAATTAACACTATGAATAAGGATATAGTTTTAAAGAAAGGTACACAAATAGGATGTTTTCAGGTGTGTACAAAACCCATTAATATTTTAAATGAGAGTAGTGAGGAGTTAGAATGACCAATTTCATCAATCTGTTCAGTTGAAGAAGGAATAGATTTAATAAATAGATATAAAGATTTATTAAAATAAACTAATTGCCCTGAGTTGGATGAAAGTTTACTTGCTTTGCTTGTAAAGCACAATAAAGCAATTGCTTTGCCGGGGGACGCCTTAGGCAAAACAACTGTTTTAAAACATCATATTAAATTAAAACCAGGAACACAGCCTATTTACATACCCGCCTACAGAGTTCCTTACTCTAAATTAGCAATAGTAGATAAACTGATCACTGAAATGTTATCACAGGATATTATTGAACATAGTAAAAATGAGTGGAACTTCCCTTTGATTATGGTGCCAAAGTCAGATGGTACTATGCGCCCAGTTATTGATTATAGGGAATTGAATAAGCACACCATCCGTGACAGGTTACCATTACCCATTTTGAGAAGTTTGGGAACTAAGAATAGATATCTTAGTACAATAGATATCAGATCAGCTTTTTGGCAAATAGTGTTGCATGAAGACTCAAGAGAGTTCACAGCATTTTCTACTCCAACGGGACATTATGAGTTCAAGAGAATGCCATTTGGGTTATGTAATAGTCCATTAACTTACATGAGATTAATGAATACTATTCTAGATGGATTGTTAGGAAACACTGCCAGTGTATTTCTAGATGACATTTTAATAGTTTCTCAGACTGCAGTGGAGCACTTTAAGAAATCAGATTTGATATTCTCAAGACTAGTAGAAGCAGGATTAAAAGTAAAACTTGAAAAATGTAAGTTCTTGCAAGACAGTGTTATTTATGTAGGACGTAAGATAGACAGACATGGACTTAGTACAGTGAATTCAAAGGTTGACGCTGTCAAGAATTTTCCGGTTCCGACCAATGTAGACAAGGTTAGGAGCTTTTTGGGATTGACAGGATATTATAGAAAATTTATTCAACGATATGCTGACATTGCTAATCCATTAAGTTCTTTGTTGAGGAAGGATTCAAAGTTCATATGGGGACCTGCACAGCAGAAAGCTTTTAACAAGTTGAAAGATAAACTCACGAGTTCCCCCATTCTAATATTTCCTGATTATGAAAAAGAATTCATTCTTTGTACTGATGCATCTGACATAGGATTAGGAGGCATACTGATGCAAGAGAGAAATGGAACTTTGAAACCGATTGCTTACACATCAAGACTTTGTAATAGTGCGGAAACTACTCTATAACAGAAAGAGAAACTTTAGCAGTAATTTATTCTTTAGAAAGTTTTAGGGATATGATATTAGGATATCCAATCAGAGTTTGGACTGATCATACAGCTATTCAGAACTTATTTAAGCATAAGAATCTAAGGGGCCGACTTGCTAGATGGTTTGCAATACTTCAGTGCTATGAAGTTCAATTTGAATATATTCCGGGTAGAAAGAATGTGGCTGCAGATGCACTTTCTAGAAACATTAGTCAACCAATGACTGGGACTGGGTTGATTAATTTTGTTTGTAGTATAGAGGAATTAGTAACTTTAGATGAGGAAATGCTAATGAGAAAACAAAGGGATGATAAGACATGTGATTCATTAATCAAGTATTTGATGAACCCAAGAGGAAATCCTCCAAAGCTACCAAAGGGGTATAAGATAGAGGAATTTCAATTGATTAATGGACTTTTGTATAGAAAAACAGTTGTAAGTGGGAAAGATATTTCTAGAGGTCCTGTAAATCAGTTGGTAATACCACAAACTCTTGTAAATGAGATATTGAAGTTACTTCATGATAGTGATTGTAGCTCACATCCAGGAAAGGATAAAACTTATAGACAAGCACAACTTAAATACTTTTGGCCAGGTATGAAGAAATCTATATATGATTATATAGAAAATTGCTTGAAATGTGTTAAAGTGAAAGGAAATACACCAAAACCTGCTCCTATACTTACCTATCCCATCCCACAAAAACCTTGGGAAAGAGTTCACCTGGACACATTAGAGTTACCTATGTCTGAGAATGGATATAAATATGTATTTGTTGCTATTGATTATTTTTCAAGATTTTGTATTTTACAACCCATTCCAAATAAGAGAGCTGAAACTATTGCTTCAGTAATCTATGATCAGATCTGTAATTTCACTACACCTAAGATTCTAATTTCAGATAATGGAACTGAATTTAATAACACAATCTTGGACAAATTATGTAGTTTATTTACGATCAAGAAAGTCAATATCTTAGTGAATCATCCATAAAGTAATTGGGTAGTAGAAAGGTTAAATAAAAAAAAAATTACATGTCTTAGAAGTATGATAATTCTTGTTGTATAACTTGGGACACTTGGATTCCTTGTGTTAAGTGTACCTTGAATAATCAAATCAATGTAGCAACAGGTGATACACCTCATTTTATAATTTGGGGGAAGACAAAACTCTTCCATATGAAATTTTGACTGCAGACCAGAAACCTGTGTATAATATAGATGATTATATACCGAATAGAATAAATACTTTTCAAAATATTCACCAAAGAGTTAGGGAACATATGCAGGAATATTCACAAGAGATGAAGAAACAACAACACAAAATAGGACATAAACTATAATTGAAAATAGGAGATTTAGTCATGGTCAAACTACATTCACCCAATAATAAATTTTCGCCAAGGTACACTGGTCCATATAGGGTAGTTGATTCTGCAGGTGGGAGTAGATATAGACTTCTACATTTAGAAACAAGGGAAGAAGTGATAGGCCATTTAGACGACATAAAGAAAGTGAGATTGAAGATCAGTGACTTAATTGAAAATGACAGTTGTGATACCCTGTGTATCAATGTTGAGAAACCTGAAGAGTATAGGGAATATTTTGATAATATTCTTTGTGAATTGAATATTACTCCTGATTACAAAGGATTACAAAGGCAAAGCATGCCGACAGGAGACCTTTTGATCCATATCTAGGTCGGATGCACAAAAAAAAAAAAAAAAAAAAAAAAAAAAAAAAAAAATCATATTAATAATAAATTAAAACTATAACAATGTAAATAACAATTAAAATACATAAATAAATGCATTGGTATAGTTGAATAACAAACAAACAGGTAAATAGTAAATTTTAATAATTTGACATATAACTAATAATAAATGAAAATCAGACAGACAAATTATAACAAAACAAAAACAAATAATATAACATAAATTATAATAATTACAGCATCTTACTTAGGTATTTATCTAAATGATTCTTAAAGCTTCGAACTGAACTACATTGCACTACCTGTGCGGGAAGTTTATTCCATTCATTAACTACACCGGTGGCAAAGTTGTTTCTACTTCCAAATTGAATCTATTTCCGGACAGTTTGAGACCATTGTTTCTTGTCTGATTCTCATTCAATGTGAAAATTTTGGTCACTTTTGATGTTGTCAATTCCCTTTAAAATCTTAAAGACCTGTATCAAGTCACCTCTGAGTCTACGCTTTTTTAGGGAAAACAGATTCATGTGCTTAAGTCGATTTTCGTATGATTTATTTTTGATATTTGGAATCAGTTTTTGTGGCTCGCCGTTGTACTTTTTCCAGTCTGTCAATGTCTTTAATGAGATTCGGTGACCATACGGAAACAGCATATTCCAAATGTGGACGAACTAACGATTTATATAGCTTGTTAATGAGTGATGGACTTTGAAATCAAAAGATCGCGCAATCAATCCCAGAATCTTATTTGCTTTCTCAGAGGCTGAAATACACTGCTTGGATGATTTGAGGTCGTTACTGATAATTACGCCGAGATCTTTTTCACTATCCACTTTTGTTAACGAATTTCCAAATAACTTGTAATCGTACTTACTGTTATTTTTACCTATGTGCATTACCTTGCATTTACTTGTGTTAAATTTCATTAGCCACTTTTCAGACCATTGCTGTAATTTATCTAAATCTAATTTAATATCTAATTGGTTTAAGTGATCATTTGCCATTCCACACTGTTTTGTATCATCAGCAAATTTGGAAACAGTAGATTTTAGTCCATGGTCTCATTTATATATAATATGAATAGAAGTGGCCCAAGAACGGAACCCTGAGGAACTCCACTTGCAACACTTTTCCATCCAGAAGTTTTTCCATTTAAAACAACTCTCTGTTTTCGACCTTTCAACCAATTACTAGTCCAACCTAATAGGCTACCACTTATTCCATGCAAAGCTAATTTAGTAAGAAGTCTTTCGTGTGGGACGGTATCAAAAGCTTTTGCAAAGTCTAGATATATTAAATCTATATTGTTTCTTTTGTCAAAATTCGAGACAACTGTGTTGTAGAATTCGAGTAAGTTAGTCACGCAAGAACGTTTCCGTCTGAAACCATGTTGGCTATCATTTATCAAACGGTTACTTTCTAAATGATATTCGATAGCATCTCTGATGATAGTTTCCATTATTTTTCCTACGATCGAAGTCAAACTAATAGGCCTATAGTTATTTGGTTTCTTTTTGTCACCTTTTTTGAATATGGGAGTAACGTTAGCTAGCTTCCATTCTCTTGGGACATCTCCGGATATGATGGATTTCTTGAAAATAATTTCTAATGGAACAACAATCTCATTTTTCATTTCCTTTAAGATTCTTGGATGCCAACCGTCAGGCCCTGGTGTTTTATTAACTTTGAGTTTGTCTATACACCTTTTAATTGTTTCTTTTGTTATATTTACCGTAGTGAGTAAGTTTACCCCAGACTTTTCACAGGTTTCAGTTTGGAATTCACTTTGAGGTGTTTCGTTTACGAATACCGAGCTAAAATAATTGTTTAAGAGATTACACATTCCTTCAGATAGTATTGCTTTGACCATTTGTATGTACTTGGGATGGGAGACCTAAACAACTGGAACTTGGTGTCAAGCAGATACATGGAGACCTTGGATCCACTGTGGTCAGACTTGGAACCTTAAGGACCTCTCACATAAGTATTGTGATAATTTATGAAGCATTAAGACTGTCTTTGAAAATGAATTAAGTGTGTTGAAAAATAATAATGATGAATATTGAAATGCAAGAAGAGACACTTAACAACAACTTTTAACTCTAAAGTAGTGAGTTTTGCAAATATGTTTGCAAATTATCTGCTTAATGTATTAATTAGACTTACATGTATTATGTATTATTCACTATTATTTGCATGAATTATTGGATACTGCTATCATCTTTGAAAATATGATGACACCATTAAAAAACAGTGTTCTTAGTGAACGCCATTGAAAAACAATGTTCTTAGTGAACCTTTGCACATTGTTTTGTTTGCAATTTATTTTGATTTATGCCTTATAAAGTTAACATGCATGTTATTTACATTTAATCTGCTTGAATTATTTTGTGCATTTTGAGGGTTGCTTATTAGAATGAATTTCAAGTATATATTAGCAAGCCCTGTAAGAGGGAAATAAGAAATTGGTCGGGACGACCAACGGTAGCTGCCGAGCCCTGTAAGAGGCCGGTAGATAGAGGTAGACATTTAAGGTAGATCGGAGTAGATCGAGGGGGTAGAAGGACTGGAAGGAAACTTTATAGTCTTTTTATTAGGATGTTATGATACAACGGCCGACGGCCGACGGCCGACAGGCGACAAGGATAGCTGAGTCAGACTCGCGCCTTGTATATGTAACATAATGCGGAGTGTCGCCTGGTGGTTGCGATATTGTTTTGTCTTTTAATTGTAAGCGGACAAGCCAACTTTGTTACGACATAATGCTTACGTGGTGATATTGTTTAGAAGAGTATAACAGCCTCTCTAATTGGAGAAAAAGGTGGAGGAGGAGAAAAATCATTGGTGCAGAAAGGAAAAGTCACGCCCTTAAGGTGTGGCACTTGTTTGAGAAGTAAAAGACTATTGGATGAATGAAAGAGTGATGTCAGAACGAAGGTGGCTTGACGTAATGTAGAGAGTTCCGGGGGAGGGGGGGATTCTCGAGGTGTACTGATTGAGACCAAGAAGCATCAGAAAAACTACACCTATTTTATTCACCCCTCAAGAATAACTTCTTGAACAAAGAGAATAGAAACGCTCTGAGAGGAGACGACGGGGGTGACAGTGTGTGTGTATTGAGAGATTCTGATAGGTTGACGTAAGTGGATTAGGAAACACAGGAGTCTTATTCTGAGTTTATTCCTGACTAGTTTCGCAGGTATTCCTTTGAAAAAGCAAATCTGCGAAACTATTCAGAAATAAACTCAGACTAAGACTCCTGTGTCTCCTACTCCATTTATGTCATATATATATATATATATATATATATATATATATATATATATATATATATATATATATATATATATATATATAGATATATATACATACATATATATGTATATATAAAAATGCATGTATTATAAAATGCGACGGAAATCTCGGCGTTGATGATTATTTTTTGAAGACTTTCAATTCTTCTAAGAAGGTGTTTCTTATCCTCATTTAAGGAGTACAGGAGTTCCCCGAATGTGAC
>NC_134787.1:55089808-55092308 GCF_046742065.1 Oratosquilla oratoria
GTTTACTTCTTATAGGCAAGAGTTGGTTTACTTCTTATAGGCAAGAATTGGTTTACTTCTTTTAGGCAAGAATTGGTTTACTTCTTATAGGCAAGAACTGGTTTACTTCTTATAGGCAAGAATTGGTTTACTTCTTATAGGCAAGAATTGGTTTACTTCTTATAGGCAAGAATTGGTTTACTTCTTATAGGCAAGAATGGGTTTACTTCTTATAGGCAAGAATAGGTTTACTTCTTATAGGCAAGAATTGGTTTACTTCTTATAGGCAAAAATTGGTTTACTTCTTATAGGCAATAATTGGTTTACTTCTTATAGGCAATAATTGGTTTACTTCTTATAGGCAAGAATTGATTTACTTCTTATAGGCAAGAATAGGTTTACTTCTTATAGGCAAGACTTGGTTTACTTCTTATGGGCAAGAGAATTGCTTTACTTCTTATAGGCAAGAACTGGTTTACTTCTTATAGGCAAGAGTTGGTTTACTTCTTATAGGCAAGAATTGGTTGACTAATAGGGTGATCAACGAATGGAATAGACTTAGTAACCATGTAGTGAGCGCTGAAACTATCAGTTGTTTTAAGAAACTGTTAGACAACTTTATGGATGGGGATGACAGGTGGTGATGGATATGGAGCTGCCTTGTGTAGGCCTTATGGTCTCTTGCAGTCTCCTTCATTCTTATGTTCCTATGTTCTTATGACTCTTAATGTCGCAATTCCTCGTCTTCTTCCGGGGTCATGCGTTACCTATCATTTATCGTTGGCCATTCCACGCGAGGTACAGTCGTTTGACCTTATTTGGTCGAGGCCATTGCTACCGTCTTGGCCCAACACATAAATCCATTCCTATCGTTCGTAATTTCATTGGTGAAGGAAAGTGCTGATTCGAACGCTCTTCTCATTTTCTATCACATACATTTCTTTATTATGTATATGTCATTCCAGCGAGAAAGATGCTGGGGTCTTGCGGTAGCCTTGGGTTCTCGTATTTTATTTATTATTCCATGACCTGTATCTCCTATGACATATTTGCATCCAACTATGTGCATGGAATCATATACGTTTGATGCTATCATCATTTCTCTTTTTCCTTATCTCTTCATCACTGTTCCTTATCTTCCCTACTGATTTTTTGAGTAATTTTTAATCCTGTTTTCTCTAGATATCTGTCTAGGACTAGGTTAGAGATACCGTCGATCAAAGATGATCTGTTCGTTCCACCGTCTTTCTCTTGTTTTCTTCACTGTCTGTTTGGCCCGTATCTCTTTTCCCCAACGGGAAACATGAAATACTGAATGCTTTAACTATCTAATTGAACTACTCTTACAAAAATTCCTTGCTGAGAATTTTTAGATCTCCTAATATATATATATATATATATATATATATATATATATATATATATATATATATATATATATATATATATATATATCAATAACCTTGTTTTATACGTCACTTTGTATTGACAAACAATGGATTATGTTATATTTGTTAGTTTTCTGTACACACACACACACACACACACACACACACATATATATATATATATATATATATACATATATATATATATAGTTTATAATATTATATATATATATAGATATATATTTTTATCTATATATATATATATATATATATATATATGTATATATATATATATATATATATATATATATATATATATATATATATATACTCTACTCATAGGGCTCACTTGAACGTAAATTGAATCAAGAGGAGGTGCAACCAATGAAAAAATTTGAACAATACTCTTCGATAAATACGTTCAACCTAAGTTCATGGGTGACTTTACTGGAGAGAACAAGCTGGCCATTATACAATGACATGCATATTCTTCATAACTGCATTCCATATACGAGAAAAAAAAAATTAAAACTTCTTGCAGTTCCGAATCTAAAATTAATTCTCCATGTTCTTTGTAGTTCAATCTGTTCTTGAGGAGAACCTTCATGATTACATTTTCTCTTGTAATGTTATTTAATAAGAAAGCACCGACTGAACGCATACCAGCTAAAGGGAGGGAGGCTTTAGAAATGCAAATCAACATTCTTTTCGTTCCTGACGACCATAAATAAAAAACATAATTCATGATGGATTTTTCTCAGTGCTTAGCGTCGTAATTTTAAGTTAAATTATATTGCAATAAGAATATTTTTCACATAGTTAATTGTTGTTGTTATTATGAGAGAATGAGAGCTTAGAATTTTAGATTTTTACTCAACCTGTTACCTTACAAAGAAATAAAACACACACACAAATAGGATTTACGCGATTCTACTAATGACATTATCAGTCTTACATTTAAATGTTATAAAGTATTACAAACCAATAGGTCGTGAAGAGAAGAATTTTACCTCCTTCAGGTGTGATTGTGAGCCTGACTGTAGTTTGCGAGGTTAAATCTCATTGATACGCGGCTAGTGCAAGCTACGGTCACACTTGCTATTGTTAATGCTAGATTGGCCATTGTTTTCCAT
>NC_134787.1:55097308-55107308 GCF_046742065.1 Oratosquilla oratoria
AAGAGGTCAGAGAGTTAACAAAAAAAATCGAATTAATGGTCTGACCATGTTCGATTTGAGGTGAAATATATCCACGAAATTACTAATTTTGTTATAGAACTTTGCTATAGAATCTTGGTTCCTTGATGACTTCAGCATGTCCTTTGCCTATGTTCCAGAATATCTAGTCTATCTATATACCAAGGATTTTCCCCCCTTACCAGGGAGGTAGCCAAGTCAAAAGGCATATACCCACTTCCACCCATTCCATCTCCATCCACCACTCTCTCCCCCCTTTCATCTTAGCTCCTCGTGGATGACGGGTCATCCCTTCCTCCCGTCCACTGCCTTGGGTCAAAAGCGATTCAGCAAGACACAGTACATCCACAGCAAGGCCGCTTCACTTAATCGGCGACCTCTCCCCCCCTCTCCGTCTCTTCGTACAGAAAATAGAGGAAAAGGGGAGAAGATCTAGTATGGTGCGAAAAACTGGACTGGGTTCCTCTCTTAGGAGACTGGATTAATTCCCAGGCACATGTCTTTTCCGTTTACAATATTGACAATGGTTCCGTAAAAACTGTATGCATGATGCCCTGAAATAAATAAAATCCAACGGCATTGACTAGGAGGTACTCAATATTCTCGGGATCTCATATGATCTATTTGCATATTATATTTGCAAAAGTGTAGTGGAGCGGTGACCATATACATTCAACTTTTACGGACACAACAGGTCACAGTACCAAGTTTCATTTGCTAAACAAGGCGGAAATTAAAGTCGACCCACCTTTCATCTCGTCAGGATTGCTTGTCCATGAACATGCCGCGTGCCACATTTCGGGCTGCCTTTTGAAGGCCATGTTTACAGAGTCAACAAGCCCCACGGACAGAAGCCGGACTGCCCGTGATGATGATAGTAAGCTGGTCGCGGTGAGGACACGTGGGTCGAAGGGAATACAGGGAGGACACAGTTACTCCCCCATATGTGTGTCGTCTTAGGCCCCTTTCACACTAGACAACTAGTGACCGTCACTAGTTGCCTAGTGTGAAAGTCACGGGCAACTGCAAGCAACCAGTGACTGTCACCGAGCTGTGGAATCCTTTCTCATCATCTCATTAGTCGAAAGAATGGCATCAATGGAGGAGGTGCTTCTGTTGGCTTTGCTGGTCAAGAAAAAGAGACGGTCGGTGACGGCAACTGCCAGTGACGGTCACTTGTTACCGGAGCGGGCAACAGCCATAGTCTGTTGCGCAACCGGGCAATTGCAGTGACGTAGTGTGAAAGGCTCAATCTAAAATAATGGTAGGCAACTAGTGACGGTCACTAGTTGCCTAGTGTGAAGGGGCCTTACACACTGAACATTCCTTGACAGTGGTCTGGCGTGTAGGGACACGTGATCGCTGAACTTGTGACAACAGTCGCAGTTGGAGATCTTGAGGACTTCGTTGTGTACAGTGATTGCGAGTGAACGATGGTGTCAACTGATGAGGTAACGTAAATTGACAATATAGAGTATAAAGGTTTGTATACATGTTCCAAAGATTTTCGTTATTCAACATTGTCAAGCTTCAACCTTCATCATAGGCTGTTCGTAACTCTGTTGATAATGTTATTTTATGATATGATGTTCCAAGTAACACCTACGAAGAGACTTTATTTTAAGATCTATCGATTAGATCGTCTTCATCGCTGAAATCCAGTGTTTTTATTGGCCAATATCTCGCCGAAAATGTGGAGTCGGAGAAACTGTAATTAAGAGACTGAAGGAGGGTATCAGAAAGGAGGGCTAGCAGGAGTTAAAAGTACTCAAAACACTCAACACTCATTTTTGAGTTGAGAACGGTGTCCAGTAAAAAAAAAAAAAAAAAAAAAAAAATTGTGGGGGGGGGTATAATCAAATTTTCTAAAATGAAAATTGTATAATACTCATATACTCTGTTCAAGAAGCTAACACTAACATCTGCTGCCACTCATTACTGGTTACAGTGTCAAACCACAGATCCGTTTGATAATCACAATGGATTACCAAGTAACCACCATGGAAATGGAATAAGCATAGAACGTCTGGCTTATCTACTCGGTGATATGATTTATATATTACATAGCTACAGAAGTGTTACTTGAAAAAAACATCCCGACGTTTATGTTGAAGATGAGGAACATATGTCAGGACAATGGTGAAGCGTTTATTGAATTAGTTTGCTTTTCCAAGTACTAAATAGCACAAAAGTATGTGTGTATGAAGAAACTTCATAATGCGAAACCTGTCAGGAATAAAGTCTCTGTTCCCAATCGTGTGTTTTCCATTATTACCAATCATACACCTGCCACGATGCCACAATATATACATGCATACATATATATATATATATATATATATATATATATAAATATATATATATATATATACATATATAGCGTAGTTGGTTAGTTACTACGGCACTTGTCATGTGATCGCTGAGTTCGAGTCCTCGGCAGTACCACATTTCAATTTCTGCATGTGGCCCCATTAGGTCTCCCGATGTTGATGGCTTAGAATTAAAGTGTATTGTGGTTGTTAAAATGTATCTCTAATCACTGGGACCCATTCAGTGTTGTATACATACATACATATATATATATATATATATATATATATATATATATGTATATATATATATATATATATATATATATATATGTATATATGTATGTATGTATACATATACCATTTCTAATTGCGCAACATAATGAAATATCGTCTTCATCTTATAAAAGCCCGGAAGTGGAGCAACATATCATATCGCTTCGGTATTGACAGTGATTACCTTTGAAAGCGTTCAGGAGGGTCTAAATCCTTTCCCATTAAGCAGAGAAAGAATAGGAAAGCGAGTGAGTGAGTGAGAGAGAGAGAGAGAGAGAGAGAGAGAGAGAGAGAGAGAGAGAGAGAGAGAGAGAGAGAGAGAGAGAGAGAGAGAGAGAGAGAGAGAGAGAGAGAGAGAGAGAGAGAGAGAGAGAGAGAGAGAGAGAGAGAGAGAGAGAGAGAGAGAGAGAGCAATCCCCACTCCATCACCTCCGGCACCACAGGTCTGAATCGATAAAGACGACAATCCAAAGAAGACGTCGCGTTTAATCTAACTTCCAGTACACCGATTCCATCGAGAAGCGTACCAGAGCTTATGGAAACACCAAACCGATGAATGATTCACAATATTCATGGAAACGGGCATCAGATTCAGCATGAAATTCCTCTTGCCTGAGTGCAGCCTGTGATCGTGATTCCTACACCGACCGACACACTTCAAGAGAAGTGAGGCAGTATTGTTCGAGTCATATTTTCGCCAAATGACCTATTTCCACGGCATTGATTATCTTGTTGGCGTTACTGTGCCCATTTCCCGTACTCCTCTATTATCGCTGTACAGCTGACGAACAAGTGGCCATAGAGAGTACATTGCTGTATTCACAATCAGTCCTACCAGTATTGAATTTGGGCGTGGTTTGTTGACTATAGTAGAGGTACTGGCAAATCTGATGTATATCAGGTAGTTTTTTTTTTTTTTTTTTTTGCTACGAATAGGTGAAGATGAAATATGGAAAATAATAGAATGTCTAGCCATTGGAGAACGTCTATCATTCCTTCTCCGGGCATCAACACAATTAATTATTATTATTACTTTTATCTTCCTTTTTTCGAAAATTATTGTCAGGACATCCCTGGTACAGCTGAAACTCGTTACTTGGCATGCACTGCTCACGCTACAAGAGCAGATGTTATATCCTTTTGGCATACAGGACAAAAGACAAACTCTGCTACAACATGCTGCCATTGTCTCCTGCAGTCATTGCGTATTGTTGCCTTGGCTGCTTTTGATATTTTTATCTTTTCATTCTACCTGCGGGTAATGATTCAGCAATTTCGGTCATAAAGAGTTGTTAAATAAAAGAGCTTCCGATACTTCACGAGTTATATCAATGGTTGCTTAGTAACATACTAATCATGGTTTCAGGAACTTGCTGAACGTGATCCGATCACCTGGCAAGTATACACACAGATACACACACACACACACACACACACACACACACACACACACACACACACACACACACACACACACACACACACACAAGTGCACAAACAGGGCTGAAATAGTTTCAGTATCGCTGCGCTGCGAGCCGTTACTCCAAATTTCGTGTGCGGGGAGTTGGGGGTGTGTGTGTGTGCGTGTAAGGTCACAACATTACACATAGATCGGTCATATATGAACTCTGAGCTCTCATCCGAGAGGATAATGGCTGTCGATCACGAGTCCAACACGTGATCCAAGATCATGGTGAATCACATTTATGCACACAAAAGCACTTCCGAAAAGGGCCTGGTTGACACTGGGGGCTAAGTGTTCGTTATACATTAAGACTCGCATCTGTCTTCTGTCGTAAAATGTGAATATATGGACGGGGGGGAGGGGTAGACTATTATTATTATTATTATTTTTTTTTGTAACTCTTTTCCCAAGAGTCCATGAAGCCTGCTCGAGGTGGATAGAATTAACGAATCTAAAATAAATGAATAAATAAATTGGTATCAACCTTTTTCTCTCTTTATCCTCTTCCCTTTCCTTCTCTCTTTCTCTCTCTTTCCCTTTCTCTCCGTTAGTCCATCCGCCCCTTCCTCCATTCTTCCCTCCCTCCCTTTTTCCTATCTTCCCTCTCTGCCTTCCTCCCTCCCTCTCTCCCTTCCACCTTTCCTTCCTTCCTTCCTCTCCTACTCTTTCCCTGTCTCTCTCCTTCACTCTTCTTTTCTCTCTCTCCCTCTATCTATCTGTCTACCTGTCTACTTCTCTCTCGCTCTAATGCTGCTGCTGCTACTGCTGATATGATGATTATAGATAAAACCGACTTAGACAATGAGATTAATAGTGACGTTCGTTTGCTGGGATACTGTAGGAAGATCTTAACAAATTGTTTGCATAGTCGGTGAAATAGCAAATGAACTTCAATATCTGAAAATGCTGTGCATCAAACATAGGTTTATATAACTTAGATAACACCCTTTTTAGAGAAAACAGAACGTGAAAAAGACTCGGGAGTGTTAGTGAGTTCTGACCTTAAATCCAGGAAACAGTGTAATAGTGCCTGGAATAGAACTAGGAAATAGTGCAATAGTGCCAGGAATAGAGCTAACAGGCATTAAGGTTTATTGCTAGGATGGTTACAAGCAAAATGCATATGTAGTCATGAAACTCTAGTGTTGGTTAGACCCATCCTTGACTATGCAGTGTATTTTTGGTCTCCGTCATATAGCGTGAGTACAGAGGAGAATGACCAAAATTATACATTAGCTTACGAAGACAGGCATAAGCATCTTAACTTACACTCTCTGGAAAGAGGTAGAGTGCTGGGGTGATCTAATAGAGGCATTCAAATGGGTCAAGGGCTTTAACAAGGGCGATGCAGACAAGGTCATCATGTTAAGACAGTAGGGCAGGACTCATACTAATGGATTCTTATTAGACACAATTAGTTTTAAGAAGGATATAGGGAAGAACTAATTTAACAATCGAGTGGTTAACGAATGGGATAGACTTTGTGACCATGTAACCATGCGTAACGATTTGTAAACTCTACTAAATAAGTGGAATGTGGTGAGAAAGGAGAGTTGCCTGCCTCGCAACTTCTCCTGGATACGCTCCCCCCCCTCCAGCTCCACCTCCTCTTTGTCTTTGGCCTTGCTCTTCGCCCCGAGCAAATGGTAGTGATTGAAGAAAATATGGCGTCTATAAAACGTTCCAGGTTCCCTGGAGTCCACGACGTGGGTAAACTTGGCTTCAGTTGGGGGAACTCGCACCAGAGAGACACCCAATTGTTCCTCTTCCGAGAGCCACCACCCTTCGTCAGGTGTCGCTCTCCGGGCAAACTTCAAGTCGAGATGTGTTCCTGAGGCTACAGAGAGCGCACTCCCTCGTCTGTGAGGGCGAGGTCGATGTCTTAAGGTCCTCTGCAAGGCGCATTTCCTTCCACGCACGTCGTGTGCGTATCGCGGAAGAGTCTCGTTCCAAAAGCGAACAAGTCCACAGAGGCAGTTTGCATTGCCCGCGCAGTGTATGTTTTCCACCCGACGCAGTCCTTTCCTCGAAAACGAAAGCGTTTCAATGTTGACCAAACCTGATGCCAACTGTACTACGCTGCGCGGATTGCAGAATAAATTCTCTTCTGATGACATTCATCCTCCTCCCAGTTCAATCAATCTCTCTCACAGTGACACATTTGCCCCTCACTACATATGTATGTACTCTATGATGAGCTCTCTTCTCGCCTTCCCCACGAATCAGTGTATTCTTTGCTCTAACCCCACCTCCCTCTCTCTCTCTCTCTCTCTCTCTCTCTCTCTCTCTCTCTCCCTTTCCCCCGGTGATTTCGCATCCCGTGCCCTCTTGTGTTTTGATTCTGCATTTCACTCCGATTCAAAACACTGTGCTGGGTTCGAGTAATTCTCCTGACCCGATTCGGTTTCAAAAACGTCAGAATAATCCTTCCTGCCCCGGAAATTCCTGCCATGCCGGTGCCGGTGGCTCCGCCGGCTGGCTCTCTCTCTCTTCTCCGGGTGCCGAAGCATCTGGGTCAAGGGGGATTCTGGTGCCACGGATTAGACGTCACATCGTTTTGTCCTCCACCTCCCCCACCCCGCCAACCAAATCGTCCATCCCCAGTTCTACTCTTTTCTTTAGTCCTACGTTGCTCCCTTCCTCCCTCCCTCTCCTTACCTCCCTCCCTCCCGCCTTCTCACCTCCCTACTTCCCTCCCTTCCTCTCCTTACCTCCCTCCCGCCTCCTCACCTCCCTCTCTTCCTCTCCTTACCTCTCTCCCTCCCTCTCTCTCCTTACCTCCCTCCCTCCCTCTCCTTACCTCCCTGTCTCCCTCTCCTTACCTCCCTCCCTCCTTCTCCTTACCTCCCTCCCTCCCTCTCTCCCGTCCCTCTACTCCGCCTTTCTTCCTCCCCTGCCTTCGTCTCCCTTTGTCTCCTTTCCCCTCTCCTCTCTCACACTTTCGAGGAGCATCCTGTCACACCACACGTTCCCTCTTTCCCGACTGCTTTGTCTGTCACGTGTCCTTCCCACCTACTTTACGTCCCCTTGGCGGTCTGAAGCTTAATTCATCACTCGCCCGTTCAGCCTCAATGTCAGTCTTTCCGCATTCCGTGGCAATAACTCTAACCCCTTTCTCCTAAGTTATAATTCAAAATAAAGGAAAATAATCGTACGTTCCACGTAAAGTTGAAGAAGAAAAAAAATCTACATCTGATCCAGTACAAAATACTGACACTGAAAATGAGTTGAACAACGAAGAGAAAAGACAAATTAGAAAAGAAGTTGAAGAAAAGTAGGGAGATGGGCAATTTAGACTCACTTGCACGGAGGGGAAATTGGAAGCCTAGTTGCATCATTAAGTGTCATTATGGTTCATTCCTCAAAGTTCTCCTCCTCATCTCCATAGACTTCATGCAAAGGGGAAGTTGCACCAAAGTCTTAAGATTAATCCGAGGAAGGATCTAGGTCCTTTGTGTGGCTTCTTTGAGAAAAAAAAAAAACGAATTTATTTCCTGGTATCTATTCAGTATTTGTACGAAACCAATTCTTTAGCTTGACTAGCATCCGTGTTCTCAGAACGATATAGTAATTAACTAAAAAAAAAATCATAAAAGAGTACATATATGTATTATTGACTGCTTGAATATCATGTAGTCAATACGTTCGGGACTTATCACCCCTACGGATCAGAGTTATATAGCATTATTTTTTTTTCTATAATTGGAAATAAATATCCACTAAAAGAACAATGCTAATTATATAACTTCTACTATCCATACCTTCTACTACCCTTATGTTACCCTGGTAGTAGACATGGAACTGCCTAGTGGTGGTACTAGGCATGGAACTGCCTAGTGTAGGCCTCATGGTCTCTTGCAGTCTCCTTCATTTATATGTTCTTATGTTAACTTCCATGACTCTTTGGCGCTATATCGTCCCCAAGGATAGAAACGCTGGTTATCGGCAATGAGATACAAAGGCAGATGGTCTTTTTATTTACTCTTTGTTCATCTTCGAGCTTCTTTGGTTTCATGAAGGATATTTGTAAAATATATTAGAGATGGGCCTTCAAATAGGCTCAACGAATTATCAATGTAATCTCTGACTCTTTTCTAGAATCTAGAACACGGCTGGCTTTGTTTCTAGGTATAAAGTTGGTTTTCAAGGAGTTGTGAAGAATACATTCTACAGTCGTTTGTTATGTACATCTTTACACGTCTTCAGTAACGTATATGATATACGAGAAATGCGTTTATCAACAATACTATGCAATGGCTCTTCTAAGGACCCTTACTATCTTGATAGTAAAGTTCTTTACGTTTTCTTAAAGAAGCATAATGAAGTTTCCGCTTTAGGCAGATTTTGTTCCTTTAATCACATTAGTGCATCAATTTTCAGTCACCTATGACATGCGTTTCACAAAATTCTGGAATAATTTCATGTTATGAAAGCTTATGTATTTCCCTCGTCATTATTCTGAACTGGCTTTTTACTTTTAAGTTTGACCATTGCTTTTAAATTATGCACGCTTATTAAACATGTGAGCGTTCAATTAGTATTTATCCACTTTATCGCTTCCTTGCCTCTATCACGGAGTCTTCAACAAACGAGATCAATTATTGACTACTCTGCTTGTAAACACAAGCAAACAGGGTTGGCATGATGGAATTGAAACTCGGCATTGTTGCTCACGGTTACGCCTAAACACAATGGGGTCCTAATGGAATGATGAAAACGGCAGTATAGGGCAATGTGAGTTGTTATAGACCGGCACAGCTGTCCCGCTCTGCGATAATTATATCGACTTTACTTGAGTGAGCCTTTCCGTTATGGAGCTCAGTCTGGAAGCGTCCGTGATAAGACACTTATCTTTAAGACGTATTCCTTCATACACTTCAACCCCGTCTTTTGTATTAAATACGTGAGACTTATGTTGTCAATATTCTAGTGAATTTAGTTATATCTCTATAGACCGGGAACACGCAGAATTGTTTAATCATTGAAGAATGCTAATACTAAAAATGATTAGAACGGTAAAGAGAAAAGGCGAAACTACAAAAAAAAAAAAAAAAAAAAATGATGATAACTTTTAACCTCCACTGTCCCTTATTTTTGCTACCGTCCTTAAATCTCTTCTTCACAACTTCTATGGCTACACTCCACTATATTATTTCAAAGGATAGAAGCTCTAATTTTCGTCGACAAAGTGCTAAAACATGCCTCAAGGGTCAGCACGTCCACCATCTTCAGAAAGACTGGAGTGGAGAAGGAAGCAAACAGGAACCTCGACAGTGTTCCTCAGGAGCAAGAAACGGTGAAGGATTCCGACTTCGCCCTAAGACAGCGGTTCTTAACCTGGGGTACCTTTACCCCCTAAGATGTACGAAACCTTGAACCCTGGGGGTACGAGACATGATAGCCACTGCAATGGTACTGTATATTTACAATGAGAAAGCAAAGCAAGGTTTGTATCACTATCCATTTTCATATGTTTGTATTGTATTTGTATTGGATGGGGGGTACGAGAATTTTTTTTTTTAGATATCAAGGGGTACAGGCACTGATCAAGATTAAGACCCACTACCCTAAAACGAAGAAAACGGGGAATGGTGTCTGAGCGCCTGCATCGTGGTAGCTGAGAAGCAGTGAGGGTTTCCATTCACCGCCAGATAATTTACTACGGTGTGAGGTCAGTAGCCTTCGCCACAGAACACTAGAACATCTCTTAAAATAATCCTCTTGGGGCAACTATTGGTGAACTGTTTATGACGTTTATATTTCTTTGTTCTTTGATAGCTCTCTTGTAGGTAGATTTTCTTTATTCTTTGATAGTTCTCATATTCTTGTAAGTAGATTTTCTTTATTCTTTCATAGTCCTCATATTCTTGCAGGTAGGTTTTACTGAAATGGGCAATAAATATTAGGTATTAGAGGTAAAAACCACTCCTGG
>NC_134787.1:55112308-55129808 GCF_046742065.1 Oratosquilla oratoria
GACTGTAAGCAAGCAAGAATGCGAGCCATAAAACAGTACAAGTCCACAAAACATCTCAATATATCTATATATATACCAAAAGGCTTCTTCCCTTTTACAAGGGAGGTACCCCAATCAGGCTCCATGATTTTTTTTCTGTTATGAATTGTAGGATCCTTCTGCGAAGAGTCAACCCATGCTTTGACTTAGCCACCCATTACAAAAGTTGAAAGGCCATTGGGGTACATACCAAAATTGTAGGGCAATATAATTTAATGTAAATCCTAAGCACAGGCTGTCGAAATAATCATAAACATGTGATCAATACATATTACCTTACTTTTTCTCTTATGCTCTATTGTCTATTTTTGTATGCAATACGAATGTACCGGAAAGACTATTATTTTGTTTTGGAGGGTAACAAAGAAGTTTAAGTTGATTCCATGCTAGATCGTGGAGACCCAGTTCTTCGTTTTTCCCATTCACCCCCACCCCCTCACCCTAAGCTCTCCAGCAATTGCCGGTGCTCACAGCCGAGTCGACAGATAGGAGGATGGCCGGGCGCGTACCCGGGACTTTGCCATCCACGGAAATGTAGCACCAATTTCATAAATCATTTTATCTTTGCATAATGAGAGCCATAATTCAATGCAAAATGGTCCCTGGGGTAGAGCTACAAGGTCATCTGGCTTTTTTGAAAAAAAAATCTTCCTTTTTAATCTATTGAATGTTTCAGACACTCCCGTATGAAACAGTGGGAACAAGGACGCGATAATTTCGAAGACAAAGTAGTCAGAGAACTCGTAATAATTTAGGCCCCTGAGCGAGCATTGCGTCCCCAGTAATTACATCCTCAGATGTTCCTAGTGGTGTTTATATAATTTATATCACAGTTTGCACTTCGTCGTTGCCCACACTCAGCATAATAGTGTTTAATCTCCAGATATGAATAGTATATATAATAGACAACAAAGTTATGTCGTAGAACATTTGTAAAATAATACTGATGACCCACTTTCGGAGAAGAATAAGCGAAGATATAGAGATCTGTATATTTCGATCACTTACTGTGATCCTCTTCAGCAGATATCTGCTGAAGAGGATCACAGTAAGTGATCGAAATATACAGATCTCTATATCTTCGCTTATTCTTCTCCGAAAGTGGGTCATCAGTAGTATATATAATAGTTTTAACGAAGCTGCAGAAATTTGTTACTGATTTGTATCTAGATCGTGAGTCGAGTGTAACAGGTGTTCGATACAAAATCCATTGTAGGCCACGATTTCTGCATCTTTGTGGATTTCTCATTGCAGGAGGAACTGCAGGGAGAAATAGTTGAAGAGGAATGAAAGTATTTATGTAAATAGTCGTCGCTCTGATGTACATCTCAGATGTCGTGAAATTTGCCGACTGCTCTTCCGGCAGACTCTGTCAATTCATCTGGTCGCTTGATCACTGGAGCGAGCCTGTGCGTTTTGCCATCCAAGAATATCCCTATACTTCAACCAAATATTTCTTCCAGATACTTGTCTTCCTCAGCCATTTAGCTCTGACAATGCCTCACGTATTTCAGCCATAGTTAACCTAAGGTGACCTTGTTTAGCACATACAGTACCTCGCCGCCAAAGGTAATAAAATCCTCCATGAACATGTTTCATTCAAATGACGATCTCCCATACCTTCCACGAAAATCAGTGTTTATGAAAAAATAATCTAATCAAGACACCTCTCCTACCAACGCTGTCTTAGTCAAAGGCGACAATGCATGGAAGAAGCTCCGTTCCATTACCTTGTCTCTTCATTTTCATCTTGATTTCTGCTTCGAGGGCCATGAACTACCCATGACCAAGCCTGAGGCAGGTCCTGCCAGAAATTCTATTTGATCATCTATCTCTTAACGTGTTCCATACTGTTCGAAAGAGGTGTGATGCATTCATGGGAAAAAAATGGCCTCGGAAATTTTTGTAATACGGAGACTGAATATCCTTCTGAGACATGTAATTAACTTTATGGAATGATATATATATATATATATATATATATATATATATATATATATATATATATATATATATATATATATATATATATATATGTTTTTACTCGTATTATGTCCAATGGAGAGGATGGGAAGCTTAAGCACATACAAATACTTTTCATGGGATGAAATTGCTGTGAAAAGACAAGCATGTGCAATAATGGCGGTGTGCAGTTTTAACATTTTACGATTACTTGTAAGTGATTATGAAAGAATAGCACTTGCTTTTATCAAGCACAATCTAAAAAGAACCTCAAACCCTCTAAATAATTATCCGCTTCAAGGAATCTATTCTATCTAAATCCAAACGATTTTATTCGAATGAGAGGAAGCTTTTAGAAAACTTTATGTGTTTTCGTGGGTTGAATGTTATCCAGATCTAACTCACTTTAAAGACTTGCTTCTGGTTAGCGACATGCGACCTTACTGATCTTCGAGAAACCACAATTGTACTCTCGTGTGTCAAAGGATGCTGGCCAGCATCACACACACGGCTTTTGTTAGTTGACACCAAACATAGGTACGCAGAAGTAATTGAATTGCATTAATCGGTGAGCTGCGACGAAGTAAAGGTTTAGGAAAATGTTATCAAACAATCACGAACCAGATAACTGGGTAAGATCGTTTGGCGGCAGACAGAATAAAAATTCATGTCGAGTAAAGTACTCTAAGGCTGCCTTTATACCAAGCGAATCGAATAAATTCATGAAGAATCAACACGATTCATGAATCGTGTTGATTCGCCAGACTAGTTTCAATGTAATCGTTTATTACACCAGACGAATCGAGTCAACTGATTCGCCCGGTGTAAATGATTACATTGGAACTAGTATGGCGAATCAAGACGATTCATGAATCGTGTTGATTCTTCATGAATTGAATCAATTCGATTCGATTGGTGTAAATGCAGCCTCAGGGTAAGTCAAATCACATTTATTTTGTCACCGTACTGAAGAAGTTTAACTCTCGGGGAACGATCTTTTGGCCTCTCGACGAGCCGTACTAGAAAATGGAACTATTGAGTCGTGAAACGACAACTCTCATACCTTCCTCAGCTCAGACAACCTAATGCGTTCTTTCACGTTCCCGAGTCTGAGCCCATTTTTTTTTCGTATACCCCCTCCCCCCTACCTTTCTGATTTTCATTTTACTTTTGCTGTACCGTCATAATTGTTGTCAGAAAAAAAAAAAATATTGTGTTGTATCACTGGAATGACTACCAGATCAGAGACAGCACTGTGGGACCCAGTCTAAGCCAGTTACTAATATAATTCGTGAACGTCAAGACACTATTATTCCTGCGTTCGGGTATTCGTCATTGAGAGAGCGCCAACACAGAATCGTCCTGGCCACAGATACAAACTGCTCCAGATGCATCCACCACACAGAAGACACAGAACACTTCGTTGTGAAATGCCCGGCACTGACTATCTCCAGACAACAATACAATATCTTTTCTTTAAGTGACATATGGTCCCGCCCGGAAGCTGTTGCCGGTTTCCTGGGGGCCCGGGTCTTCTGCAAGAGAGACCTAGGGTCACGGATTGACTGATTGATTGACATATTTACTTTTTTTTTTTTACTTATTTCATTTACTTACCTATTTTTTCATGTATTCATTTATTTGTTTATTTGTCTACATTTCCATAATAGGTGTTAATAAACCACTCCCTATTTTCAAAATGGTCTCCGCCCACCGTGACCTGGTCGTGACCTCATTCTCGGTCACCTGAGGTCACACTCGTGCAATTTGCGTCCGCGAGATGGGCTTTGACGACCCTTGTTTCTCCGAGGCCTCCGGAGGACGTCGCCAGAGAACGAGGAAAGCCTTCGACCGCGCGTCTTCAACGACCTCTTCGGGAAACGCAATTCCTCAGAAATCTTTACCTGGCCTGCCGGTGACTTCTGATTGGAAAAGGACTTTCGCCTCGCGTTTGGATCGAGGTCAGAAGTGATATTCGGGTCTCATTAGCCCGCACCTCAGAAGCCCGCCGAAGGAAGAACTTCTTTAAGTGACGTAACGCCATTGGAATGGGTCTCATTAGCCTTGACCTTCGGCTGTCTTCTTCGAGAATTGATCTCCCGATCTGGCCGGGAACATTTTATGGCCATCCGTGTAACGGCCGGACGACGAGTCTCATTAGTTCTGACCGCATTGGTTCCGTTGGACAGGAATCCTTTGGCCTCTGGCTTGGTTCCACTACCGAACAGGGTCTCATCCTTACTGACGCCAAACCATCGGAAGCTTCTTCAACAGGCTTAGGACTCTGGTCTGCATTGGGTATGGGTCTCATTAGACCAGACCAATACACCCTGATGGAATTGGAGGTTCTTCGAAGAGAACTGGAGACGTCGGAAGAAGACTTTCTTGATTTTTTGTGACCCTCCACACACATACATACAGGTATACACAAACATACACATATGCTCACACACACTACACGAACACGAACATACACACACATACATAAACATACACACACATTCACGTGTGGGGTTTCTCTCAGCTGAATAAAAACTTATTGCTATATCTAGATATGCATATGACGTTGACTTTCCTTTTATCATTTGGAATCCTTAATCCTATTATTTCCTTTGCTATTATGAAGTTTCTCGCACGCATGACTAAAACTTGAAATTAATTAGTGGTCTAAGAGAAAGTAATGACTTTGTATCAAACCAGATTGTACTGTGAGACTGTACTGTGAACGTCAGCACCGGTTCCGGATATATGGGCATGTGGCATATTTCTCTAATGCTGATCCCAATCAGCGTTGTCTCCACAAAAGACAACTGTCGAGAGTTGTTTGAAATGGGATGAGTGTCTTCATGGGAGCTTGCTCAGAGATACCGTTGGGCCTGGAGCCGGTGTATGGGTGGTGCAACGCGCTCCTTGGCGTTTGTTTCTAACTGATGATGATATACTGTTGGAAATGACACAAACAATGTAATATCTCACAATTAGATGATTTAACGTCCGGCAGTTATATTGGTGTGGTCCATCTATCAGCATATATCAGTGATCGCTCCCTAATATCCCATTTATCTCGCGTGGCAGTATTCCCCCAAGAAATATGACATTGTGACCTTTCAGGCACCGTAGAATGTCGCCGTTGTCTGCGTCTGAGTGACCAAGATTCCTTTGGCGCCGAGACTTTGACTAAGAGCAGAGGCAGTGCAATGTAGTTCAGTTCGAAGCTTTAAAAATCATTTAGATAAACACCTAAGCAAGATGCTGTAATGATTATTATCTATTTTATATTATTTGTTTTTGTTTTGTTATCATTTGTCTGTTTGATTCTCATTTATTATTAGTTATATGTCAATTTATTATTATTTACTATTTACCTGTTTGTTTGTTGTTTGACTGTGCCGTTGCGTTTATGTATTTCATTTGATATTTACATTATTATGGTTTTTATTTATTTATTTATTATTATTATTAGGATTTTTTTCGCATCCGACCTAGATATGAACCAAAAGGTCTCCTGTTGGCATGCTCCGCCTTTGTAATCTTTTGTAATCCTTTGTAAGAGGATAACTTATCAAAATAGACACCATGTGAAGACGGGAACTTTATGAGAACAACGTTTCGTTAGGTATCGCTTCGTCATGTACATGATAAAGCAAAACGTCGAGCTAATAAAGGCTCTGTCACTCTCATACAAAGGCCTGACCCGAACAAAGGAAGACCTCAACTGACATAGTTGTTTATGAAATCTATGGAATTAGAGTTCATGTCCACTATATGGAGGGTAATGAATGCATGTTCTATGAACCAAATCACTCTACATTCATTTGTGACTGTAGATTAATCTCCACTTAAAAAACGAATGCTAATCACTTTGCAATTCTACTATTCCTGTTATGCTACCCTCCTTAGATCTTTCCTTTATCATTTGTATGGTAACGATGTGATGTTGGCTTGAAGAATAGAATCTCTTCTTTATTGCTGACAAAAATAAAAGGACTTCACAACTGTACCCTGGCTTTCCTGTCATAGATAGATTCAGTCTATGGTCGAGAGAAAGGATGGTTTTTACAATTTGCCGTACGATGCCTGGGTTAGACGCTTTTTACCTGATGAAACCACTCTCGGTTTTCTAAGCTACTGCAGGACCTCATTTGGAATGAAAAGAGCAGTTCATTATTTGTTTAATCTAACACGTTTACATTCTAGGAGAGGTTAATTTTCTTCCACGTTTTATTCTCTTTCCATTCTGGAAGCTTCTTGAAACGTCGACGTCACATTTTTCTTCATAAGTTCCTGTTCTTCACCTTCCTCCTCCCCTCTTCCTTCTTCTCCCCTTCCTCCTCCTCTTCTTCTCCTTTCCTCTTTCTTCCTCACTTCTTACCTCCCACTCCTCCTTCTTCTCCTTCCTCCTCCCCCTCAACCTCCATCTATTTATTTCATTTCTCTCCTTTTTCTTCTTCTCCTCTTCCTCCTTAACTTCTCCTTCCTCCTTCTTATTTCTTTCCTCCTCCTCTTCCTTCTTCAACCCCCTCCTCCTCCCCTTCTTCCTCCTTCTCCCTTTCCTCTTCCTCTTCTCCTTCCTCCTCCTTATTATCTCTCTCCTCTCCTTTTTTTCCCTTTCTTCCTCCTCCTCTTCTTCCTTCTCCTCCTCCTTATCTCTCTCCTCTTCCTTCTTCTCCCATTCCTCTTGCCCCCTCCTCCTCCTCCTCCTCATTCTTATTTCTCTCCTCCGCCTCTTTCTTCTTCTCTCCTTCCTCCCCTCTTCCTCTTCTTCCTCCTCCTCATCCTCCCCCTTCTTCTCTCCTTCCTCCCCTCTCCCTCTTCTTCTTCCTCCTCTCCTCCTTCTTCCTTTTCCTCCTCGTTACCTCTTTCCTCTTCCTTCTTTTCCTCTTCCTCTTGCCCCCTCCTCCTTCTCCTCTTCCTCCTCATTCTTATTTCTCCCCTCCGCCTCTTCCTTCTTCTCTCCTTCCTCCTCCTCTTCCTCTTCTTCCTTCTCCTTCTTCTCTCCTTCCTCCCCTCTCCCTCTTCTTTCTTCTCCTCTCCTTCTTCTTCCTTCTCCTCCTTCTTATCACTCTCCTCTTCCTTCTTCTCCCCTTCCTCTTGCCCCTCCTCCTCCTCCTCCTCCTCCTCCTCATTCTTATCTCTCTCCTCAGCCTCTTCTTTCTTCTCTCCTTCCTCTCCTCTCCCTCTTCTTCCTCCTCCTCTTCCTTTTCTTCCTTCTCTTTCTTCTCTTCTTCCTCCTCCTCTTCCTCCTCCTTCTTATCTCTCTCCTCCGCCTCTTCCTTCTTCGTCTTCTTCCCCCTCCTGCTCAGCTGACGGGCTTACTGCCGCATCCCTTCTCGCGTGCACTTAGGATTACGCGAGACACAGGGAGAATCCTTGTCACAAAGGATTCTTCCTTTCTTCGGGATTTCGCTCTGTTCTCGGGCGTTATTTTCCGAGTTGGACTAGAGCGGTGTATTTGAACAGGAGCGTTCACCACCACGATATGAAGGCACGGTAAAAAAAAAAAAAAAAAAAAAATAAAAACAAAAAAAAAAAAAAAAAAAAAAAAAAAAAAAAAAAAAAAAAAAAAAAAAAAATCAACTTACTTGGTACAAAGGAGTTCTCTTGTCTGAATGGAATATCCTGGCAATGAATTTATTAAAATGACTAAAGAACTTCAGTATGAAAGAGTTAAAGATGAGGATTAACTCGTTTGTCCATCACAAACAGCGGCTTATCGCAAGCGACAGGGCTTGCCCTACCAGGTGGTTTCTCACTTCCCACTTCATGGGAGTGAGATGATGAGTGGCGGGTGTTCACTTTTCTTTATATATATATATATATATATATATATATATATATGTATATATATATATGTGTGTATATACATATATATATACATATTTATATATATACATATATTTATATAAAAAAAAATTCCGACAGTTGCCCCGAGTGTATTTGGTCGAGGGAGACCTTTTTCAGTCTCGGAGTCTCGTAAACCATCAAATGGCTTCATGGACCCAAGACTGAGGTGGATCTGTCTCGACCGAGACCCCCATGAGACAAGAGCTCGGCTCTGAATTGAATAAAACTTTCTGGTGTTTATAAGAAAATGTTTAAAGGTTGCCACAATGCCCAGGCCGTTGAACAATATACTACTAAGTCTGAAATGCAATTTTGGTGACTTGTTGAAACGCCTTTCCGTGTGATACGATCCGATCCAAAGCAATGCAATGCAAGAAGAGGAAGCTTGGGTATTGTATCGGCCCTTCCACTTTCCTGTCTTCTTGTAATACTATCTTCCTTTCTCTCCACTCATCTCCTTTTTCTTTAAGATTTTGATTTTCTAGAACCCCCTACTCCAGTACGCGTCACAAAAAAAAAAAAAAAAAAAAAAAAAAAAATTTAGTACGATTTCAAGCAAAAAATTACTCTTCGTTGAGTGAAAGTGCTTTATGATGATGATGGTATTTCATGAGGATTTTTACGTCAACAAACCTTTCATTCATTACTGAGTCAGTTTACTCTGTCAACAGAGTCCAAAGCAAACTCAAACGTTCCTATCGCGAGCAATTTGGAAGATATTTTCAACTTCTTTTTTTAATGGCAGAGTAAGTGTTGGAAATAATTTGACAATTTTAAGGATCTTCCAGCTAATGTAGATTTTTTTTCTTTATAGGACCGCATGAGCAGGAAGGGGTTGGGTTAGGTTAGGTTAGGTTTGGTTAGGTTAGCTTAAGTTAGGTTAGGATAGGTTAGGTTTGGTTAGGTTAGCTCAAGTTGGGTTAGGTTTGGTTAGGTTAGCCTAAGTTAGGTTAGGTTAGGTTAGGTTTGGTTTGGTTAAGTTAGGCTAGGTTAGGCTAAGTTAGGTTAGTGTTAGGTTAGATTAGGTTGGGTTAGGTTAGGTAGGTTAGGCTAGGCTAAGTTAGGTTAGGTTAGTTTAGATTAGATTAGGTTAGGCTTGGTTAGGTTAGGGTATGTTAAGCTAGGTTAGGTTATGTTAGGTTAGGTTAAACTAGATTAGGATTGGTTAGGTTAGGTTAGGTTAGGTTAGATTATGTTACTTTAGGCTAGGTTAGGCTAGGTCAAGTGCCATAGATTTGTCGATTAACTCCGTTTCTGGTATCACTGGGACGAACTTGGTACCTGGTATTAGCGCCAGGCAATTTCGTTCATCCCAGAAGATCACATTTGGGCACCACAGCGTTAAAAAGCAAGTAACTGTGTACATCTGAGTTAGCTTAATGGCCTTCAAGTCTAATACTACAGGTCTGAGTAATAAATAGATAAATAATAAATAAATAAAACTAAAAATAGAGTATAAGTAAATAAATAGATAAATATATAACTGTGTACATCTGGGTTAGCTTAATGGCCTTCAAGTCTAAGACTACAGGTCTGAGTAAAGAATAAATAAATATTAAATAGATAAAAATGAAAATAAAATATAAGTAAATAAATAGATAAATATATAAATAAATACATGAAAATATGCAAAACCAGAGGATGTCTATTTAAAGATCTCTTGTAGTCAGCCAAGGGAAAAGAAACTGCAGGACAAAAAGCAGAAAATGAAAAGAAAAGAAGAAGAAATGGAAGAAGAGAAAGCAGAGAAAGAAGCAGGATACGGAGGGAAAAAAGAAGAAAAAGATAAAGAAGCTGAAGGAGAAACAAAGAAAAAAGATGAAGAAGAACAATAAGCAGAAAAAAAAGGAAAAATAAGAAGATGAATAAAATAAAAAGAGAAAAAAGGAGAGGAAGAGAACGAAAAAAGACAAAGAAGAAGAAGAAGAGAAAGAAAAGAAGGAGAAGAATCAGAAGAAGAAGAAGAAGAAGAAAAAGAAGAGGAAGAAGAAAAAAGAAAAGGAAACAAATAATTCAAGAACGAATGCAAACGAGAATTATGTGTTACAGTCAAAATACACGAATATCCAGGGAAAAAAAAGATTGATTGCTGCAGACATTTTCCAAAATATCAAAATAAACAAGACCATTTATGAGGAGTGGACTTGAAAGCCATTGAGCAGAGACAAGCTAATTTGCTCTTTCCCCTGCTAACTGGTTCCACTTCCCCAAAATTGAGGATGAGTCAAAAAATATGTTCACGAAGTAGGTAATCTGTAAAATCTTGTGTTATGTTATCATATCCAAACCTGAAATTTATCTCTCGTTTTTCTTCCGCAGTAACTGGAACGTATTCTCATACTGGTAGAAATTCAGATCAGACAAATATATGGAACTGTGATATCGACATTCACGCGGAATCCTTTTGTGACTGGAGAGGAATGGTGGATTTCTACTCTCCCTCCTTTCTGCCACCCTCCTTAAATCATCTCTCCTCAATCACCTCTGTGGCACCACACTGGTCCCCAGGAATACAAACATTGGTGATTCCTTTGCGACGAAATATAGGATAAATATCTTCATTCAAGTGACGTGATTTGTAGTCTTTGTTCTGGCTATGGAAAATAGAATCATTTTCTAACCAAGAGGGGGGCACGGTGTTGAAAGATGCGTCAATCGATCCAGACCCCTTTCTGTTGGATGTTCGACCATTAGATGTGTATCACTACCTGGGTGCAGCAAGAACACAAAGGACTTTGTGTTTCATTGCCGATAAACAGAGCTTTTGTCGTTGAAAACAATATCGGCGAAGTCATGGAAGTCTCAAGGAGAGCAATGGAAAAGAAGAAACGTAGAAGTTAAAGTTGATCAATATTCTTCTTTGAGTTATGGTTAGTCTCCAGTTTTAAAAAGAATTGTCCGTGACGTCATGTCGGTAGATAAAATGTGTCACCGAGTTCGGAGCGTCAAAGGGAGATCGGAAGGTTGTACAGACTACCAATACAGTGGTAGTCTTCGTAAACCTCTGCCCACGTCTTAACCCGGGATCCTTAGGGGATTCTTCGAAGTCCACAGCAATTTCCAAAGGTGCCGATAGACCAAAAACCAGTAGCAGCTGGTGAATTCCAGATTATTTTATTCAGTGTTAGAGTTGTTCTCCGGGAGATAAGGAACAGTGTCACATAAGCTAGTGTTCTATGAGGGAACAGGTTGGGATCACTAGATCACAGTATCACACACTATATATATATATATAAATATATATATATATATATATATATATATATATATATATATATATATATATATATATATATAATTCTCTCTAGCGTCAGATGTTTTTCTTCGTTTGAAAAGAGAAATCCAGGCTGGAAACTATCTCAGAGAATCTACAGTTACTCAATCCAAAGCCCAGACACTTGCAGTTCTTCATCATCGATGGGGAGCATATGGCGGTGGGAGGATCGTTTCACACACACACCAGATCCCAGTTCCCACGGTTTCCCTGAGTAAGAGACTCTACAGCCACCTCTCGTATTCCAAACAGCTATCGGTGGCACGATCGGTCGGCTTCTTCTTGTCATGTGTTGTGCGAGTGTCCCTTTCGTTTCCTCCACTGGAACCTGTCTCTTGTAGAGATAATCCTGTGAGTGGGATCGGTATTAGTGAAGCGTGTAACAAGCCGATATAAACGGAACTGACGGTCACAAATCTTCAAGCCTTGCGGCTGAGCCTATAAAGCCTTTTATCGCCAGGCGGACGATAAAAGACTTGGCATTGCGTCGATGTTTTGTTGACCGATGTTCCTCTGGATCGAAGAAGTCTGAGACTTCAAGGACATCAGGTGAACAGTTTATATCTACAAGTACTTAACTGTGGCCGGAGCCGTAACCTTTGCCCCCTGTGCTCGGACAGATTGGGCAAGTGGAAATCACCGGTAGCCGTTGGGAGATCGAACAGGAATCTTCTTACTTCGAGTCGAGATTGAAATCCAATAGTCAAAGGAATTGACATAAACCTTGGAATCTTTAGCAAGCAAGTTTTGGAAAGAGGACTCTGGTGATTTCCAGTCTATAATAAAATCTCAATCCATTCCAGACATCAGTCGCTTCCTTATCTCTTTATTCCTTCAATCTGGTGAGTTACTTTATGAGCTTAGTTCTGGTTAATCCCAGACGATTTTATCTAGTATAGGATGAAACCTCGAAGTGTTAGGGAGTGTCAAGGAGTATCAAGGAGTATTATAGTTTTCGTACTCTAGTCTTCTTTCGGCTAATATCGAACGACTTTATTCAGTTGGGGAGTGGGGGAGAGGAGGGGGTAGGGGGAAGTGGCGGAGGGGAGGGGGAGGAGGAGGGGGAGGCTTTAATTGAGTTGGGCCAAATCTCTCCCCTATCAAAGGGGTACTAGAGAGGCTAAGCGAATTACTCCGGCCACAGCCAAAAATAATATTGCCCCTCGTCATGGAAGGAGTTAATCGAGAGATGTCACAGAGTTGGATAAAATCCGTGAGATCAGAAAAGATAAAAGGATCAGAAGAATAAATATGACCCTTCGCCACAAGGACGGTTAATTACGTTACAGATCAAAGTGAACGATATTACGTCATCAGAAACCTTCCATAGGAGAAGTTATCAGTATGAGCTTGATTAAACATGAACGACTCTGAGAAAGCATTGGTTCACGAGGACGATGCTGATGCATGGGCCAACATCTCTTCTTTTAGCAAAAAGATCACAAAACCATGTGATCCAATAAATTGCTGATGACCACAAAGGCAACCGAAAAAGAAACTAGAATTCCCAAGCGCTTTCGTGATATTTCACATCGCGGTATTTCACATCCCCTGATGATGTGAAACATCACGAAAGCGCTTGGGAATTCTAGTTTCTTTTCATGTTTCCTTTGTGGTTATCAGCAATCTTCTTCTTTTATTTTACTTTCATTTATATCACCTTGAGTAGATGGTTCATTGTTGTAATAAAGTATATTTTGATTCTCTTTCTGATCATGATCTGAAACTAATATATAATAAAATCCGAATTCAGTCAACACTATTTCGTTTTGTTTTTTATTGAATGTTTCTAACCAAAATACTATCTTGTATTTAAAGATAATGTGGATGAAAATCTGCATTTATGATTCTTGGACCATAGAAATACGTCCCATACACTGAGAATGAATAAAACTCCGTATTTAAGATTTTTAGATTAGAGAATGCACCAAGGCAGAATAGGCTGATGGAAGTACGAGTTTTATTCTTGTACTGATAGGACTAATGACGAGCTGAAGTCAGAGGACACAATGAGTTTGGAATCTGTGAAGAAAAGTAACGTGACAAGTGGGTATAAGTGATTGGTAACTGCGGATAAATGTATTATTTGCCCAAAGCAAGGAATATCTAAATAAAAGAAAGTAATGCACATGTATCTCGTCGTAGATAGCCAGCACTTCTATCCTTGGGGAGGGAAGAACCTAACGCCGAAGAGGTCCTCGAAGTAGAACTAAAGAAGATAACAGAAAAGGGAGAGTCGAAGTACAAAAGAAAAATAAATAAATAGATAAATAAATAAATAAATAAGTAAAATAAAATAAATAAGGAAATAAATAAGATAAGATAAAATAAAATAAATAATTGAAAATTAATAAATATATAAATAAATAAAGATAAATAAATAAACTAAATAAATAAATAGATATAAATAAAAATAAATAAATATAAGAAAATAATAATAATGATGATGAAGATATGGTTTAACGTCACAAACTCCTCCCATCGGAAGGCTAGGACAGTGCCCCTTACAGAGGACTTTGTAGCGTGGCATTTAATGAACCATGACCTTGGTTCAACTTTGCTGGTGGCAGGATTCGAACCGCCATCTCCTCGACCTTCGCCGCAAGTAACGATGCCCTAGCCCGCTCAGACGTAAAAAAATTAATACATATATATATATATATATATATATATATATATATATAATATATATATATATATATATTTTATATATATAAATAAATAAATAAAATAATAATAATAACAATGATAATGATAATAATAATAATAATAATAATAATAACAACAACAACAACAACAACAATAATAATAATAATAATAATAATAATAATAATAATAATAACAATAATAACAATAATGATAACAATAATGATAACAATAAGAATAATAACAATAATAATAATAACAATAATGATAATAATGATAATAATGATAATAATAATAATAATAATAATAATAATAATAATAATAATGATAATAATGATAATAATAATAATAATAATGATAATAATAATAATAATAATAATAATGATAATAATAATAATGATAATAATAATGATAATAATGATAATGATAAAAATAGTAATAATAATAATAGAATAAAATAGAATAAAACACCTTGGAGGAATAAAGTGACTGATGAGCAAGTTCTGGAGCATGCAAGAGCGACCGGGGAGCGATAAATGGATTTTGTTGGCAGCGGCATAAGGGGATGGGGGTTGGGGGGTTGGGGGTTGGGGGGTTGGGGGTGGGGGGGGCAAGGCCTCTGAGCACGACGGGCAAATTGGATAGAAAGCGTAGATGGGGTCACCAGCGGATAAGTTATGCAAAGCATTATGGAGGTGGCCAGGTTGCAACGGCCTTCAGAAGCAGGTTGAAGCGGAAGAACAAGATCGCCCCAAGTTTTCGCGGCGCCAAAAGAGATTTTTTTTTTTTTTTTTTTTTTTTTTTTAGGGAAATCGTGAAGAAAAAAATGATAAAAAGAAATCAATTCTTTTGCTGCTGGTTTTCTGTGACCCGTGCAATCCCACCGTAGATGCCACCAGAAGATTTCATTCAGTTAAAGCAACGAAAATGTTAATTTACCGCGAACGAATGTAACAGACGGGGACACGAATATTCGTAAAAATACGACTTGATTTGACAGATTTGGAGTCCTTCTGGTCAGTCTGAAGAAGTGGAGTTCCGTCCTGAAAGCAACGATGAGTACATATTTTCCCCATTGGGTAGCTGACGATCCAAAGGTGCCATAGAACGATCGGTTTATTGACCTTATTCAGGGCTGACCATAAAATCTTTCGCCGATATTCACGTCTTAAGGGGTTATCATATTGGGCTGTTTTACCTCCAACATCTTACCTCCAAGCTCCATTTGAATAACTAGAATGTAACTTTGCTTACAGAAATCTAGAATTCTCTAAGAACATTTGTATAGGTTTACTATCTCCTAGTGCATCATTCAGTTTTGCTCTTTATGTGAGGGAAATCTAGTTTGATTGGAGATTTGAAAAACAAGACATCGTGACTGAAGTCGTTTTCACACAACTCAACTGTCGGTGTTGGTGAAACCTGTGAAAGCCCAGTGCGATGACCCCTTTACACGTAGATTCTGACTATCATCGCTCGGCTTATTGACTCCATGACATTCATACAGTCACTATTTCATTACAAAAAAAAAAAAAAAAAAAAAAATCTAGATTCTACTTTCCCGCCTTACTACTTTTCTATTTAAATCTCTCTTATACTATCTCTATGGTTCCGCTCCTTCGGGGCGATATTTTTCCCAATGATAGAAGCGCTGGTTATCGGTAAGAGATTGTTTTGACTGTCAAAAGGTGAAGTCTTTCGTTCGAAGAAAATTCCCTACGATGGGAAAAATGGTTATCATTACAATAATGGTAAAATTATCATGACGACGCCGGGCGCTGTATTCATAGTATACATAGCATCAATACATTTCCTGCATCCAGAAGAACTGTGGCGACATTAACAAAAAAGAATATTGCGAAATTACAATAATGGTAAAATTATCATGACGACGATGACGACGACGGCACTGTATTCATAGTATACATAGCATCAATACATTTCCTGCATCCAGAAGAACGCTTTGACTGTGGCGACATTAACAAAATTAAATATCATTATTGTGAGTAGGTAGGCGAATTCTGTTGACAAAAAAAAAAAAAAAAAAAAAAAAAAAAAAAGCCTAATGTACTACTTTGATACAGAATAATAATGTATATTTTGGATATTATCAAGAGGTCTTAATTATGACAGTAATGAAAAAGACAGCAACAAGGAAATAATTACAGACCAAAATGTTGATAACCATCACGATAATAAAAATCAATACGAAAATGGCAATGATGATAATAATAATGAAATTACGCAAAAGAAGCTATAATAAAAATTGATAGTAATAGAACTAGCAACTTCAGATTTGCTAATTATACGATAATGATAACAAAGGTGTATTATCATTGCAACTGCCAACAAAATGATAGAAAAAAATCCGACAAGTAAGAGAAAATTGGTAATTTTGTTAACTGTACGACAGAAAATGATAATTATTGTAATTACTCAATTTTGTTAATAATGCTGCCACAAGTATGATTAATCACGATTTCATTAATGTTACTGATAGTTGTATGTGTGTCTATATCATTAGTAATGGCATTTCTTTTGGGATGTTAACAGTGATAATGATAAATGTTAAACATATTGATATTATCAAGGAATACATTGGTGTCTGTCCCTTTATATGGAGGTATACAGTGCAAAGGGCGAAAATAAGAAAACAAAAAATACAAGTTCCGGTCAAAGGTCTGCGAAATAATTATGTGGAGACGGACAAAAAAATGCAATAATGTGGTTGAGAATAGAGGAAAGAGGAGGAAGAGGAGAAGGAAGAAGGGTAGAAGAAAAAAGAAGAGGAGGAAAGGAAAAGTAGGAGGAGAAGGAAGAGGAGAAAAAGGAAGAGGAAGAGGGAAAGGAAGTGGAGGAAAAGAGGGAAGAGGAAGAGGAAAAGGAAGGATAGGAGGAAAATGAAGAGGAGGAAGAAAAGGAAGAGGAAGAGGAGGAAAAGGAAGAGGATGAGGATAGGGAAGAGGAAGAGGAAAATGAAGAGGAGGAGAAGAGGGAAGTGGAGGAGGAAGAGATGGAAGAGGGAGGAGCAGAGGTTGGAAGCGTCACACATTGACCTCATGATGCAGATGTGATGGCCTAAGTTAAAGAGGCGGCGGTGGTGGTGGTGGCAGTGGTAGGGCAGGAGAGGGAAGAGGAAGAGAGGAGAGGGGAGGGGAGGAGCGGGAAGAGGATGGGAGGGGAGGACAGGGAAGAGGATGGGAGGGGAGGAGAGGAGAGGGGAGGTGAGGGAAGAGGAGGGGAATGGAGGGGAGGGAAGGGAAGAGGAGGGGAGGAGAGGGGAGGGGAGGGGAGGAGAGGAGAGGGGAGTGGAGGGGAGGAGAGGGGAGGGGAGGGAAGAGGATGGGAGGAGAGGGGAGGTGAGGGAAAAGGAGGGGAGTGGAGGGGAGGGAAGGGGATGGGAGGGGAGGGAAGAGGAGGGGAGTGGAGGAGATGGAAGAGGATGGGAGGGGAAGAGAGGGGAGGGGATGGGAGGATAGGGAAGAGGAGGGGAGTGGAGAGGAGTGGAGGGGAGTGAAGAGGATGGGATGGGAGGGGAGGAGAGGGGAGGAACATTTTCTGTGAAAAGGATGGATACCCGAGTAAGTGAGGTGGCTGAGTGCAGTGGAAGAGAGAGAGAAAAAAAAAAAAGAGAAAGAGAAGAGAAGAGAGGAGAAGAGGGGAGAAGAGGGGAGAGGGGCTGCTGGGTCGGAAGCGTGAGAGATAGGGACCGTGGCCGGGTGGGGTGGGGGGTTG
>NC_134787.1:55134808-55139808 GCF_046742065.1 Oratosquilla oratoria
TTGAAAGCCATGTACATATGGCCTCGATTAATGTAGAGCCTGTCAATGACTGGAACTTCGAATCTGAGCTGAATAATATCGTCTGCTGAATGCAGCAAGAAATTATATGTAATATTTCACCTTATATATTGGGTCGACTATGAAAATGGCGGTGTCTGGAGCTATATGCTACCGCTTAGAATTGGTTTGTCATAGTGATAGCAGGGCGCAAAACTTGTTTTATGTTGTAGTCAGTCATCACCTACACGAGCTTTCACGCTCTGCCACTTGACGTACTTTGGAAATGGTTACTTCGGGTTGGCCATAAGATATGTACATCTTAAAATGCGCCACCATTTTCAAGGGTTGATTTGAGTCTTTGTAGGGACAAATCTCATCACTGTTATTACCGTTGATGGTAACATCATATGGTCACAGTGATACGACGCATGGGATCGAACTTTTTTTTTTTTTTCAATTTTTTTTTTCAATTTTTTTTTTTTTTTTTTTTGTCTTGAAGTAGAGACACTGTCGTATCGCTATACTATGGATAACGACAATTATTGCCTTGAGTTCCGCTAACTGAAAACCCACGCCTGGAAAAGGTCATCGTACTCTTCTACAGATCTCTTGGGCAGCTGACTATGTTGCATTAGCGTGAGACGATTTCTGTGCCATCAGCTTACAGTGGCAGGAAGAGGCGGAGAGCAGTCGCCAGATGTCCGTGCTCTTTGCATAAAAAGGTGGAGCAGATGCAGTTGAAGTTGATGGAGAACAATCATCGTCCCGGTCCAGAGACTGTGTGTCAACCCTTTAGTCTTGCGCCTTCGGAGGGAGTGAGGATTTTGACGGTTTTTGAAAAATGGGCGTCTGGGAGACGATTCTCTCCGACGTCCGTCTCGCAGACCCACCATCTGGAGATACCAGTCGTTGGTCCCTGTACTGTGAATAAAACAACAACTTGGGGACTTCAGGGGAATAAGAAATCAGGCATGAAGGTATCATTCGCTCTTGTGTTAAGAGTTCTGCTCACGAACTACAGTAAGGAACCACATCCATTCTGATGCAACGCTTAGCTTGTTCTACACGATTGCTTTATTTCTGTCATATGGATGGCGATTATACTCCAATGGGAGATGGGGACAACGGAGTTGAGAACAAAAGTCTGAAGAATAATTCACTGTTTAAGGGTCTGACTTCGGAGGTCAGTGGGGCTCCGTCGATTCGCACAAAACTTGCATCCCGGAGGAGGAAAGCTCTGTCTCCTCTGAATATTCTAATTAACTTTCAGACTTGTCGTCCCAGGCCTGAAGATTAGATTTTCACTACTCTATTCCGTTTGCAGGCTAAAATACGTAGATAGATGGTGTCTGAAAATTTCAGCTATCTGACACAGAATGATTGTGATATATCCCCTGTCTCGCCACAAGATTTTATATTTCCACAAACATTTAAAAGTGTGTTTCAAAAACCCGAGATAATTATTCCAAGCAACAGCATTTTGACTAGGGTAACATGCTTCTGCAGTAATTACTATTTTTAAGAATTATACATGTCAGACTAAACCACGCATTTAAAATCTGGTGTTAAAAACAAATTGTTGCAAACTTGTTCGTATAATGAAGAGGATTATTTTTTTTTAAGTTAGGGATGATTTGAACCCGTCAGACTGAATTTGGTTGAAATTGGGAAAAAGTTTTAGAGCCACTGAGAAACTTATTGACGTTGGAAAAGTCAAAGTTTCCGTAATATCTCAAGAGTGTAATAACAGCTCAGCGTCTCGAATATTCCGAGGGCCAATATGTTCATTCGACGACATTCATGGATGAAATATTGAAATAAATATTTGGTTTGCGTATCACAGAATTTACAGTTTGTGTCAGTAGAATGGTTTTATACTGTTTGGTGAAAACTGTCAAATGTATCAGTCAAGCAACAACCTAGTCACTGTCTCGTTTTAATATGATAAGAAATGAAAAATGAAAAAATCTCACTGTCGGAGAAAGTAAACGGATGGGGATGCAAACAAGGTCATCATATTAAAACAACAGGGCAGGACTCGCAGTAATGGTTATAAACTGGACAAATTTAGATTCAAAAAGGAAATAGGCAAGAATTGGTTTACTAATAGGGTGGTCGACGAATGGAATAAACTTAGTAACCATGTAGTAAGCGCTGAAACTATCAGTTGTTTTAAGAAACGATTAGACAACTTTATGGATGGGGATGACAGGTGGTGATGAATACGGAGCTGCCTAGTGTAGGCCTTATGGTCTCTTGCAGTCTCCTTCATTCTTATGCTCTTATGTTCTTATGAAGAATAGAATTAACTGTATATTTCGACCACTCTCTGTGTTCCTCTTCATAACTCTTACTTGTACACCATGTAACTATCTGCTGAAAAGGACCACAGAGAGTGGTCGAAATATACAGTTCATTCTGTTCTTCATCCGTTTACTTTCTCCGACAGTGGGATTTTTTTCATCTTACCTATAGTCGCCCTCTGATGATAAGAGACGTACAAAAATAATATTTCAATATTGATCATAATATACGAGTATGATGCTGTAACAACAATTGCAATATATCATTCAAACATTTCTAGTTCTCGTTTCTAGAAGTAAGAGATTCATTGTAAATAAAATGATTTTGAAATTAAGCTTGAGGGTGGCTTTATTGGAAACATCCTTTTCAGGATCCGTCTTGACAATGCATACCTTAGAGCTATCGTCCCTGGTGTGTGTTCTAATCTGAGGTAAGCTTTATCAACCTACGATACTAATAACCCATTTCCTTTTATTCCCTGGAGCTAGGATCAGAGATACATTTCTTTCATCGATCTTTGATCAGTGCTAGTTCAGATACTGCAGTAGCTCAACTGACAAAGAAATGACTCTTAAGGTGAAACACAAAGGCAAAAGCCGACAAGACTGTGAGAATCAACACCGTGTGAGATCGAAACCTTTATTGGTACGACGTTTCGCTTGCTACTTGAAAAAGCTGTAACAAGCGAAACGTCGCGTCGTACCAATAAAGGTTTCGATCTCACACGGTGTTGATTCTCAGACTCTTAAGGTATTTTGTCTTTTTCTTTTTACTTAAAGGATCTATATACGAAATATCAAAAATGTTACAACACTTATGCTCATTGTAAGTGAACTGCTGATGACGCTCTGCAAATGGTAGCACACCTGCAAATACTAATACAGCCAATTTACATAAATGCATTATGCCAAGGATTTCAATTGGGATCGTATGCAGGCATAATAAAGGGGTGAATTTAAATTAACAGTGCTCTTGACGGCTGTCTATCCAGCGTGAGTCTCTGTTCACTATGTTCCGTCTCCATTACGGACTGAAGCCTCTGAAGCCAAAGGTCGTGTTTACCTTCCCTGTTTTTCCTCACAATACATCATAGAATAATTCCAGATGAATAGAGAGGAAATACCTCCCTGCAATACTGGAAATTTAATTAATTGCTACTGGCCGTTGCTTTGTTCTATATAATTTCAAGAAAATTAGTGTTTGTATAAATGTAAAATATAGAGTCAGCTTCCGTGATAGAATGGAAGTCACGTGGTACAGTGTGGGTTCTCCATCTAATGAGCCATGCTCGTCCAACAACCTTCCTTCTAGCACTCTCAAGTGCTTGATCCTTATCTAGACATTTTTCCCGTATGATAATCAGGTGGGAAGCTTAGCTGGGGATAACAGGCTTGACCTCTTCCCTGTGCACCCGGAAAGTCAGGTCAAGTAGGGGCCGGTGGCCGGGAAGCGAAGACAGGAGCTGGGTATTCTCGGTGACGACAAAGTGTGCGGCGCGTACAGCTGCAGGCCGCGCGTCAGGCTACGTTTTCTTTAACGGTAAAGGAGCTTATGTTCATCCCTGCATCTTGTGACTTCCGAGAAACTTAATTAGACAAGGCAAGTAACGATTATGCTAAGAAACTCAACTGGCATGAAGAACGGTGTGATATATTATATATTGGTTCACAAAATTTTAGATTTCCAAACTAAGATTCAGCAGCATTAACGAACATTAACATCATTGGAATATATAAAATAAAGTATATTCCGGATCTCTGGTGCATGATCCTTTATATACTCATTCATTATGAAGGGCAACAATACGTGTCGTATGAAAAACAAATCTAAACTGAGGATCTTTGTCTTATTTACCAAAACTGTCTGTCTACTCTTGGTGATTTTTGAGTGGAAAGACAAACGATTTCAGCCTTTATGTCCCTGGTGTGGAACTGGCCTCTCTGAGGAACAACATAGCCACAGCGGCTTGGTAAGGTTGTATGTTTTGTCAGAAGTCCATGTGGAGTTTTCGGGTGTGTTGGAAAAATTGTGGTTGTGAATGTAGTCTAAATCAAGCGTAATTAGTTCGACCATTTGTGTGTTAGTACTGCAATGCAACACAAGTATACTAATTCTTTGGTGTCCACCATTACAGAAAGGTAAGAGGTTCCTATATATACCCCCAGAAGGGCCTCTGCACGAACACCCTGTGCACTGTACGTAAAAGTATCTGGACAGGGAAAAGAAGAGTCTTGAAAGAGCTGAATTACAAGATGCCAAAGAACATCAGTCAGGACTCTGGGCTTTGTGTTGCCTCGGTCAGACACTTCACAGACAGACCTTGGGTTGCTTACACTGATTTACTATTCACCCTCTCGAAACACATTCACCCTCACGTTTGCAACGAGGCAAAGAGGAGTGTGTAATTCCTGTAAAAACAATGATGGAAAACTAAGGGAAGGAAAAGGCATGCGCTTCCGTTGTCGCAATTAAAGAACATTCACACCGAAATAAATTGGTCGTGTCTTTGGGAGAACAGTGTGAGATGTATCTATGAATTACAACTGAGAAAGTCAGTTCTTTGATATTCTCTGGTGCGCACTGTTTGTGTCTGGTAACTCAAACGTGGGAAACTGTCGTGGTGTAGCATGAATATCACTTGCCAGGGACTATTTTAGGATCACATGAAGAAACGTCACCCCAGATTTCGACAGGGT
>NC_134787.1:55144808-55154808 GCF_046742065.1 Oratosquilla oratoria
ATTAATATATGAATAGATAGATAGATAAATAAATGAACACACGATTAAGATTAATAGATAAATGAATGAATGAATAAACGAATAAATAAGAAAATAAACCAGTAAGTAAATATATAAATAAATAAGTATATAAATTAATGAATAAGTTAATAATTTAACATAAAATAGAAAATAAATAAATAGATACATAAGTACATGAATTAATGAATAAATTAATAATTAAACATAAGATAGAAAATAAATAGATAGATGAATAAATAAATAAATAAATAAATAAAATCGACAGACTTTGTCGTAGAATCACAAGTCAATCTGGTTCTCAGAGTCCTTTGGTGACGAGCTAAGATTACACATAAGAACATAAGAATGAATGAGACTGTAAGAGACCATAAGGCTTACACTAGTCAGTTCCATGTCCATTACCACCTGTCATCCCCATCCATAAAGTTGTCTAACCGTTTCTTAAAACAACCGATAGTTTCAACGCTCAATACATGGTTACTAAGTCTATTCCATTCGTTGACCACCCTATTAGTAAACCAATTCTTGCCTATTTCCTTCTTAAATCTAAATTTGTTCAGTTTAAATCCATTATTGCGAGTCCTGCCCTGTTGTTTTAATATGATGACCTTATTTGTGTCACCCTTGTTAAAGTCTTTGATCCACTTGAACACCTCTATTAGATCACCCCGCACTGTTATGGACAACCGAATATATACTTCGTTTAGTCCTTAATATATTTTTATATATAGTAGTTCCCCTGTATTTTTTTTGTAAAAAGCGTTGTGTAAATACATTGACAACCTAATATTTTGTGTAATCCTGTTATATCATCATTAGAGCCTATGACCTAGCTTGTATGTTGGTTTATTTACACAGAACCTCAATTCATTTACAATTTGGTCCACTAGCTGAAAGTGAATCTAAAACACGCTTGAAAAAAAACATACAAGCTTGAACCAGTCTTACATATAAAAAATCCGCTTCAAAAGAAGAATTTGAAAGAAAGAATGAAAGAAAGAGTCCAGAACGCTGGCTGCTGTACCTCAACCTACCTACGATTTGAAAAAAAATAGGGAGGAAGCCGTTATCCGTATATTACCTACAAAAAAAAAGGCCCTCCCGCTAGAACAGAAGCTACCCTACGACGTTAAATAAGCTCAGTTCCTGGGTAACGTGCTGTCTATGCGTATATTCAGAACATACCATTAGCTCTCTCGTCTTTTGTACGTATGACAATGTTAAAGTCTGTTCATTTCCATTTGGGAAAAGAAATCTTCATTTATGTTCCTGAAGTGTTGGTTTGGAGTTATAAAACTTCGATGAATTTCAAAGTTTTATCATTTCCTAGTTTTAACTACTCCAGTGATTTAAACTACTTCTGTTTCCTAAGAAATGTTCTTCAAATTATATTAAGCAGATTCTAGGGAGAATAGATACTTTATGAAACAACTTAGAAAATTCATACTCATTCATGCAATATCATTCTCTCAAATACAAAACTAAACAATGGATGATTATCTGAAGAAGAAGAAGAAGAAGAAGAAGAAGAGGAAGAAGAAGAAGAGGAAGAAGAAGAAGAAGAAGAAGAAGAAGAAGAAGAGAAAGAAGAAGAAGAAGAAGAAGAAGAAGAGAAAGAAGAAGAAGAAGAAGAAGAAGAAGAAGAAGAAGAAGAAGAGAAAGAAGAAGAAGAAGAAGAAGAAGAAGAAGAAGAAGAAGAAGAAGAGGAAGAAGAAGAAGAAGAAGAAAGAAGAAAAAGAAGAAGAAAAAGGAAAAAAAGAAGAAAAAAGAAGAAAAAAGAAGAAGAAGAAGAAGAAGAAGAAGAAGAAGAAGAAGAAGAAGAAGAAAAAGAAGAGGAAGAAGAAGAAGAAGAAGAAGAAGAAGAAGTCCAAGTATCA
The DNA here is from genome assembly GCF_046742065.1 of Oratosquilla oratoria. Taxonomy (NCBI): domain Eukaryota; kingdom Metazoa; phylum Arthropoda; class Malacostraca; order Stomatopoda; family Squillidae; genus Oratosquilla; species Oratosquilla oratoria. The sequence continues at coordinate 55,146,707 of NC_134787.1, forward strand.
TTAGTGTTTTCTTACAAAAGAAAGAGAGAGAAATGAAAACGAAACGAACAGGAGCAAACAAGACGAGACATAAAATTTCTGTCTGATTTACAGGATGCCTTCCACGAGAAATGCATGCATCTTCTCTCCCTCACCTCCCAGAATAAAAAATATTTGAGTAATCTTGTGTTGTGTTAGATATCGCAGATGCGATGCGCGTCTTTGTTTTGGCGCGAACGAGAGCGTGGCGTTAGTATTTGAGCAGCCTTGTTAGCAGGTGCACGCATTTATTGATTGTGTATAACCAAATATATTAATTCTAAAAAAGTTATAATTTCGTATTCATTAGCCACCCAATACAATCTGCTCATGCGACCAGGAACATCACCAAATTTGTTTTCCAGTTATTTTTCTTCGACTACTAGTCGTCATATCAGGGAGACATCGGGTCGATATTGATGTATCAACGCAAGTCAATCTTGTTAAGTAGAGGAACGACTCTTAATCATTAACTAGATTATGATTAGGTTGGACCCTCACCTAAATAAAAGTACCTGAAGCTTGGCGTGATATATATGTTGTATTTGCCATCGTGGTGAAAAAGAGTCTGCCTGCCTGCCTGCCTGCCTGCCTGCCTGTTTGCCTGCCTGCCTGCCTGGCTCCCGAATCCAGTCTGGAAACGACAACATCCGAGATGGGGAACATCAAACGCAAAATGAAAATTACGGCTTCCCGAATTACCGGCCTCTGCCAACCTTCATCACTATTCCCCCCCCCCTCTGCCTCCCAGCTTGCAAAGTGCGTCCGCTCCTCTTTCTCTCTCTCTCTCTCTCTCTCTTTGGCTTGTGTCACACGGCCACACGTTTACGCGCAAGAGACGCGTGTAGTAAAACCCGCGCATACGTACGCATTAACAAAATTATGTATTCTCTTTATAACCCTTGTCTCTCTCTCTCCCTCACTCCGTCTATTTCCCTCTCTCGCCCTACCTCCCTCTTTCACACGCACACACACACACACACACACACACACACACACACACACACACACACACACACACACACACACACACACACACACACACACACACACACATACACGCACAAACACACACTCGTGGGCGGGGAGTTGGGTGTGTGTGTGCGCGTAAAGTCACAGCATTAGCCATAGATCGGTCATATATGAGCTATGAGCTCTCTTCCGAAAGGGAAATAGCTGTCGATCACGAGTCCAACACGTGATACAAGACCATGGTGAGTCTCACACACACAGTATAATGCAACACACACACACACACACACACACACACACACACACACACACACACACACACACACACACACACACACACACACACACACACACACACACACACACACACACACACACACACGTGGAAAGGGAGTTGGGTGTGTGCCTGCGCGTAACGTCACAGCATTAGCCATAGATGGGTCATATATGAGCTATGAGCTCTCTTCCGGGAGGGAAATAGCTGTCGATCACGAGTCCAACACGTGATACAAGACCATGGTGGATCTCACACACACAACATAATGCAACACACACACACACACATACACACACACACACACACACACACACACACACACACACACACACACACACACACACACACACACACACACACACACACACACAAACACACACTCGTGGGCGGGAAGTTGGGTGTGTGTGTGCGTGTAAGGTCACAGTATTAGCCTTAGATCGATCATATATGAGCTATGAGCTCTCTTCCGGGAGGGAAATAGCTGTCGATCACGAGTCCAAAACATGATACAAGACCATGGTGGATCACACACACACAACATGCAATACACACACAGACACACACACACACACACACACACACACACACACACACACACACACACACACACACACACACACACAAACATAATGCAATACATACATACACACAAACTCACACATACAACACACATATGCACAAACACAACCACGCACACATTTACACACAAAATAAGCACATACATTCATGCAGATGCAAAGCAGGCAAACAACTTTTGAATGCAGCTTTGATATACCGTACGCTCATGTCTCTCGGCCCATATTTTCCTTAATTTTTTTAACCTGATGGTACTCTTTGCTGTTTCTGTCCATACCATAATGCCAGGAGGCTTCATTCAGGTAAGCGGAAGACCCAGAGCAGAGGGTCTAAATCTTGGCCGTGTACTCTCTTGATCTTGATAGAGCCAAAATCTGACAATTCTAATTGGAAAAGAAGCTCCCTTTGGATGTGAGAATCAAGGGGGGCTTTCTGTCGTATAATATCATAGAAAAGTGGCGGCCTTCGAATAGGAATCGTATATATATATATACATACATATATATATATTATATATATACATATATATATATACGTATATATATATATATATATATATATGTATATATATATTTATATTATATATGTGTATATATATATATATATATATATATATATATAGATATATATGCAAAGTAGACCATTTGAAAAAATAAACTAACGAAGCAGAGAGGCTTTCGTATATTACATCTTCAGTGTACTGAAGATGTAATATACGAAAGCGCTCTGCTTCCTTAGTTTATTTTTCCTAGTGGTCTACTTTGCATAAGTGAATACAACCTGTGTTTTTATTAGCATATATACATACATATATATATATATATATATATATATATATATATATATATATATATATATATATATATATATTATTACCTCGCAGAGAATACAGCCTTGTCTGGTCTTCTTCAGTACTGCATCTACGCAGGAAGCCTCTTGGGTTCGTTCTTGACGACCCTGCGCTCGTGAAACGTTCACCTAATGAGGCATGAAGGTTTTGACAAAGAGTACGTGTTGTCTGCCCCGCTCGATCTCGCTTGTGTCGCAAGAATTTCATTATCTACACTGTAAAAGTGGATCTTATCTAAGTTAGGACACAACGCACGGTAACACAGGTCGAGAATGTGGGAGGAACATTAAGGAAAGTAGAATAGATTAAGTAAATGGGTTTGTTATATCACTGTGGATATCATAATGCGTTCCAAATGCGTGTCATTACAACGCGACGACATGTACTGTATAAACATTCTTACTCAAGTATTCCTCATATCCATTTATATCTATATTTATATATATATCTATATTCATATTTATATTTATATCTATTTATATTTATATCTATATTTAGCTGAGCTCTCTTAAGGATTTCCCTCATATATATAATTATATCTATAATTAGCTGAGTCTCTTAAACGCACTAGTGGCGTAAACGGAACCGTTCTGGCCTCGCATTTGCTTAGTTATGGGTTCGAGTCCCGCACACTTTTCCGATTTCCAGCAGTGACTGTTACCACTACTTTAAGGATGATAATGATCCTCATCGCACCAGTGAACAAACAACAACAGAGTGGGAATATTGCCACTGGGAAAATTGCCACTGAGAACATTGCCACTGGGAATATTGCCACTGGGAACATTACCCATGTGGGAAAATTGCCATTGTGGGAAAATTGCCACTGGGAAAATTGCCACTGGGTACATTGTCAATGTGGGGACATTACCCATGTGGGAAAATTGCCACATTACCCATTCTTTTCAACACATGTTTGTAGCCTTATAGTTGAAATTAAGGATAAGATTTTTTTTAAATCAAACTTTTATCTAAAAAGGCAATTAATGATTTATCTATTTAGGCTCTTGTCCTGGATGTGAAATTCCAGTGATCACGCGACGCTGGCATGAAATGCTTTCCAGTATCCTCAGACTTGGAAGAATTTGCGAAATTTTCCTGCTTGTTTCCTTTATGCCCGTAGCAAGTTTGTGACTCATTTTCAAAACCTCTCCAGACTCCTCCGTTTTCTATGCATGTGGCATGTTGCCAGTTGTGAATATGCCCCATCAAGTTTGTTACATTGTTTTGAAAAATGTTACGAACGAGTGTTAGGTAAGAGCTCAATAGAAGCTGTTCTTCTGAAGGTGTTTTCAAGAATTATAATATCTGGAAAAACATTATTTTATCCTTTTCGATTAAAACCCAAAATTTTGTAGTGTGTCTACAAACCAACCTAAACCTCTTACCTAAACCTTACCTAAACCTAAACCTCTTATTTCCCTTAGGTTCAGTTTATATCTTTCCAGTCATAAAATCTACTTATTCTGGACAAAGAAATTTCAGTATCCTATTCTATTCGTCCTTGGACAATTTCTTATAAATTTCTTTTTTGTTCTCAGCTTCTCTTTTCCCCTTTCCTTCATCTGAAATCTATTTTGTATTTTGTTCTTTATGTATCTTTCTTGTTGAAAAAAGAATTATTTTTATGCTCGCTCTATGTTTTCCCTTTATCTTATTTCTCAAATATTATTATGAGTTATTTCCACAGAACTTTGTTCTTATCTTAATTCCCCCCTTTTTGACTCCACGAATAGCTCGCAGGCCGACAGCGTAATCAAATAAACTGTCAATTAACTTCTCAAACTCAGTGGGTAAGATGTTAATACTCTCAAGGCCAACCCTTCTGGTGTAGTGCTGCGTGAACCGCTTCAGTATGGCGAGGCACTTTACAAATTCCTATTCCGTCAGGTGTCAAGCGATTCCATTTAGCTAATGGAGTGGATTCAAGACAAAACGAGTCGTCTGGAAAGACCAAGGCCCAGCCTTCAGTTGAACGAAATCGTCGTGTTAGTAGGGACAGATTGTATACGAAGTACGTTGCTCTGTTGAAGAGGTTTCCATGTCAGCTTGTTCCAAATGCATCGACTCTGTGACGCCAACAAAGAACAGGTCGAAGGAGTTTGAGAGGAGACGTGGACGAAACCAGATGTCTTCTTTAGGTCCTCGTGTACAACATTGAGTGCTAACACCACATTCTAGGCCCGTGGTCCACCAACTCATTAATTTGAAAAAAGAAAAAATCTATTCAAAGACTCACTACCAAATGTCCACTCAAGGAAGAATACTAACAACTTTTATCTTCTGCCATCCATCCTTTCTGTTGCTCAACTTCAATGTCTACTTTACCAACTCTTCATTTCTTTGGTGCGATATTGTATTATGGTTATTAGCGACGATATGAAATACAATCAAAGCCATGGAATCCTTACTGGCCATGCAGCAGTTTCTGACGTGTGATTTTGGAAGACTGGTGGATTTTTATTTGGTCTTCACGGTCCCTTTTGACTTCTATAGCTGCTGTACTTTCCAGAGGACTGACCCATGAAGCAGTAAGAGTGCTATTTCCATGCCGTGCCTGTATTTCTCTCGCCTTCCAAAGAATACAGACTATGATAGTCCGACTATCCATTTACTAAAGACGAGTGAGGCTCATCCAGGCTATACGAGATGACAGTCTGGAAAGAGAGACCATCGCAACCCGCAACAGACCCGCCCTACCAGATGTTGTGGACTCCGGAAGCCTCATAGCAACGAGACGTCCCTCACAAAATTCTACGGTAACTCTTCGCCCGTTTTCACAACAGACTTGGGACAAACTACAGTTGCCCGCAACGCCCAGTCACTGACGTCACGAGAACACAGAGAACCCCCATGTCTGACTGTCCTAACACCTTTCAACCAAAAAACGTGAAGGTAGAATACATATTCAAAATTATTCCCAGCACAGCTAATAACTGAAGTGAGTGGAAGGCAGCATCCGACAGCAGCTTTATGTTACAGCTACGGCGAAGGTCTCATAAATGCACTTGCTCTCTTGTTGGACATTGTGTTTATAACATTGCACATGAAAAAATACACACATATACACACAAAAACATATATACGAATACACACACACACACACACACACACACACACACATACACAAACGAATACACACAAACACACACACACACACACACACACGGGTTGCTGGTGCAGTGGTTAGTGTCAAGGGCTCATAACGATGCAGAACCGAGGTCGATCGATCCAGTTTACTCATAGTTCATCGGCGTATTTGGAAAAATAAACTCTTGATATTTTCTGACTATTTCTTCATTCTTGACATTCGCGCTCGAGTTAAAAAGTCTTGATTTCCAGTTAAGATTCGCTGTTTCTTCTCTACGTTTCTCTTTGCCTCAAGTGGCCTGTCCCTTGTGGTAGTTTTGGTTAATTAAAGACAATGTGTTTCTTTTTTCCTCTCATCGCCTGGAAAATCTCGTATCTGTCACCCTCATCATCACTAGCATAGTCTGCATCTAAAGCATTGTTGCTCATCCTGGAACGTAATCTGGAACCTGGAACGTCTATTTTTCTTGTCCACCTCGACAAAGTTAGCCACTGCACTCTTCACGTTAACCAAATCGATTGGTCGATCACTTCAAGGAAGAAGTCACAGGATGCTCCGTCCTTAACATCGACGAAGAGGCGACGATGTGCCCGAAGTTTGCCCCTGTCATGGGTCTCGAGTTCGGAGAGGATGGACTTCGACTGGATCCTAACAAGGAGTCTGTGGTATGGGACGATGAAGGAAGCGAAGAGCCAATGCAGAGAATACGAACGATATCGAACTACGAGGGCAAGTTTGATGTAACTTCGTCGGATGGCACGTCTACGGGTAACGTGTCGAAGTTTCGAATACGGTAACAAAACATTATTGGATGGTGTGGTCAGGGCAAGAAGGACGTGAGAACAGTAGCAGAGAAATATTCTCTAGTGTCTTCGTCTTTTGTGACTCCCCCCCCACCCCCGTATGGGGTATAGACAATATGAATCTTAAGCATTCAGTACTTTAGGACAGCGTTTCTTAACCTTTTTACCCTTGCGTAAAAAAAAAAAAAAAAAAAAAAATACCATATCTTTCTCATTCTATTTTCATCGCAATAACAGGTTAGATAGGATGATGTCTATATTATATCATTACAATAACCAATGATATGTCGTGCGTGTTTAATTATATTACGTATATGAAATTAATTAAAAAATCAAAAGTGCATTAGCTTATCTCACTTGTTCTCACGGAACCCTTATGAACCTTTTGCGGAACCTTAGGGGTCCGGGGAAGCCTAAGGTTGAGAAACGCTGTTTTAGGGGGTAATTTGGTGGCGCCATCACGACCCAAAACCATGCAGTATGTTGATAATGTTTCATTTCTACTATCCCTAATTAATGTTCCTCTCTTTTCCAACTTTATGACTCCATTTTCTCAACGCGATATTGCCCTAAGGCTTCAGTTATCAATGATGAAATATAATTCTCTGGATACCACACACAATATCACAGTGATGTCGTCACAGCATGACATCAGCATGACATCACCTTGACATCACGGCACGATCTCAGCACGACACCAAAGCATGACAATATCGTGATATCATAGCATAACATCACCGTGAGATCAAAGTAGGGAAGCACCGTGATATCTCAGCATAACATCACCGTGACATCAATGCATGACATTAATGTGACATAATTGCATGCCATTACCGTGATATCATTCTATCATAACAGCATGACTTTAGAACATAATGTCACAGCATGGCATAGCCATGAAATCACAGCATGACACCTTGGGCACTCACAGCTAGCAAAACAGAAGAGTTATGCATCTTCATGACGGGGGAGATCTCATTCCAGTTGCAGCATTGTCTTGAATTCTTTTTTATAAACAGAGGAACGATACAAATCAGCCTGGTCGCCGGTGGTCGGAAACAGGTCGTAAGCTTGGCGTGACTGGGCCCAAAAACGCCTGGTTATCACCGACCACCTTATGGATAAGAAGGGAGTATCCGGAATATGTGTTTATCAGGGGGCCAAATACTATAGAATAGTATTCTAGATCTGAAAGGTCCGGTTATTCTGGAGTCAAATACTATATTATAGTATTCTATAGAATGTACAGAAGTACCCTACTGGTGATTAATCTAATTCATGCGACAAAAAAGAAGAAGAAGAAAAAAAAAATAGGAAAACCATCCATGAGATTCCCCGGTCCCTTCTCCGAGGTTCGTCAGACATCTAGAGTTTCTATTCTTCGTCTCTGTACAAAAAAAGAAAAGAAAAAAAAGAATGAAACGTACAACCAATAAAGGCTTCGTCCTATAACGGTGTTTTCTCTGCCAAAACTGTCGGTACATGCCATCGTTGATTAGTGCCCTTGAACTCTTG
>NC_134787.1:55162308-55169808 GCF_046742065.1 Oratosquilla oratoria
GTCTAGCCGTTTCTTAAAACAACTGATAGTTTCAGCGCTCACTACATGGTTGAAACACAAAGGCAAAAGCCGACAAGACTGTTAGAATCAACACCGTGTGAGATCGAATCCTTTATTGGTACGACGTTTCGCTTGTTACAGCTTTTTCAAGTACAGACATATGTACTCAGAGTGTTTGCCATATGTCTGTACTTGAAAAAGCTGTAACAAGTGAAACGTCGTACCAATAAAGGATTCGATCTCACACGGTGTTGATTCTAACTACATGGTTACTAACTCTATTCCATTCGTTGACCCCGTGGGGTTAATCAAGAACCACGAGTTGCTCTGACTGGAATGCGCTGTGTCCTGCGAAATTCGTGTTTGTGAATGTTTGTGAACTGAACAACTTTTCCACAACCACGGAGCGGAGAGAATGGGAGAGCTTAGCCATAGACATCCGGAACAAGTGTAACTCGGTATGGAAAGGTGGCAGAAAATGGACTCGTCCCTTTGATTACACCCTTTAATTACAAGGTTTCATAGTTTTCAGAATCTGTCCTGATACGTCACAAAACACTTTTATTCAAATGTTGGGCAGACGGAAATTATCAGTAAAGAATGAAGTGACATACCTCACAAATTGAATATCAATATTCGATAAATCAATAATCAAATTTGGCTATTTAGGCTTTCGAAGGTTCGATGAATTACAGGAAATTCATTACGAAACGAATGCTTTTTATTGAGCTCAGAATACACCAACACAAATTATCAGCATTTAGATTATCATTACAAAATACTATATCTATTTTCTAACCGTTTTCAAGACGTAGGATTCTCCTTCAGCTGAACAAAATAGTTTGTTATTAATCGCAGCAAAATCCTTAGTTTTTCTTTTTCTCTCAAGCTGAAAGGTTGATCTAATCTGGACAATTTATAACTCTGTTTAAAAATGTCCGCTTGAGTTAAGAAGGCCAGGAAAAAGAAATCTAGAAATTATAAAGAAAACCGGAACCAGTTATCATCAATCGTGCCCTTGATCAAGGTCATTCGACGAGTGACCATAAATTCCTCCCCCCCCCTTTGTCACCCGAAAGGGAAAAATCAAGGCAGGGCATTTTAAGGTCATTTTAAGGTAATTCAAAGGTCATTTTAGGGTCATTTTAGGGTCATTCTTGAGATACTCTCACGCCGAAGAGATGGGCTCAGAGAGAAAGGAAATGAAACTTAATTAAATGAACCAAAAAGGAAGTAAAGTAAAAAATCAAAAGTGCGGAAATTAGTCTAAAAAAAAACGAAAAAAAAAAAAAAAAAAAAAAAAATGAGTGGTTCTGGTACGTACGTGTGTCACAAAAGGTCCTCATGCAATCAATACGGGATGTACGCAAGGGCTTGTACGCTGTTTCCGCTGGGTACTTTTCCTCACCGAGGGAAGGATGTCATAGAATATATCGATTTTCGCGCAGAACAATGACGCCAAAAATACCCCGCATTGAGGTCTGTCTGCTTAAACGAAATTGTGAGATCCGAGATTGTTGCAAATATCGACCTTATATCGTCTAAGCATACGGTTCATAATAGCTGACGCGGTGTGTGTGTGTGTGTGTGTGTGTGTGTGTGTGTGTGTGTGTGTGTGTGTGTGTGTGTGTGTGTGTGTGTGTGTGTGTGTGTGCGTGTGTGTGTGTGCGTATGCGCGCGTGTGTGTGTGCGCGTGTGTGTGTGTGTGCGTGCGTGTGTGTGTGTGTGTGTGTGTGTGTGTGTGTGTGTGTGTGTGTGCGTGTGTGTGTGCGTGTGTCTCTGTCTGTCTGTCTGTGTGCGCACGTGCGTGTGTATGATTCATCATGCTCCTGGATTATATGTTGGACTTGTGATCGACAGCTGTTACCCTCCCGGATGAGAGCTCAGAGCTCATAGCCCGATCTCATGCATGCTAGTATGTGTATGTGCTTATAGGTGTATATAAATATGTGCGCATGTGTATTGTCACTCATGAATGGAAAATATTTTGTTTTTTCCTTAGTCTGTTCTTTTGTTTTTTTCTAATAATCTACAAAAAATAAAAAATAAAAACACGCCAAAATTATGCATGGATGTATGCATGATTCTATGCATGGCTCATGTAAAAGTATATGCATGAGTATATGCATAGAGTAGTGCAACAAGGGAATTACTGCAATCCAGGATTCATGGAAGACAAGGGAGGAAAGCAAACAAATTAATGGACGGCACATCTGCACCAAGCGAAGGTGTTAAATTGTTCTGAGGGGGGAAAGAGATTAATGAAATGAACAGTGAATGGCAAAATGAAGTGCTGGATTTTATACATATTTACAGGAAAATGGGAAGCGATGGTGAAGAAAATTGTGTTTTTTTTTGGTATGTGTGTGTGTGTGTGTGTGTGTGTGTGTGTGTGTGTGTGTGTGTGTGTGTGTGTGTGTGTGTGTGTGTGTGTGTGTGTGTGTGTGTGTGTGTGTGTGTACGTGTGGTATGCCTCCCCATATTTTCGTTTAAGCATATGGCCCTCAGCTTCTATCTACCAAGCCTCAGAGGTATCAAGCGACTTCAGAGTACTATGAAGGATGGCATAGTTCACACCGCTTTGATTTTTGACGCTGCCTCTTAACACCATTACAGGTGGCTGTTACTTGCCCTAGCACATAAGGCAAAGGTGGCGATTGGGTCGCAGTAGATACGCTTATTCCCGTAAGACCCTTTTCTCGTGTATTCTCTGGGCACAGAAACCTTTAACGCTGTAGCTAGATATTACAAGGAACAAGTGTGCCCGACACACATTAAGACCTCACCGCTAATTCCGCTGAGTGCTTCACCAACCCAAAAGACCACAGTTTCGGTTCCCTTTACTTAGTTTTGAACAACAGCAAACAGAGATGGCACAAACATGTGACTGGAAGGGAGGGGAGAGAGAACTCTCCAACAAGTCTCCAACCAATAGACAACGAATCATTAGAAGTGAGGGTCACTGGGCTTCGATCCTGACATTCAATCTCGGGAGGTTTGGAAGAGAGACCCTGCAGCAGAGAGGGGAGATGAGAGTCTCCAAGGGGTCTCCGGACAGTCTCCTTCATAGGGTTTCCTTCCCAGGCCCATCTCCGACGAAGACCTGGAGTTAGGATTCCGGTTTGTTTGAATACGTTTCTAAATGTTCTTAATGAGAAAACTACTGATTCATCGTATGGAGGCTTTTCGTCATGTCAGAATGTGTCACCTTACACTCACATACAAGTTTGTCTTAGTGACAAGTTGAAGTTGTTGTTGGTATTGTTAATTCAATATGTGAGACTTAGAAATTGTGACTTCCTGGAGGTTTTAACCTCTGTAGAATGATGGATTTTCTAACACTTAAGATATAAAAATTGTGGTTTTAAGTCCAAGCACTCCGCACACACATATCAAAACCAATTTTCAAAGTTTCGTAATCCACTGCAAGGGGTAATGAGTTCGTTTTATACAGTCACTATTTTAGGAAATTTTAATGATACCCCTACGGCCCAGAGCTACGCAATTTTTTTTTAACTTGGAGACTAATTTCCACTCAAACATAATACTAGCCCCTTTCAATCTCTACTATCCACTCTCAACTATCTCTCCCACTCGCATGAATTCACCAAGCATAGAAGCGTTAGTAAACGTCTTCGAGGAATTGCATTCCAAATGTATACACAATTCTTTCTCTGTACAAAGTCCAACAAAATTATCTATCATTAATTTCTTTCGCAAGATTTCGAAAAACAGTTTTTTTTTCTCTGTGATGAGGAAGGGGAAAGATAAATTTCCAAGACTTATCGGAAATATTAATGAACTGGAACTGGAGAAGAAAAACAAATGAAAAAGGTAGAATAGATAAATGAGTGAATAAATAAATAATTGAAAAGACAAAATGAATAAGTGAATGAATGAATGAATGAATAAAGAAGAAGAAGAAGAAAGGACCAAGACGTTTTGCAGAGCATTCCGCATCTTCAGTTAGAATGTGTCTATATCTAGATAAGGTTGTGAAGAAAGCCACGTCTAAGCTGGTTTGACAACAGAATAGAAATTGACTAACGACAACTTGTTGCTGGAGATTTGATGACCTAAACTAAGAAAATTATTCATTCAAGATTCTGCGAAATACAACTAGAAAAAGAATCGACAACTGTCTTGGATTTGAAGATTACAAAAATTCTCAACCTGAAATGTGTTTCCCAGAGGTTATGTACATGACTTTCATGAGAGATAAAATCAACTCTCAATTCGCAAAAAAAAAAAAAGAAAAAAAAAGTCAGTAGATACGTCGATGGTTTACCAGGATATCCACAATTCTTTAAACCTGTTGTTTAGTTGATTTATAATTGTGTAAAATACAATTGTGCACAATAAAGAAGGCTAAAGATGCTTTCAACGCAGCCAAATATCATTTAGATATTTTTGTGACCGAAATAAATCCTTCGGATGAAAAATAGAACATAATGTATTTAAGGTTATTTGATGATTTATTTTGAAATAATATCTTAAAGGAAATCAGTTGTTTATTGTTAATACATTAATGTTAATGCTAGTTTACATATTCTTAGGCATAACTGAATCTTCTCAGCTATAATGATAAATTGGAGCTTATTTCTTTCATGACTATTTTACTTAATAAAATATGTGGCAATGCTGTTTCTATGTCTCTTAACACGCTATGTTTCGTTCGAAATACAAAGATGATTTGACTACAACAGATATATATATATATATATATATATATATATATATATATATGTATACATACATATATATATATATATATATATATATATATATATATATATACATATATGCATATAAGCAAATGTTTCCACTTTCCTCACAATCCCTGCCATGATTTGGGGAATCTAACGTACCCTCTCACCCTTTTACTTCCCACCAGACACCAGGAAGATAAATGATCATCGTTCGGCCTCACTATCCGTCTCCATCTTGAATGGTCCTCGTAGATCTGTCCCTACTCCATCTTGTCAGTTAAAAACGTCTTCCCGTCAGTCCCTTTCTCACTCCTTGTATCCATCACTTTTTTTTTTTTTTTTTTTTTTTTACCTGAGAAAGCCCGTAGGCCTATGTCGTTTTTTTTTTTTTTTTTTTTTTGTGGAGGGGAATGCCTTTCCTCTTCTATTCTCTTAACATGGTCATACCATCTCAGTTTTGATCTTTCCATGTTCTTCAGTAGTATGGGGATCCCCAGTTCTTCTCTATGTCACGTTTTTTATTTTATTTTTTATTCTTTTTTGGGGGAAGGGGCTTCCCTTTCCTCCTCTATTCTCTTAACATGTGCATACCATCTCAGTTTTGATCTTTCCACCTTCTTCAATAATGAGGTGATTCTCCTGTTCCTCTCTTATTTCGTTTTTCTTCATTTTGTATTTTCTTGTTATTTCCCTGGTTATTATTAACGCCCCCATCTCAACGACTTGGACATTTTATATCGTCTTGGTGATGATTGATAAATAATTCGATCCCTACCAATTGCTTTAAAACAGTCTTGCAAACTGTCAATTTATATCCTTCAGCATTGGGTACATGCTGACATATCAGAAAAAAAAAATAGTTAAAATGAACTTATGCAATATTTAGTAGAAGACAAATCGTACTAAAGAAATTAGAAGAACCCCAAACTCTAACATGAAACATATTCTCTTAAAGGCTTAGTCTGTAAACGATAACAAAACACAAACTGCTTGCTAACATCCCATCACACAACCACTTACAAAACTCAGGCAGTCAGTGAAACCTTACGTGAAAACAATGTTGAAAAACTTGATTTCAAAACATTTCGAGTAGTCAGCAGTAAGTATGCTATAATGGAACTCCTGATCAACAGGACATCAACTTTCAGCTCACGGTACAACACATCTATTCAAAACACTCCGTGACATTATATATATTTTTTCATGAAATGATAACATTATCTAACATGTCATGATTCAATGCTGCACATTCTAGAATAACATGTACAACATTAAATGAACATGAAACAGTTGAATACATAATTACATTCATACCCAGTTTTATAAAAGAAAGCTCTGTTGCTTATGTTTCACATGGATAGAAAATGTTTGATTATGGTAGGAAGCGAAAATGGAGATTATATATTGACTGAATAAAAGCGTATGTCGTATATAAAGGTTAGACAGAGGCGCTGAATGTGTAATTATGTGGCTGTAATGGTATGATAATGTCGAACTAAAAAAAAAAACTGAAGCTACTCACCATAGAGTTTGATCTTCTTGTCCTTGGTCTCCACCAGGATGATGACATATCCGCCAAGGTCCACCATGATGCAACTCGGTTGGTTCGCGTCTCAAAGGAAATCCAGCGGCTCTTCGGCAGGAAGAGGATGAGGTGATGACGGGAGAGGAGGAGGAGGAGGAGGAGGAGGAGGAGGAAGAGGAGGAGGAGACGTCGTCGTCGTTGTTGTTGTTGTTAACGTCGCCGCGTTTGGCTACGTCCAGACACTCCCGCGCGGGGTTCTAGTGCTGTGCGTCATACGGCGCTTCGGGCGTTGAAGGCCCAAGGCGCCGCTGACCTCGATAACAGCAGTTCGTGTGGATTGCGTCCGTCCTTACCACCGGCCGCCCGCTAAGCAAAGCCGGGAGTCCTCATACTCCTGTAGGGAGAAGGGCACTCCGCGAATTACCTTCACGCACGCACGCCATTACGTCAGATGGATCACTGCACTTCCTGTCGAAGATACACGAAAGTGAGAAAAGGGGGGGGGGAAGATTATTATGTACAGTTCTTCACGATCAACACAGGTCAACTGCAAACACGATAAAGTGTTCTTGTGTCACACTGTGCCTCGAGTTCTATACTACCGTCCCGTCGATTTGGCACTCTCGGCCTGCACGCGGTATTGTTCGTGAGGATGTGAGCACTGGGGTGAAGGTTTGCATCAAAGCAATGGTTGAGTTTCAGTCACAGTTTAGCTCCATAATATAGATCGCCCCATTTAGGCATGTACACTTCAATTTCACGACTTCCGATCCTCCTGCGGACACTGCCTTCCATCCGACATTCACTGCACTTCACTCCCGACTTGAATTGCACTGCATTCCTGCAATACACTGCATCTGACTTCCGACTTTTTCGCGTGGTATTCTTGACATGCACTTCAAGGAACACTTGTATTCTTTGCACATATTTACATCTGCAATTTACACTGCACTTTCAGCTTGCACTGCACACATAACCTGCCTTGCTTTCCCTAAGAACACAGTCCTCAAAACCTGTACTTTGGGTTTTTACAAACTTACACCAATCGCACCCTCAACATAACACCATAATCCCTGTGCTGCAAATCCAGGATTTCATCAAAATGAAACGCGAAATCAGTGCTGGACAAGCAGTCATTTTAGTCTTCATCAAGGGAGCCAGAGCCCGTATAACGCCCTACGTTGTACTCAGTTATCTTAAGCCTCGGCGCATAGGACACCACATAAGACTCTGAGTGGACATCATCGACACGTGAAACGCTGAACG
>NC_134787.1:55177308-55182308 GCF_046742065.1 Oratosquilla oratoria
ACAGATAAATAATAATAAATGAGAATCAAGCAAATAATAACAAACAAACAGACAAATAATAACAAACAAATAAATAATATAAAATAAATGACAGTCATTACATTATATATACTCGTATATTTTAAGACACCTCCATCCCACGCCCTGTTCTATAATTTGCTACGAAGAGAAGAAACCTAAAGACGACCAGAGCATATCGATCCATCTGGCGACCGTTTGTTAATCATTCAGCTTCCGAAATGGACTAGGTTGACGCAAGATTCCACTGACATTTTTTTTTCTGAGTTATTTCTGGAGTATTGCTGCACTTAAAGTATATTATTCTGGTTCATGTTAAGTGACTTTATTCCGCTGGGAGATATCTCCATTCCTCAAAATAATAAAGAACTTTATTTTCTCTAAACATTGTGGGTCTATAGTTTTAGTGCAGTGGGGCAGTCAATAAAGACAACGAGGGAATGAACAAATTCTCAGATATAACTTGTAAACACTCAGACATGGGGTCTGAGCTGACTAATTTCACTGCCAATACCTTTGTGGATCATCTCAACCCCTTCCCTATAGGGTGATCCTTTTTCTTTTCGTCTGACTGCCACATCCAAGGTATCCCGTTCATCTCTGTCGCGCTCCGTTGGGAGCCGAGTTGCAAGCGATCCCGGGGAGCTTCTTCGGTGGCAGGTTGCAACGGAGTTTCCGTTTTCGTTCTGCCCGCCGCCGAGTTGTCCCATCCATTTCCATGGCCCCTTGGTCTTCGCTTGCGAAAGGCTCGACAGCAAAGTCATGAGCAATATCCCCTTTCTCGTCGTTGATAACCGAGCTCCTATCCCTATGGGTAGTATTACAGTAAAGAATTGGAGTCATGGAGGAAGTAAAGGGGAAATTTAAGGAAAGAGAGGAGAGAGAGTAGAAAATAAAAGTCGTATATTTGTTTTAGTGGATATAGTAAGAACTTATTGTAGTCGATTCGAAGGCATATAATTTTGCATATATGTATTTATGTATATATATACATATGTATATATATATATATGTATACATATATGTATATGTATATATACATATATATATATATACATATATATATATATATACTGTATATATATATACATACACACATATATATATATATATATATACATACACACATACATACACACACACACACACACACACACACACACACACACACACACACACACATATATATATATATATATATATATATATTTATATATATATATATATATATATATATATATATGTGTGTGTGTGTGTGTGTGTGTGTGTGTGTGTGTGTGTGTGTGTGTATGTATGTATATGTATATGCATATGTATATATCCATATACTCCAAGAGTTTTATTTCCGTAAAAAATCATGAGCACAATGAGTCCTTCAAACAACCTCCTCTTTGCATTCATCTCTACCTATTTCGCACAACACTTTTCACTCCACCTACACCTTTACTCTCGCTTCCTTTACTCCATAATGAACCTCCACGTTGACTTCACAGACCGATGTCTGCGACCCTAAATACTGACATTTCAATTTCCTCTAACACAGCGTTTCTCAACCAGGGTTCCCCGGAACCCTAAGGTTCCGCAAAAAGGTCCCAAAGGGTTCCGCGAGAACAAGTGAGATAAGCTAATGCACTTTTGATTTTTTACTTAATTTCATATACGTAATATGATTAAACACGCACGACAAATTCTTGGTTATTGTAATAATGTAATGTAGACATCATCCTATCTAACCTATTATTACGATGAAAATAAAATGAGAAAGATATGGTATATGTTTTTTTTTTAGCAGGGGTTTCTTGAGACATACAATTTATTTTAAAGGTTACGCAAGGGTAACAAGGTTGAGAAACGCTGATCTAATATCTCCCCTTCACACTCACACTCAGTCTGCTACCATTATTATTCTTTATACATCTCATCACTCCACTTATGCTCAAACTCAATCTCAACTGCCTACTCTCTATCGCGTTTCCAAACTCAGTCGACAACTGCATCAGAGTCTCCTTGATACCAGGATTAAGCGGCAGAGTTGCCATCTGCAAATATAAGTTGATCTACTTCTTATATCCTTCCATCCTTCCTCAGTAATTCCAAATCTCGTCGAGACCATCAGCAATTTGTTCCATGTTTACTCCCAATCTGTGTTTTTTATTTTTCCTCTCGCGCTTTTATGAAGACTCGATTTCTAATTAGGAGTCGTGAATATCGGGAAAAAACAAGTATTCACTTTCAAACTGAGCTTTTCCAGTGATGCACCTTGCATAATTCACCGACTTCATTTAAGTCTTGTTATGCTGGAGCTATTTTGCAGCTTTATACATCGTGTGTGACGTGAACATCTCTTCAGTCTAAATTTACTTTACTTTTTCATAAACAATTTTCCTTCTTTTATAAATATTTTCTCCTGAAGTTAAACTATACATTTTACCTTCCTCTGGTGGTTATATTGTAGTCCATGATGATGACATGCTTGTTAAAGAATTCTAATATTTCTCCTTTGAGAAAATGAGAGAGAAGCAAGTGCTAAATACGGTTTAAGGTTTACCCCTGGAGAAGAGCCTGCCAATCTTTGCAATCACGAACTCTCTCTCTCTCTCTCTCTCTCTCTCTCTCTCTCTGCGTGCGTGTGCGTGTGTGTGTGTGTGTGTGTGTGTATGTGTGTGTGTCTGTGTGTGCGTGCGTGTGTGTGAGGGTATTTATCTCGACGACACTGGATGTATAATTGTTATAATGTAATATCAAACACAGATTAAGCTGCAGAATGAACACAATACTACCTTCCTATAAAACAAACACCTATCTTCGTATCAGATATATTCAACTCATGTAAACAAGGATAAAGCAGTGTGGGCAACAAGGGCAACTATATCCCTCTCTCCAGACTGAAACAAAAAGAGAATGTTCGATTTAGTGTGAAATAAGGCAGATGAAACTGATATTAACTCCGCCTTGTGGAGCTGGTTCGCCACTTCACATACCGGTCCCGAGCCCGGATAAAGGAGTGTTGGGAGGACAGGCTTAGCAAGCCGCTCCCGTAACAATAGCCACTGCTCGAGAATCTCAGAACCAGCCTCGGATGGGACCAAAACGTTGACGAAGCCCTCAGAAAGCGGGGAACATCGCTCGACGACGTCCGTATACGGGAGGCGTTCCTTGACCGAGAGAAATGGAGGAGGCTGGTCGACGACAGGCCTAACGGCCTACCGGGAGATGAGTGAGAAGGTGATAAAAATTTATATTCGAAGTTCCACTCGTAAGTGCTCCATCAAACCCACAGATTTATTTTTCTAATTTCGTACGAACAGCTCGTTTGCAAAGACCAATTAAACCTTATATCCCGACTCGTTGAAGGTCTCTTTTCTTTCTCTCCCCATCTGCTTCTCCTCAAGTGATTAAATCATTCGCCAGTACAAACCCTGCAAAGGGAGCCACTGATTTGAACAGAATAGAGTAATGAAGAGCCGCACATGCACAGCCGATTATTCTTTTGCATTTGATTGGAATAATTTGATGTAATATGATAATACATACTTCGAAATTGCAGTGACTTTGTATCCATCACTCTTCGATATCAAACAAGTACAACGGATGTGAATAAAAGAGCTTGGTGGCCCACTCTCCTCACCCCCCTAAAAATACACACCCACACACCCACACCCACCCACACCCACACCCACACACACACACACACACATATATATATATATATATATATATATATATATATATATGTGTGTGTGTGTGTGTGTGTGTGTGTGTGTGTGTGTATGTGTGTGAATATATGTATATATCTATATATATATATATATATATATATATATATATATTCATCATTCCTCTGAATAAGGTCTAAGCGAAACCGGTCAGGAATAAACCCGGCTCTAGACCCGTGTCTTACTTTTCCACCTTCCTCAAACCTGTCACATTGTTTCAACATATACATATACATATATATATATATATACATATATATATATATATTTATATATATATATGTATATAAATATATATATATATATATATATATATCTATATATATATATGAGAAATTCGCTAGTGGACAGCGACATCAATCAAATATTCTTTATGACCACCACGTGCAGGGCTCTAACCTACCGCTCTGAGGCCATAAGGCTACTGTAGCCTAATGACCTCTGAGCGGTAGGTTCGATTCCTGCACACGACGGTCATAAAAATTATATATATATATATATATATATATATATATATATATATATATATATATATATATATAAACATATATATATATATATATATATATATATATATATATATACATACACATTACTCAGTACATTGGAGGTTACTCTCTTTATTATCTCAAAAAGTTACCACAAAACTGAATAAAATCTCCTACCATCTCTCAGAATAAAAAGAAAAACTATCACATAGCATATAAGTGTGTAAAGAAGCTTAATCAATCTAGCACCACCAGATAGAATAGAAAGATTAAGAGCCATGTTTCTAAATATATCGCCAGTTCTAGCAAATACTTTCTACCACTAGAAAGTAGATTTTTATCTAATTTCTTTTTTTTTCTTTTTAGATCTGGCTTACAGGTAATTACTGATAATTTCTGTGCGAGCCAATCGGTTGAAAAAATCGCAGGGCTAAATTAATTGCTCCAATGTAAATATTTCTTATGATTATATCTGTTTTCGTTGACCCTAAGCGGTTGATTACAGTATATTCGTTACACGTTAAGCATTTTGTTCTGGTCAACCTCGGGTGATTTTATTCAAATTAGACGAAAACCTCATCGGGACTACCCCTACGGACCAGAGCTGCACAACATTAGTTTGATGTTTGGAGCGTAATCTAAAAAAAAAAAAAAAAAAAAAAAAAAAAAAAATTATCTCTCTCATATCTGCAACCTTATTCAAAATCTTTCCTTTGCTACTTCTATGAAGAGCGTCCACTCTTAGTGATGGCCACCGACCGCTGCTGTCCTCGGAGCT
>NC_134787.1:55192308-55199808 GCF_046742065.1 Oratosquilla oratoria
TTTGAGTTTATCCTCAGGTTGCTATTTCTCATGACATTCTTAACTTCCCCCGGACATCTACTCGCCTCCTTCATTCTATAATTCACCCTAATCTCCACTCCCCAATTCACAGGCACATGCGACATCAAATAGTGAAAACTTACCACTTCCTCCAGTCTTTCACCTTTCAAAATATCATGCAACCCGTCATCGTTACCGTTCCTTGTGGATCTCATCTCATTTCATACTGTGCTTACATTTATTTTTGGATTTCTTTTCTCTCAAATCCTCTCTCTGTCATCAGCTCTTTGATATATCCTCAAACTCAGCCATGAGTGCAGTTTCATCCGCAAACAACGACTGGCTCATATCTATCTTCCTTTAACTCCCATCCACCAACTCCAAACCTCAGCCCAGCACTCTCGCGTTTACTTCCCTCACCAACCCATCAGTATACACGTTAGAAAACAATGGCGACACCACACAACCCAGGCATAGCCTTACCTTCACCTCAAATCATTCATTCTACCATCTACCCTTACACTAGTTCTATTATTCGTGTAAAATCTTTTGACTTCCCTCAACAAATTCCCTCTCTCCCACTCAATCCTATACATCTGCAACACACTCCACAACGCCTCTTTGTGAACCCTGTCATATACTTTCTCCAAGTCTAGGGAATTCCAGAAGACATCTTTATCGTCTACCAAAAACTTCTCTCAATCTGTCTTGCTGCTCCTTCCTTTTTATCTACGCACCCTCTTCTTTTCCTAATCTCACACCACTCTTCTCTAATTACTCCAACCCTCTGTTCTCCTAATCCACGCAATCATCCTATACGCTCTACCAACTACACATAATCCCTCTAAATCTACCAAGTTCATATTTCTCCCTTATTTCCCTTGAATGGTGGAACATGCGCTCCTCCAGTTCACCAATACATTTCCTTCCCTTAGGCACACATTAAAGAATCTCACCAAATAATCCACATGAAAACCATCTAACCCAAGTATCTTAACATTTTTCATCTCTTTCAAAGCTCTTTTCAATCTATTTTCCTCTATTATTCTCCTTTCCCATCACAGTATTTTTCTGGCATATTTCTCTACCAATCAAAACCTCCTTAGCCTCTCCTATCCATCTTCCCCTTCTCGTCTTCTTTTCCAGCAGTATCTGTCTATCTGGACCCTTTGCCATCTTCTCTCTACTCGATTCGCCTCCCCTCACCATTTTCGCTTTCTTTCAAAAAATAATTCAATTAATTTCAAAATTCTCTGACAAACACCTACTCCAACTTACATTCGCTCTCCTCTTGGCCTCCCTCACCTTGCGTTTTGCTTCCAATCTATTATGTAATTCTCGTATGCTTCCCCATATCTTCTTCGCAACAATTCTTTGTATGCTTCCTCGTTTTCTGCCAACACCGGCCCCATCTCTTCACCCCACAGTTTGCTACGCCTCTTGCTGTTTCTTCCCAGCCTCCTCACCCTACACACAGTCCCTGCATATCTTAGCACTTCCTCCTTGAAACATTCCAATTCTTCCAATATTTTTTCCCTCTCTCTTTCACCCTATCCACAACTTCGCCTGGTGTTCCTCCTCTTTCTCATTCTCATTTAACTTGCTCCCTTTTCTTCTTTCTCCACTCAACATTTAATATCAATTTACTTTCCACCAGATAATGATACAACATTCCAACGATCCTCTTCCAGTTCTCCTTTTGGGCACCACTGCATTATCCATTAATACCCTCTCGACCATCCTCCCCACCAACCAGCCTGGTCTACGTGTATCATGACCCCCCTAAATACATACATACATATATATATA
Organism: Oratosquilla oratoria; assembly: GCF_046742065.1. Lineage (NCBI taxonomy): Eukaryota > Metazoa > Arthropoda > Malacostraca > Stomatopoda > Squillidae > Oratosquilla > Oratosquilla oratoria. The sequence goes on from NC_134787.1 coordinate 55,194,118, forward strand.
TGTAAATATATGTATATATATATATATATATATATATATATATATATATGAATTAAATTCTTGTATAAAAAAAAAAAGGAAAATCAGAAATGACAAGCACAGAACTCACACTTGGAAAATCAGGACAATAAAGACATCACCTAACTCGTGTCATGAAAGAACATTGGAAAACAAGAGCAAGCTTAAGGACATTAAGATATATTACACGGAGAATAGATGAAGAAAAAATGTGGACCTCAGAAACTTCTAAACAAGAAGAACAAAAATGGAGTCCAAATAAAAGCCTTTTTAATCTTAAAAATCCAAACCTTCACCAATGAATAAAAAAAAGCGGAACAAAGAAAGGTAAAGGACATCAGACCTTTCATTCACAAACACGGGAAACGAAGTTTTGCACATTCAACGGAAATATCTCCAGTACAAAGAGTGAATATCAGAAGTCAGAAAGATCCCTCATGACTAGAGACTAGTTCTACAACAAATGGAGTAAAACAAAACACAATACAATATATAGATGCGAGGTATGGCACAAAAAGATAGACAAATATTCAAAAAATAATAAAATTAGAAACATATTTGTAGATATATAAAGAAAAGAAGCCAGGATTTTTTAAAAAGGAAAGCTCAAAGTTAAGAAAGGAGAAAATTATTCAAATTATGTATCTGCTTCAATAATGATGATAAAAAATAAAAGATGAAATATAAAAGCTTAAGGAGAAACGAAGAAATGATGAATGCTTATCTATAAGGAACCAATGCAGGACCCCCGGCCTGTCCCTTGTGGGACGACACAGCTTTTGTGCCTCGCTACGATGGCTTAATCCGACTTGGCAAAGCTGTATGACTGGTGCAAAGTGGGTTTTAGTTGTCGAGAGTTGGTATGGTTGTGGCTGTGAATGGAGTTTGCAACCAGTGCAATCATCTTAATCTAAATGATCAGATACCATTTCCAAAACAGAGCATTAACATGTCCACCGTTGCAAGGAAGAGTTGGGAAATTATGAAAGTGCAACTTGAACAATAGCATTTCCAGGGGATTAAACCCGGACCTCACACGTTCTAGGGAGGAACACTACCCACTGTTCCCCTATTAAAAAAAAAAAAAAAAAAAAAATTCCACTCATTATTCAAGCAAGGAAAGTATAAAAAACAGAGGCTGAAACCGCATACACTAAGAAAGTTTACACTATCAAATGAGTAGAAGAATAGATGGATGAACAGAGACACCAATAATAAATGAACGAATGAATAAATAAATAATGAATAGATGAATCAAAGAATGAATCAATAAAAAAGTAACAAAGTAACCGGTGGATGAAAAATTAATGAGCAGATACATAAACACGTAAATATATCAAATAAATTAGATATAAAGAGAACAGAGAACAAAATGTGGAAGCTAAGAAAATTAATGAATAGATACATAAACTCATAAATATATAAAACAAATTAGATAAGAAGAGAACAAAAAGAACAAAATGTGGAAGCTGAGGACATTAAACTAAGCCATGTGCAAGATTAAGATAATTTAAGACAAAAATGGCCTATTTCTAAAACTGTAAGCTGATATGAAACAATCTGGATTCATATTAGAAAGACTATATTCCTCATACCCTTTCAGCTTTTACGAACAGTTACTAGTATTATAAGAGAACAATGGTAAGGTGGATTGGTTATACTCAAACCTTAATAAAGTGTTTGAGCTGCTGCTGCAACGAAAGTACAATGGAAGTTGAACGAAAAGTGATGGAACAAGGAGCAAAATTCTTGCGGAGGTTAATAAGTCCAATAATTCTGGGAGAGCGTTCAGAGTGAAGAAAAGTGACGAGCGGAGTCCCACAGGGATCGGTGCCGGTTCTGTTCGTTGTATGTGATTTGACAGAAAATGTAAATAACTATAAAAATGTTTGTAGATGACGTCGAGTTGTAGTGATGAATAACAGACAATAGGTAAGAGTAAATCTCTTAATCAGATTTGAATAGAATCTGTGAATGAGGTCAGTCAATATTTTGCCTCAGTCCTCTTAATATTACAAGAACCTCCTTGCCCGAAGAATGTAGAAACGGCCCTCGGGTTTGTTTGTACATTAATATAGGCAAAATTTTGCATTGCTGCCTGCGGTGTTCAAGTTAAAAAGTGTGTAGGATCATGTGGTCTGCGTCTTTCATGTGATGTTTGAAACTGGAGCATATAATATCAGTTTGAATTGATATTGCTTCAGGACTGGATGGTGACCTAAACGGAGGTGATTGGTGAGAGAGATTTATGTGTGTCTGTAAAGTGTAGTCTTCTGGATGCACTTGTTTTAGGATGGAGTTGTCGATTTCTCAGGTAGAGTTCACTTTGTAATTAGTGTGTGTCTTTATGAAAGTCTTGTGAAGTTCCTGGGGCAAGAATGCACAGGAATATTTGTGAGTAAAATGTTACACGGATCAAATTCTTGTTATGGCTTGAAGGATGTGATTGTGTCTTGTGTCGTGATGGATGTGATTCCCGTTACGTTGAAGTGCCTGAGAATCATCCTCTTATCTTATTCCAGGGGCAGGAATTTAACATCTGAGTGTAGAGAGTTTACTGAAGCTACTATCCTCAAGACCTTCTTTTTGTACTAACTGTAGTTTATGGATGCTTCCAGGGCTCATGGTGGTCCGGGACGAATAGTATATCAGTGTCTTTAGGAAGATACGGGTAATCATTCTTTGGTAACTGTTGTCCACTCCTTTTCAGATACTTTCGTGTGTTCCTGGTAGTGACCTTGTATCTGCAGAGCCCAAACCGGCAAATGATAAACGACAACTGAAATATGATGCCAATAAATGTTGTGTCGTGCATAATGTATGTACAACCGAAAGAGAGCAATGGCATAACATAAACTCCGGAATAAATGAAAATGGGGAAGAAGGCAAAAAGCATTGAATTATGGCTGTCAACAACAGATCCTACCCGAATAAACACATATCCAGTATAATGAGAGCTGCCTGCCCATGATAGGCAGACAACACTCGCGTTCAACAACACCCACCTAGATATGGTTGCGCATTCACATCAGAGAAGCCATACTAGGATGGAATATATATATATATATATATATATATATATAACTCAGAAAAAATTCCAGATAATCATTACAATGTGTGAGAGAGATTTTTGTGTGCCTATGGAGTGTGCTCTTCTGGGAGTACTTGTTTTAGAATGTAGTTGTCGATTTCTCAAGTAGAGTTCACTTTGTAATTACTGTCTTTATGAAAGTGTTGTGGGTTCCTTATAGGTGAAGAAAGACGAGAGAAACTAAATCTTAAACATTTGAAAACAGAAGAGAAAGAGGGGGACGACATGATTATTGTGTAATTCAGAAGAAAGTCGCAGAGAACTATGACTTTGCAAAGATTCCTAGCAGAAGTTGGAAAGAGAGAACATTAACTAAAACTTCAGACAAAAAAATAAATAAAAAAATATGTTGTCAAATTCCACATCACAAAATATATAAAGATAGGATGTCTATAAACAAAAATGACAAAATAAAAAATCAATATTAAAAGACGTAATCATGTGATAGGCCCATCAGCGTCTGTATGGGATACTATTTACATAAGTATTATGCAGCCATCTTTAGGACTTTAGTAGCATCCCTACCAAAAATTAATACTGATTCCTTTAAACATCTACTGTGACGGTGATGTCAATCAAATAATTCCGACAGTCGTCCCCGGATTCGAACCGAGGCTTGCGAGAATGAAACCCGACGCTCTACCAACTAAGCTACCCAGTCTCGGTAGCTCAATTGGTAAAGCGTCGGCTTTGCTTCACGCAAGCGTTCGAGTCCGGGGGACGATTATCGGAATTATTTGATCTACTGTACTGTCCCTCTGTTCAGCTACCCTCTTTTACCACCTCTATCATTCCACTCCTTCGGTACGATTGTATCTCCAAGGATAGAAACGCTGGTTCTTACTAACAAAATGATAAATAATATTAACAAGTGTACACACGCATAGCCACACAAAACCTATATATATTTACAATGGCAACAAACACATGAAGCACACATTGACGCTGTTACAATTCATAACCACACACACAAACAAGAGAGAATTATATCCAGAATATTTAGTTTAAAAAGTACTATTCGAACCGAACCAAGACAAAGGCAGATTATTACAAAATTGATATAATCCTGTAGAATTGGACTCTGTAAACACACTTATACATACACAGACACACACGTGTACACACGCATTCACACACACACACACACACACACACACACACACACACACACACACACACACACACACACACACACCAATATCATCAATGGACAGGTGGAATAATGCCATTAACATCAATGGTGGAGGATAGTGGAAAGCACAGTGGATCATTTTTTCTTCCATGAAAGTGAGTTGTGGAATCTGGGCAGGAGACTGGAAGAAGATAGTAGTGGAGGTAGACATCAAAAGAAGCGTCTGTTTGCATCAAAAAGAAAAACAGGAAAAGACTGTTTGAGTAAGAATATGAAGGAAAGGACGAGAAATACTTTTCTGAGATGGTATGGGGAAAATGAAAAAAAAAGAGGAAAAACATCAAAGAAAGTATACGAGAACAAGAGAAATGAAAAAAGAGAAAAAGAAAAGAAAAAAGAAACAGGCTAATCACAGAGGAAGCTAGAAAAGTATTTTTCTGAAATGGTATGGAGAAAATGAAAAAAAAGAGGAACAATATCAAAGAGAGTATACGAGAATAAAAGAAACGGAAAAAAGAGGAAAAAAAAAAGAGGCTAATCAGAGAGGAACATGTGTAACGAAGAAAGACGTAAAAGAGAAGAGGAGAGAGCGAAGGTCCTACACAAATGAAGAGGAGGATAGAGGATCCCAATGTATTGTAGGTCAAAGTTTGAGAACATTCGATGTTTATATACTTGGTCGGAACTCACATCATGACGCGTTAAGAAAATTGCTGTCCATAACTCCCAAACCGCCCAACATTTCTCGTTTTCAGTAAAGGTGAAAATGACTTACCTATGTGAGTAGGTGGCAACCTGCAAGCCTACATGGCTGCTTGAATATACCCACGCTCGTTTATTTATTACTTTAAATAAACAAATAATTGTTCCATATACATATACGCGTATACAGAGGCCAACGACGGGTAAATGTATGCGATGGTAGAGCAAGACGGACGTCGGAAACAATCATCTCCTGCCGTCCGTCTTCAAATCTCAACAAAACCTTCAACTTCGTCCGGGAGTGCAGTCCCGAGGGGCTGGTATTCGGTCGCCACACCAGGCCCAAGCTCTCTCTCAATATACTTCGACTAAAATTTATTTATTCACATAAGCAAAGCGGACAACTGGATAATACTTCCTTCCCACAACTAATACGCGATACAGAAACAGTCACCAATGGACATATCACAGACAAGAGTCCAATGATTCTTCAACAGAAAGTTGTTGGAAGGGTCGGATACCGTTGCCGGCTGATGTGGGGTTGCCGGTTTCAAGTTAGTGAAACTCGAGGTAATAGGTATTATTGTAAGGTGCATATACATAAAACATACACACATGTAGCAAAACACACACACACACACACACACACACACACACACACACACACACACACACACACACACACACATACATACACACACACATGCACACACACACACACACACACACACACACACACACACACACA
>NC_134787.1:55204808-55207308 GCF_046742065.1 Oratosquilla oratoria
GCGGCAGCAGCTAAGCAAGCTGGCTGGCTGGCTGGCTGGCTGGCGACACAGAGCTGGTGCAGCAAGACCGCTCCGACCACGTACAGACCACGTAACACTAGATCGATCTGCGCGGCGCGGATGCAAGCGACCTCTTGCCTCCCCTCCTGTCCTGTCGCTATGGAAACCTTGGCGCCAGCATCCTGTCTCTACCACTACCGCCACCGCTTCTGGAGGGAGGAGGAACAGGAGGAGGAGGAGGAGGAGGCAGTGGTGGCGGTGGACGGAGAGGAGGAGGAGGAGGAAGAGGCAGAGGAGGAGGTGGAGGAGGTGGAGGAGGCGGAGGCGGAGGAGGAGGAGGAGGCGGATCGCAAGGGCATGGCAAAGCGCAATTCGTCGTTGAGCAAGACATCCGAGGCGACGAAGAAGAAAGTTCTTAGGGAGGAAGGGAGGAAGGGCGAATGGGCGGTACTGTAGGTGGAGGAGGTGGGTGGATGGGTGGGTGGTTGGGTGGATGGAATGGCATCCTTCTGGCATCATGCCCCTTCCCTTCTTTCCATCCACGCATGGCACTCCTTCGCATCTCCCACCCATTCACTCACCCAGCCTCCCTTGTCCACCTCGTCCTCCTCTCCGCCCTGGTCTGCCACGTAGTAGCTACCCACTGTTTTCTTCTGCAGCTCACATCGACGAAGAGTAGCTTTGGTTTGTCCCAATTCCCGGCGATTGCTTCGACCTGGGTCCTCTGCCTCCTACTCGAAGGAGGAGCTTTCTCTTCCTGTTTTTCTTCTCGCTTCTCGTTCTCCGCGTTCTTCGGGGTCATCCTCCAATTCGAAGGAGGAGCTTTCTCTTCCCGTTCCTCTTCTTCACTCTCGTTCTCCACGTCCTTCGGGGTCCTCCTCCAACTCGAAGGAGGAGCTTTCTCTTCCCCTTCCTCTTCTCCCTTCTCGTTCTCCACGTCCTTCGGGGTCCTCTGCCTCCTACTCGGAGGAGGAGCTTTCTCTTCCTGTTCCTCTTCTCTCTTCTCGTTCTCCACGTCCTTCGGGGTCCTCCTCAACCTATTACAACATTGCAGCTTGTGAGGAAGGCAATCTCCGTTTTTATCTCATTTTTTTTTTTTTTTTTTTTTTTTTGAGTTCCCATTTTTACCATGATTTCGTCTCCTCCTTCCATCCAACCTCCGTCAGCGACTCCTTCGGCTTTTACCTCGATCCCTCGATCCCTGTCACCCTCTTCTCGTCACCCCTCTTCCTCTCACAGCGTTCCTCCTTGGTCTTGTCCTCCTCTCCTTTGGACGCCGAAGTTGCGAAAAGGCGAAGAAGAGCGGTTCCCAGCGGCGGTCAGGCGACGGCTGGGTCGCGTGCGGCTCCTGCCAGAGGGCCCAGGTCCACCTGCCGCTGGAGAAGGAAGAGGAGGAGAAGGAGGAAGAAAAGGAGGAGGAGGAGGAGAAGGAGGAGGAGGAGGAATAGGAGGGGGAAAGGAGAAGGAACAGAAGGAAGAAAAGGGGGGAATGAGGAGGAGGAAAAAGAAGAGGAAGAGGAGGAGGAGGAGGAGGAGGAGGAGTAGGAGGAGGAAGAAGAAGAGGAGGAGGAGGAAGAGGAGGAGGAGAAGGAGGAGGAGGGGGAAAAGGAGAAGGAACAGAAGGAAGAAAAGGGGGAGAATGAGGACGAGGAAAAGGAGGGGAAGAAGAAGGAGATGAGAGAGAAGGAAGAGAAGGAGGAGGAGGAGGAGGAGGAGGAGGAATAGGAGGAGGAATATAAGGGGGAAAAGGAGAGGAAGCAAAAGGAAGAAAAGGGGGGAAATGAGGAGGAGGAAAAAGAGGAGACAAGAAAGAGAAGGAAGAGGAGGAGGGCGAGGAGGAGGAAAAAGAGGGCGAAAGGGAGGAGGAGGGGAAGGATGAAAGGGAAGAGAAGGAGGAGGAGGAAAATAGGGGGGGATGAAGGAGGAGGAAGAGGAAGAAAAGAAAGGCGGGAGAAGAAGGAGAGGAAGGAGAAGGAAGAGGAGGAGATGGAGGAGAAAGAGGATGAGGAGAAGGATGAGGAAGGGAGAACGAGGAGGAGAAAAATGAGGAGGAAAAGGAGAGGTGGAGGAGAAGGAGTAAGAGAAAAGGGAGAAGAAGCAGGAGGAGGGAAAAGAAGACCAGGAGGAAAAGGAGGAAGAGGAGAAGAAGGGGAGGAAGAGGAGGAGGAGGAGGAGAAGGAGGGGAGGAAGAAGAGGGGAGGAGGAGGAGAAGTAGGAGGAGGAGGGAGAGGAGGAGGAGGAGAAGGAGGAAGAGAAGGAAGAGGGGGAAGAGGAGGAGGAGGAGAAGGAGGAGGGGGAAGAGGAGGAGGAGGGGAGGAGGAGGAGGAGGAGGGGAGGAGTAGGAGTAGGAGGGGAGGAGGAGGAGGAAGTGGAAGAGTGGGAGAGGGTGAGGAGGAGGAGGAAGAGTAGAAGGGGAGGAGGAGGAGGAGGAGGGGGAGGAGGAGGGGAGGACGAGTAGGAGGAGGAGGGAGAGGAAGAGGAGGAGAAGGAAGGGGAGGAG
>NC_134787.1:55217308-55244808 GCF_046742065.1 Oratosquilla oratoria
CTCCCCTCCTCCCTCTCGTCCTCCCCTCCTTCCCCACAAACACAACGAAAGTTCATTTCAGTCTTCGTCCATAAAGTTGTAGTCGCGTTCATTTTCAACCACTGGGGGGAAAAAACAGGCGCAGTTTCATATTTAAAACAGACTTACACATTCTTCATATTCCTTTACCATCGCGTCCTCACCACTAGCCTTCTGTTCATCGTAACCTACGCCAATTTCACTCCTTTGACGAAAAATTTAACGCAGCCAATCAGAGGCCTTTGTTAGAAGGGTCGGGTTAGGGAGGCGGAGGTGGTTATAAGGATTGCCAACAGAAAATCCTTCCCAAATTCTCGTGGTTGCCAAAAGTGTACAGTTCAATGTTGTGCAATTGTACACCAAGTACGACACACACACACACACACACACACACACACACACACACACACACACACACACACACACACACACACACACACACACACACACACACACACACAAATAAACACACACACACAAACACACACACACACATGTATATATATATATATATATATATATATATATATATGTATATATATATATATATATATATATATATATATATATATATATATATTTATAGATATATGTACATGTACATATACAACACTGAATGGGTCCCAGTGAACAGATTTACATTTATCAACCACAATTCACTTTAATTCTAAGCCATCAACATCGAGACACTCGAGGAGGCATACATGCAGAAATTAAAACGTGGTTCAGCCAAGGTCTCGAACCTGCGCTAACACATTACAAGTGATTTTTTTTTCTTCAGGACAATCGCAAACTTTCGACGGTAAAATCGATTAGGTCAGGTGGGTCCTCAGATGATTCATATAAGTGACCCATTTCACAAGAAATTTATTCATTTCCTTGCCACCTCCGTAGCCTCTTCATTACCCTCACAGAACCTTGTTTGACCCAGCACAACGTAACTTAACGCAACGTAATTCAACCTAACGTAACGTAACGTAATTCAACGTAACGTAACGTAACCAAGCCTACCTTAACCTAACCTAGCCTGACACAACCTACCCTAACCTAACCTAGCTTAACTCAACCTGCCCTAACCTAAGTTAACCCAATCTGACCTAACCCCCCAGCCAAATACACAGCCTCTACTATTGGTTCTTGATCTTAATCATGCATAATCTTTTTATTAATGGTACCTCACAGAACCTTTGGTCATTTAATTACTACGGGATATAGTGCATCCTGAAAATAATAAAGTTCGAATCCTGTGTGTTTAATGCAGTTATTTTCCGCAAGCCGGCCTAATTTGCTATTTCGTTTGAGTAGAAACGGCTTTGGTTACAATATTCTAGATTTTCGTAAGAACATCTCAACAATGTGTCTAATATTCGTAGTCTAGATTTAACTTCTCTTAGTTTGTCATGACACAAGAGTAATTTGACATTTGGAAATTTGAAGAAGAAAAAAAAAACATCGCAACCGTAGTCGTTTCTGCTGAAACGGAGTAGCAAAACCAAGTAGCATGCTAACGAGAAATATCTAGTGTGCCACCACGTTAAGTTTACTCGAAGGAAGAAAAAAAAATTGTCACAAAAGGCGAACCACAGACACCGGTTGTAAGCCCTTTTTTTTTTTTTTTTTTTTTTTTTTTTTTTTCTTTGACTTCTGCCATTACCACGTTCCCAATCTCTTCAGTGCAGCTGGAAACCAGGACAGCGATGTCACCTCGGTAGCGTCCAAGGAACCGTTCCTCCTGCCTTAAAGACGAGCCACTCGAACTCACCGGCGGACCCACAACGCACTGCGCACTTACCCGGCACGCACGCACACCGAGCCTCGCGCTCACCGGGATGTGGGGTACAAAAACGGAATTCTTCATCATCGGGTCCCTTCTCTGACCTCGGATGCCTTCCTCCGTGACTTCATGTTTTCTCCCTCGCGGTATTTTGACGCTGTGGTTGCGTTTACATGCCACGTGCTATGGGTTTTTGAGAGTGTATCAGGTCAAGTTTGGTTAGGGCAAAGCCTGTAAATTGCTTCACTGTTTCCTAAGGGATAATTGAGGTGCGGCTTATTTGTAGGAAAATGGAAAGTTCGCATGCATAATTGGGTCGAAAATATCTTTGACTCTTTGACGACAAAGCCCCTCCATAAACTGAATAGAGTTCTCTGACATCAGACACGAAGAATTCTCAGCGTGTAACAAATTCGTCACAGTCGTCTGGTTAGGGTTAACAGTGGTTTCATTAATCTAAGTGGGTGTTGACAAAGGACGTTTTACCTCTGCAGTACATGGTAATATGATCCTTATGCATCCTTACTAATCCTTCATCAACCTTGCCTGCAGATGAGCTTCATTCTACTTCTCTTTTGCGGAAATATAGCTGTCGTTTCCAGAAATCCACATTTCTCCCGAGTGGCGAAAATCCTGCTTCTTTAAATATAAGTCACACAAGAGTCCGCGCTATTGTAAACTTGAGGCGCATTTGTCCAAGTCGACGATCGCCAGTCGTTCGCAGAACAAGAGAAATTTTGAATTCACCACCTCTGTATTAATTTCAGGTCGTTGTTTGATATGAAGTCCGGCACACATACATACATTCTCTCTCTCTCTCTGTCTCTCTCTCTCTCTCTCTCTCTCTCTCACACACACACTTACACAGACACACACAGCCCAGGGCTGAAATAATTTCAGTATCGCTGCGCTGCGGGTCGTTACTCCAATTCTCGGGGGCGGGGAGTTGGGTGAGTGTGTGCATTACCCATAGATTGGTCATGTATGATCTCTGAGCTCTCTTCCGGGAGGGTAATAACTGTCCATCACGAGTCCAACACGTGATACAAGACCATGGTGAATGACACACACACACACACACACACACACACGTAAACATGCACTTGGAGTCAAGCAAGCACATACGAAACTAGAATTAAGCAATATGGACTTGAACACAGTCAAGACACCAATTGCATGATACAAACGACCCAGCCTGGAGTACCGGCTTTACGTAATCTTAAAACTCTAAAACAAAGAATAACCAAACTTATACACAGGTCAAGAGGAGAACTAAAAGCCTGCAAGAATTGACAGACGGGCGAAGAACGAAAAAAACAAAAAATGAATAAATTATAAAAATCGAACATCCCACTCTGGATAAAAGAAGAGAAAGGGTTGCTGTGATCGCCCCATACAATTACAAAGAGAAGTTCATAAATAAGAGAGAATATATAAAGACATTAGCAAAATGAAGGACAGAAGTAGAGATGAAACTCGTGAAATCTTAAAGATAAAAACAGACGCAAAGAAGAAACCACTCAAATGGAATATGAGACTAATTTAACAAATTGCCATCTAAAGTAGTAGAGGCCTACACTTTAAAGCATTTAGAAAGAGAAAGAGAGATGTAATGACCTTCATAAAATAGCAAGGAATGAAAGGGACAAAGAATAAAAAAGTAAGAGAGAGAGAGAGAGAGAGAGAGAGAGAGAGAGAGAGAGAGAGAGAGAGAGAGAGAGAGAGAGAGAGAGAGAGAGAGAGAGGATAAAAGTTGAGAAAAGAGAGAGTTGATAGAAGAGAGAGGTGATATAAAAAGAGAAAACATAGAGCAGAGAGCGTAACAGGAGAGAGAGAATGTATGTATGTATGTACAGTATGTATGTATGTATGTATGCATGTATGCATGTATGCATGTACATTATGTATCTATGTATGCATACTGTATGTATGTACAGTATGTATGTACAGTATGTATGTATGTATGTATGCATGTATGTATGTACATTATGTATCTATGTATGTATGTATGTATGCACGTATGTATGTATGTACAGTATGTATGTACAGTATGTATGTATGTATGCATGTATGTATGTATGTATGTATGTATGTATGTATGTATGTATGTATGTATGTACAGTATGTGCTCACTGCACGAGTCACACCCACCACAGAAAGTATCTGTGATGTTTGGAGTTTCGCTCTGAAGAGGGAGTGCATGAGACCTCTCTCCCGATCGACCGCCGCCGGACGCAGGACGACCTGAAGGTTCTCGAGGAACCTCGGGCGGCGAACTCGGCCGAACGAAGCGTAGCCGGGCGAAGAATCACGGCGAGGCCAGAGGAAAACACCACCAAGAGCCTCGCTGGAAAGGAGGTTAAGGTGGCAGTGCCGCGAGGTGAAGCGGAGAACACACATTGGGAGTTCACCTCGACTCCAGCCAGGATCTGTACGGCCCGCCAGCTGACAAAAACGGTACACAAAGAGGCGCTCGAGCGCACCTCTTCTTCATTGTCACCTCACGTGGAAGGAGGTGATACGAGGAATGCGAGAAACAGCAAGTTGGGATGACAATATTTGCAACTCTTCTCGCTCTGATTCTCTTTCGTTCCAGTTAATTCCAGGGCATGAACAGGCTGCCCTAAACACACCCTGGAAAGAAGTTCTCTCAAATATCTTGTGCTGAGTATTCAGCCGTGGAGTTAAGTTAGCCACACGTGACTGGAGGGACGATTTTATGGCGACTGACATCAGCACTTCCAGTCCTCTTCGTCGCCATATGTGGGGCTCTGGAGTCCAGTTGTCATGCGGAATGACCGACTCCACCTCATGGAATTGCGCTTGTGTAGAAACAATTCCACGTAATGTCACAAGAAAAACTGGAATCACCGAGTCCTACAGACTTCTGGACGTGGCTGCTGTCATGCCACCACGTCCACTGTGAAAAAAAAGAACAAAGAAGTCCTCCTACAAGAGGACTTCGACTTCGAAGGTCGCGTTCTTTCGGGTCCTGAAAACTGAGGACTCGAGAACAAGAAAAAAAAAAAAAAAGTCCTTCGATAAGAGGTCTTCGAACTTCGAAGGTAGCCGTTCTTTCGGGTCCTGAAAGCGGAGGACCCGAGAACAAGAAAACAAAGAAGTCCTCCGATAAGAGGTCTTCGACTTCGAAGGTCGCCGTTCTTTCGAATCCTGAAAGCTGAGGACCCGAGAACAAGAAAACAAAGAAGTCCTCCTCCGACAAGAGGTCTTCGAACTTCAAATGTCGCCATTCTTTCGGGTCCTGAAAGCTGATGATCCGAGAACAAAAAAACAAAGAAGTCCTTTGACAAGATGTCTTCGACTTCGAAGGTCGCCGTTCTTTCGGGTCCTGAAAGCTGAAGATCCGAGAAAAAAAAAAGTCCTTCGACAAGAGGTCTTCGACTTCGAAGGTCGCCGTTCTTTCGGGTCCTGAAAGCTGAGGACTCGAGAACAAAAAAACAAAAAAGTCCTTCGACAAGAGGTCTTCGACTTCGAAGATCGCCGTTCTTTTGGGTCCTGAAAGCTGAGGACCCGAGAACAAGAAAGCAAAGAAGTCCTCCGACAAGAGGACTTCGACTTCGAAGGTCGTCGTTCTTTCGGGTCCTGAAAGCTGAGGACCCGAGAACAAAAAACAAAGAAGTCCTCCTCCGACAAGAGGTCTTCGACTTCGAGAGTCGCCGTTCTTTCGGGTCCTAAAAGCTGAGGACCCGAGGCGGGCCTCGGCCTTCTTCTCATCGTTGGCACTCCGAAGTCTTTAATGTCTCTCTGCGGCACCCGTGGGCAGTCTCCCATTGGGAAAGTGAGACCGAAACACTGAAGGTTCAGACCAACGGAATCACCTACCGACAGATGGAATGTGATGTACCTCTCAACATCCCGCTCCCACGCAATGGGAAGTGAGAAACCCCTGGTAGTTTTTTTTTTTTTTTTTTTTTTTTTAGGGACTCAAACTCACGATCACCTGCTCATGAATTATGAATTCAAGACGGAATGAGATATGGATGACCAAAATCGTAGCGAAAAGATTAGATGAGATATTTTGACCGTAGAGGAACATCCATTTTGGAAAGGAAAAGCTTGGTGGTAGTTAGTATAGAATCAATATGGCGTCGGTTGTACCGAAAAGGTTATTAATAAAAAATAGAAGCTCATGGAAATTAATTCCTGAAAAATATCCTTTAATTTCAGGAAGGGGATTGCAGTCTATTATTACGAGATCCCAGACATATTCAGGATGAATAATATCCGAAATGAGTTCGAGAACTTGGCTTCTGCCGTTTCCCAGAAAAAGGCCTTCGACATCTTAGGGTGCCACTCGCAGGATAAAAAAAAAAAAAAAAAAAAAAAAAAAAAATATATATATATATATATACATATATATATATATATACAAAAAATCGAAGTGTTACTATCATTAATCTTATAAAATGGCGCATTAAAAAAATATCAGGAATTATGCAATTTACGCAGTTCCCTCTTTAAAGCGACCGCTCTCTATGATCTCATCCTCCTCAAGAAGGAACCCCTTATCTTCTGGAACACCTGTCGGTTGCGAAATAACGCCGAGGAACATCTTCTCGAGAAAGAGAAAATTCGATATCTCTCATGCGATTTGCTCAATTGAGAGACAGATGCCACAGAGAAGAGACAATAAGTGGCGCATCGGAGGTTATTTCAGTCGAATGCTAATGCCTGACAAGGTCACGCACAGCAGTCGAACCTCCTTGCAAAACTTGTGGTACAGTTGCCTCCTCTTCTACCCACTTCGGTGGGCGGTGACTGAGTCGTAGATCTACGACGTGATTTTTTTTTTTTTTTTTTTTACATCGTAGCTTCACAGAATAAAGCCGGCCGCTGTAGTACTTAAAACTGAACTCAATTGCGCCTCTCTCTCTCTCTCTCTCTCTCTTCGAAGCAGTACACTGTTATAGGTGCCTAATCGGTTCCAGAACTTTTTAGATAATTCCCACCCTGGCCTTGATTTAGGGAACCTAAACGGGACCTTGGACTCGCATTAAAAGCGGTGATATATATACAGTACACAAGAAGGGTTCTATAGTACACTCGATACTTCTTGTCCCTCACACTCAAGTCTTCGAGTCCTCCTTCTTCTTCGATGGAGCACGCGCATGCAAGGCCTGGAGGCCAGGCGGACTTCGAAAAAGCTTTGGTGTGTCTCGTGTCTTGCACGAAGGCGCCTCCTCACTCCACTTTTCCTCTGCTTCCTCCTCCTCCTCGCTTGGCCACGGTGAGGACTGTTAGCTTGAGATGGAAAGGTACAGCAGATGCTAATGCAGGCCTTTCTATATTATGAGGACGCTATCTCACACACACACACACACACACACACACACACACACATACACACACACACACACACACACACACACACACACACACACACACACACACACACACACACACACACACACACACAAAAAAAAAAAAAAAAAAAAAAAAAAAGGCATAGAAACCACTCCCGCCCATTCCATCCCCAACATACTCCACTCCCCTCTACCCTCTTCCCTCCCTCTTATCTTGGTACCTCCTGGATGACGGGTCATCCCTGCATCTTGTCCACTGCCGTGGGTCAGAAGCAGTGTCGCAAGACACAGCACATCCACAGCAGGGCCGTGCTGTGTCTTGCGACACAGGGAATGCCATAAAGGATAAGATTGTATCAAAGTGTTCACATAAAGTCAAATTTTTTGTACAGAAAACCCAGAAATTTTGACCTGGAAACAAAGAAGCTCCTGGTCTCAGCCTTGTTACAACATCACTTTGATTACGCTTGTAGCTCTTGGTGCAGTAGTCTGAGCAGAAAAAACCAGTCCCGGCTACAGGTTACTCAAAATAAGATAATTAGATTCATACTAAATTTACCTCAACGTAGTCATATTGGTATTGAAGAATTTAGCAAGGTAGGAATGTTACCTGTAAAATATCGTGTCCAGCAGTTGAAACTAAACCAGGTTTACAATGTCGTTCATAATTCCGCTCCCTCATATGTGAGCTGTAATTTTACATTATCGGGGGGGGGGGACGGAGAGGGGGGTCGCCGATTTAATGAAGCGGCCTTGCTGTCTTGCGACACTGCTTCTGACCCAGGGCAGTGGACAGGGTGCAGGGATGACCCGTCATCTAGGAGGTGCTAAGATGGGAGGGAGGGTGGAGGGGTGTGGAGTGTTTTTAGGGATGGAATGGGTGGGAATGATTTTATGCCTTTTCCTTTTTGGCTACCTCCCTAGTAAGGGGGAAAAAGCCTTGGTATATGTATGTATGTATGTATGTATGGCTGAGAACCGAACCCGGAACAGTCAAGAGTCTCTTATTGTGCCTCATGCAGGTCCCTTCACCAAAAACAGTTTTCACTTCACAGGTGCTCAACTATGGAACTCACTACCTGTGTCCATTAAAAAATCAAATAGCAAGGTTACCTTCAAGAAAAAAGTCAAGGGTTACTATATGTCTCAGCTATAGATAGATAGATAGATAGACTTTATTTGGCAATGAATCAATGTACATGAAGTGCAATAATGACAAGAACACATAGTTTGAAATAATAAATGTAAATTGTCGAGGATAACACAAAAAGCATGTACGCTTATTTCCATTGTGGTCTTGGACAGAGAACAGCCTTGATTTTGTGTACTACTAGCTTAGTGAGGGATACCTGATTCCATGAGTAATACCATCCAAATCTGTGTTCACTCATAACTGTTCTGACCTCCACCCCTTTTTTTTTTTTTTGTTCTTCAGGAGTTTAGTTTAGTATAACAATGATGATGTTTACAAATTGGTTTTCACCTTTGTCTTGCCAGTCATAATATGGTATATGTCTCAGGTAGGGTCCGAGAACAGTTATGATCTGACCTTTTTCCTCGTTCTCCTTGTTATTTTACTCATTCGAGTACTGGTCCCCTGTACCCTACCCCTGATGCCTCAGGTTATAATGTACTACTCCCTAGTGCTCATACTAATTGCCCACTCCGTCCTGAGATTCAGGTTAAATGTTAGATTTAATTAATAGGTGACCCTAGCTGCAGTGTAGCATTCACTATAACTACACGTTGTTACTGATGTAGAATATTGTAGTATATCATTAATGGTACTACTCTGATATAGTACTCACTCATACATGTTGATACAGCTGTAGAATAATGCAGTATATCATTAATGGTACTACTCTGATATAGTACTCACTCATACTGTTTTGTTACGGTTTAATATTATTTTGTTGTTCCTTTGCTTATTGCAATGTTCCTTTTTGTGATGGTGCTCAACTTTTTGGTCTCAATATTCCTGTGTACAAACATTTTAGTAATATTAGCTAAACTATAACAATGTTTATGTGCCATATGTGTTCTGACTGGTATTACTCATAATTGTCTCTGGTCCCCTTAACCCCCTACGTATGTTGTCAGTGTGACTTAGTGTAGAATAACAATCTGATGAGGACCACAATGGAAATAAGCGTACATGCTTTTTGTGTTATCCTCGGCAATTTATATTTATTATTCCGAACTATGTGTTCTTGTCATTATTTGCACTTCATGTACATTGTTTAATTGCCAAATAAAGGCTATCTATCTATCTATCTATCTATACCACCCAAAGGACTTCTGTCTTCAAATTATTCAATTTTGGTTTCTCAATTCCACTCCATTCACACCTCTCTTCAGCCTCTGGAGGTCTTTATCGTCTCAATGGGCTTTCTTAAGTCCACCGCCAGGAAACTAATAGGATGGTCAACGAATGGAATAGACTCAGTAACCATGTAGTGAAGGATGAAACTTTCGGTTATTTTAAGAAACGGTTAGATAACTTTATGGATGGGGATGACAAGTGTTAATGGACATGGCACTGCCTAGTGTAGGCCTTATGGTCTCTTGCAGTCTCTTTCATTCTTATGTTCTTAAGTTCTACCAAGGGTATGGAAGCGTACGGAGAGAGTAGGACCTCAGTCTATTCCTCACAGTTGAACAACATTGATCTACTTCAGACCACAAAGGTTTCTGTACTTACAGTAAATCTAACGGTGTTATTCTTAAAAAAGTCTCTCCTTATATAAATCTAATATAAATCCTTGGAAGGGAAAGATTTATATGAGGAAAGATTTTTTTTAAGAATACCACCGTAAGAATCTTATGGTGGTATTCTTAAGAAAAATCTTTCCTTATATAAATCTTTCCCTTCCAAGGATTTATATAAGATTTATATAAGGAAAGAATTTTTTTTAAGAATACCACCGTAAGAATCTTATGGTGGTATTCTTAAGAGATTCTTTCCTTATATAAATCTTTCCCTTCCAAGGATTTATAGAATATCTATATAAGGAAAGAATTTTTTTAAGAATACCACCGTAAGAATCTTATGATGGTATTCTTAAAAGAGGTTCTTTCCTTATATAAACCTTTCCCTTCCAAGGATTTATAAAAGATTTATATAAGGAAAGAAATTTTTCAAGAATACCACCGTAAATTCCTCCTCCTCCTCCTCCTCCTCCTCCTCCGACGACGACGACAAAGGTGAAGGCAACGACGATGGTGATGACGTTGTTGAGTATACGAATCTCGTCTCTTCTCGAGTGCCAGAGAGTACAAAGAGGGGTGTTATTGGTTCTAACGGCGTCATTATAAGGATGAAAAGACCACCCCAGGACGGGCCGGGGACTTGTCAATAATGATCCAGTCAGATATTCAACGAAACGGCATTGTAGAACAGGGTCACAGTTCGTATTAAAGGGAATAAAGTATTTCATCATACATTAGTCTGGAGAAATGTCTACCATGTTTACATATGTACAACGTGGTTTTGTGCGCCAGGAGAATATGTATTTACCTAGTTTTACCTAGTTGTATTTTACGGGAAGGGGAGCTATGCTCGTGGTGTCCCGTCTTTATATCTCATTTTATCTAAACTATTTTTAAATTCATGTATTGTTTTTGCACACACTACTTTCTCATCTAACTTGTGTGTGTGTGTGTGTGTGTGTGTGTGTGTGTGTGTGTGTGTGTGTGTGTGTGTGTGTGTGTGTGTGTGTGTGTGTGTGTGTGTGTGTGTGTGTGTGTGTGTTTACCTAGTATGTACCTGGTTGTATTTTGCGGGAAGAGAGCTATGCTCGTAGTGATCCGCAGTTGTATATTTCCGCATCCAGTTTTTCTTAAAATCATGTATAGTTTTAGCACTCACTGTTTCCTCTCTCAGTTTGTTCCATATATCCATTACTCTGTGTGGAAAGCTGTTTTTTTCCAGATCTCTTCTGTAGCTGTCTAGATCTCTTCTGTAGTTGTGTGTGTGTGTGTGTGTGTGTGTGTGTGTGTGTGTGTGTGTGTGTGTAAGTGTGTTGGGAATGGAGAGAAGATATGTTTAAGGCAAATGGAAATAGATTAACAATGAACCGTACAATGCTCATGGACTGCAAATAGACCCCTTGAGTACTTAGATGGTCGTAATTATCAAACGCGAGTGTAGTTTATGATATGACGTTTGTCGAAAACAAAGAATAGTAAAGGTGACCTGTCTTCGAGTAATTTTTGAGATGAAATGAGACCCCTAATTACACGAGAAAGCTCCGTATGAAGTATCCACAGCAAAAAATAAATAAATCAATCAATAAAATAAATTAATAAAAAAATAAATAGAATAAAACAAAAAAGTTGCTCATTTTTTACTTGTAATATCACTTCTTTGTTCAGTCTTGAATGAGTCCATTTTTGCCACCTCCATGAACCCAACTTTTTGTTCGATGTTGCTTCCAATGATAGAACATTATAAGCGACGAAATGTAACTCTACATGAAAACTTTTTTTTTAACATCTCAAGGAACGTGCCATATGGAAAAAGTCTACGCGCAGTCGTTTGTTATATTTGGAAATTTAGTTAATAATTATGTTGCTTATTGCACCAGTCAAGATGAACACACACACACACACACACACACACACACACACACACACACACACACACACACACACACGACTCGATGGCGCAGTTGGTAGAGTTCCCGGCAGCCACTACTGAGGTCCGGGCTGAAATTATTTCATCATCGCTGCGTTGCGAGTCATTACTCCAACACTCGTGGGTAGGGAATTGGGTGTGTGTGTGTGTGTAAGGTCACAGCATTACCCATAGATCGGTGATATTTGAGCTCTGAGCTCTCTTCTGGGAGGGAAATAGCTGTCGATCACGAGTCCAACACGTGACCATGATGAATCACATAAACACACAAACGCACACAAACACACACACACACACACACACACACACACACACACACACACACATACACAATCACATACAAGCACACACACAGGAATAGTGTAACAAGATTAAAAGCGGGGTAATTTTGTATAAATTCATTTTGTATCAATTCATAAAGAGACAAGTCAAGAGGTCCCACTAAGATTCAGACCGGTGTTTCTGACCAATACAATATCAAAATTGTGGAAGAGAGATATGAATGATCGGTAGATTAAATCCTTGAAGAGATGGGCATACATATATACAATGATTTTGGTTCCAAACTGGAAGATAAAGTGTATCAAGCCTATTCAGTTTATACTCAAATGTCGTTGATGCGTTACAAAATTTGGATGGATCTAGAGGTTCTGAGTATCTCAAAATAGTCTACTGTGCAAATTGGAACATGTTGGAGGATTTAAGAGATAAATTATTTGATTGGATGAAACTTGTTCTGAAGGAAAGGTACAAAAGAACGAGAGTAAAGGATGAGATATTAGAATGGAGGGGAGTAGCTAGTGGAGTTGAGTTAAGCAGTAGGCATCACTTAGGTCAGGTCAAACTGGGGTAACTGCTTCAGATAAGTGAGATGGCGCGTGGTTGTGTTTCAGTGATCAGCGCCAAAGAGGTACAACCTCTACGTAATAGAAATGTAGCCTTAGAGAGGACTGTCAAGGGCATTAAAGACGGAAATCGAGTTCTTCGCCCGAAGGCCCAAAACACAAACAGCACTCGCGGTAATGTAATCAAATTGGATCAATTTAGATTTAAGGAGGAAATAGGAAAGATTTGGTTTAAATAGGATGGTCAACAAATGGAATAGACCTAGTAACCATGTAGTGAGCGCTGAAACTATCGGTTGTTTTAAGAAACGGTTCGACAATTTTATAGATGGGGATGACAGGTGGTAATGGACACAGAACTGCCTAGTGTAGGCCATATGGTCTCTTGCAGTCTCCTTCATTCTTATGTTCTTCTGAATCCAACAAGCCTCGGTTCTGGTAACTGTTCTTGATTTACGTAAATGACATGACGGTAGGTACAAAGAAGTACGCTAACATACTATCAGACAATGCATGTAATAGACCCAATGAAACACTGAGTATGAATAGATTAGTAATTGTACAGCACTACAAAGACAATACGTGCGCTCACGTTGGAGACGAGACCAAGACTAACTGACGCCAAGCTTATTTAGCGCGGGAAAACATACACAATTCGTCTTGGTTCTCCTACAAAAAGGCGCAAATAAATATACAATGACAATAATAAAATCAATATACAATAATAAATATACAATACTACAAGTACAATTCGTCTTGGTTCTCCTACAAAAAGGCGCAAATAAATATACAATGACAATAATAAAATCAATATACAATAATAAATATACAATAATAAATATACAATACTAGAAGTACGTATGTATAATATACAAGGAATCTTTATACCATTACATGCAAAGATTATGGGAAAAAGCAAAGGTTGAGAGGGACTGTAAAAGGAAACCAATAAAAGAAAAAAATCATCAGTGAATTACTCAGTGGAAGAGAAAAAACTCACATTTCGTGTGAATTTTCCACAAATTTGTGTGAGAAATTTGCTGACATGGGATGTTTTGTGAGCAAATTGTATGTCGCAATGAACTTATTTGTGTATATAATAATTCCTCCTTTTTGTGGGAAAAATGTGGAAATCACGGATTTCCTTGTGGGAATTTTGTTGGAAAAAATCTCAATCATTTGTGGGAACTGGGATAGATCACTGTGGCAACATTGGATCTGGGAGTACTGATCATAAATAATTAACTTATTACCAAACAACATGTCAGTAAAACTGGGCAAGACGTACAAACTATCGACGAAAATAAGAGAGGCTTTTAATTCACTACATGGACGAGAAGATGAAAAGAATCCTAGAGAATCCCAATTTGCCTTAATTGGAATATACAGTGATGGTACAGTCTCCATGCAAAGTGAAAGATATAAATAAAATCGAGAGAATACAGCAACCCTCTCTCCCCCTCTCTCTCCCTCTCTCTTTCTCTCTCTTTCTCTCTCTCTCTCTCTCTTTCTCTCTCTCTCTCTCCCTCTCTCTTTCTCTCTCTCTCTCTAAATAAATAAACAAATAAATAAATAGATAAATAAATAAACAAATAAAAATAAAGAATAAAGTGTAAGGAAAGGCTAGGAACACTAGACCTGATATCACAAAAGAGATAGAGAGAGAGAGAGAGAGAGAGAGAGAGAGAGAGAGAGAGAGAGAGAGAGAGAGAGAGAGAGAGAGAGAGAGAGAGAGAGAGGGGGGGGGAGGAGGGAGAGAGAGTAAGAGATGACTTAATTGCGGTGTTCAGATCAGCCAAAGGAATTGATACAAATTACAGAGATTTGGGGTGGAAGGGTTCCCCGAGGTCATGGGAGCGAACCGAAGAACAAAATGTTTATTTTTTATTTTCATACACAAACGCCAACTCATGAGAAAAAATATATTATATGGCTCAAGGTAGTATCGTGAACGTATTTAAAATCAGTATGACAAAGGAATAAAAAGGAAGATCGTACAAGTACCTGTGTAGCTCCCTCCCTGTATACGACAATTAAGTAAACACACACACGCGCGCGCACGCGCACACACACACACACACACACACACACACACACACAAACGCACAGAAGCACACATACACATGCACACACATATGTACACATACATATACACACATACACACGCACACACACACCAGTATAATGGCTAATGTCTTGACTTAATTATGTGGGAAGTTCGAGTTTGAGTCCTGCTAACGGCTTCAAAGCACCAATAATACTGAAGCCGTTGCTGCCTCCTTGAGCAAGGGGATAGTGTGTGTTGATGCGTGTGTGTGTGTGTGTGTGTGTGTGTGTGTGTGTGTGTGTGTGTGTGTGTGTGTGTGTGTGTGTGTGTGTGTGTGTGTGTGTGTGTGTGTGCACACGTATGTGTGCGTGTGCGTGTGTGTGTGTGTCTGTGTGTGTTTACCTAGCTAGTTACATTTACCTAGTTGTATCTTACGGGAAGGGAAGCTACGCTCGTGATGTCCCGTCTCTGTATCTCGCAGTATCTAAATTGTGTGTGCGTGCGCACGTGCGTGTCTGTGTGTATGTGTAAGGTCGCAGCATTGCCTATAGATCGGGCACCATACTAAAAGCAAGTAAGAAACACATCAGCAGAGTCTACGGAAAAATACAACCAAACATTCACACCCAAATGACAAAAATAGATAAATAAATAAAAATATAGAGGAAACTATCAGAAAAAAGAGCTGGATAAGCTAAAGAAAGACATAACCACATAAATTGAAAACAAAAAGGAGAAATCTGGGACATATACAATGAATACAAAAAAAGGAAAACAAGAAAACAAGAAAAGTGAAAATGAAAAAGAATCCTCACTCATTCACTAGGCAGTTAGACTAACAGACAACAAAACACCATTACCAAAAGAACAATGCAATATACTTAAAATAATTTTCTTAAAGAAGCTTCAAACCCACGTCACCAAAAAAAAAAAAGGAAAACTTAAAAAATATATACACAAATAAATATAGAATGATATGTAATCACGAAGAACCCACAGTCGGAATAAAAGGAAACTTACAAGAAAGTATAAATTCTCTATTAGCCGAAATATAGAAGTTATACTTTCTTCTAAGTTTCCTTTTATCCCGACTGCGGGTTCTCCGTGTTTATATTTTTACAAATGTGCTACCACATTTTGTCCAAGCGACTAGAGCGGCGTTTCTCAACCAGGGTTCCCCGGAACCCTAAGGTTCCGCAAAAGGTCCCTAAGGATTCCACGAGAACAAGTGAAATAAGCTAATGAACTTTGAATTGTTTATTTAATTTCATATACGTAATATGATTAAACACGCACGACGTATTCTTGGTTATTGTAATAATGTAATATAGACATCATCCTATCTAACCTATTATTACGATGAAAATAAAATGAGAAAGATATGGCATATATGTGTATATATATATGTATGTATATATCTATATATATATATATATATATATATATATATATATCACAGAATAACTATAAAAAAATTACTCCCGGCTGTCTTTTAATGAACCCGGGTGTATGTTTGTCCCCCACTGAACCGGCAAAAAGGGACACGTGTGTAATAAAAGTTTTAACCGTTAAAAAAGGAGGGCAACAAATCTTACGATTAGATCACCAAGAACAATGCCTTTAGAAACCGAAGCCGACAAAGAGAAGCGTCAAAGACATTTTTGGAAGTGGGTTACAGGTACTCGGAAAATTTCAAAAGCCGCTTTACAAAATGATAAGAGTTTGAGTTGCCGACTACGGAATGAATATGCCCAAACTTTTCCAAGCTTATACCAGGCTGTCAAAAAAAAAATTGTGTTAAGGAATCTGTGCGGGAATTTCATCGAAAGGTGATTAAGTTCAATGATTCTCTATGAAACAACAAATATTTTCAATATTCCGATGAAATGTTTGACAGTCTTGAACTTTGACGGGTAAAACTGGGCGTAGCCCGTACGCGAAGCGAGCAGCGCCGCAGGCCAAGCACCCACGGCGCAGCCGTGGCTGGTGGAGCCAGGTGCTTGTATATATATATATATATTTTTCCGCAGGGATTCCTTGACATATGCAATTTATTTCAAAGGTTACGCAAGGGTGAGAAGGTTGAGAAACGCTGGACTAGACAGATATTTTCACCCATTCCTGTTTGCACAATACCATCCCAAAAACACGAAAAGGAGCACATCAACCTCGCTCTGAAAAAGGATGGAGAGTCCAAAATCCTGCAGACCATCCTATATCTTAAGCCCCAGTCACACCAATCTTACGACCTATTTCCGACCACCTTCGACCGAAAATCAAGCGATCGGTCGGCGACACAAAACCTATGCAAGGAACTGAAACGGAAAAATTTAATGTGATTGATAAGATGAAAATCCATGTACTGGGGACTATTCAATGTGTTTTGTAATATATCTATCTATCTATCTATTTATCTATCATATGACCGACTACCAGCGACTTCCAAAGGCTACCTGCAACTGGTCGGCGACTACCACGGTGGTCGGAAACAGGTCGTAAGCTTAGTGATACTGGGCCCTTATTTCCCTTCCACTATATCTACTGTACGTTCTGGTCACCATCTTGTATCAAAACATTACCAACAAAGAGTCTGCCACGCAAAGGACTACAATTGCCTTAGATGCAACTACCATGCAGAATGAGCAGAACACATTATACTACACTGCCTTACATTTTCCCCTTCCATACAGCAACAGGAAAATTCATCAATGACTTAATGGACTGAACCTGTGTTCGTGGCCGGTTTCCTGGGGCCGCGGGTCATTTGTGAGAGAGAACCTGTCCAACAGATAAGTTAATGAAATGATAATTAGTCGCAAATTTTCAGGTCAACATCCAAATATAGAGTCTGGAAGTTGTAAAAAGGAACCCGCACAGCCCCAAATAGTTTACTGAGGAATATGGATACAGGAACTCACACATATACACAGGTTTGCACATTGAGCAAGCAGTGAATACACAAACAGGTATGTGAGGATGGAAACGCAGCTGTACAACTTTACACAAAGAGGACACAGAAACGCGCGCTCACAAACACACACACACACACACACACGTCCTACAGGTGATCCAAGACCATGGTGAGTGGTGAATCACACACACACAAACACACACACACACACACACACACACACACACACACACACACACACACACACACACACACACACACACACACACACACACACACACACACACACACACACACACACACACACACACACACAGAGTGAGTTCGGGGTGATCACGAGTCCAGTACGTGATCCAAGACCATGTCAGTAAACCCCATATACGGTAGATGGATACTGACATGCACGTTTACTAAAATGCACTGAAACTGACAAACTGTATCATACAACAGTTATGAATTACCAACAGGCACATGGACACCAACTCATCCACTCGAAGAATAAATCTAGCACAAGCCGGTATATAAAGAGGAACGCACAGAAGAGGACATAAACACAGCCTCAGGAAGAAGACCCAGAATGCAAGGCTCAAGCGTACAAGAGGGCCGGTGTAGAAATACGTGCTTGCAAGTACATTCTTTCCATCAGAATCGTGTGCCCAATGACATAGATGTGCCTGTGAAATAAGAGCCAATACACTCAAAGGAGTAAATAGATAATTAACATCATGTGCGGGAATAAAACATGCATATGCACTGTACATACATAAAGTAATGGACACATACGGGATCACATGAAGAAACGTCACCCTAAGACTTCGACAGGGTGACAATTCTTCATGTGGGCTATCCTAAGGTGACAATTCTTCATGTAGGCCATCCTGAGTCTCCGAATCTTCGGTTGTATAATTTTATGACAATAAGCATAACCCCCATTCAACCTAACTTAACCTAACCTAATCTTTATTCCACTGTTGATATTCGGCGTACTGGGGTGACAATTCTTCGGGTGGAATTTCACGGGGTGACGATTCTTCATGTGGACGCTCTGGGGTGACAATTCTTCATGTGGACGCTCTGGAGTGACAATTCTTCATGTGACCCCAAATACGTTTTTGAACTCACTGACAAATATCCACGTAACCACATACACATGGGGATATACACAAACAAAAGAAGGTATACCTTCAGGCTTCTGATGTTTGTTTGGTGTGGACTTGCATAGGTCCGTTGCTGTGGACACGTGCAAGTGAGCGTCCTAATATGGTACTCAGGTATGCCACACATGTACACATACTGACGTTGTGACGCGTTCGACATCATATCCACCCCGTGCTACCGACGGTATCGGTGTGAACTCCGACATCGACCAGAACCCACTCGCCCCAGCTGTCCACCTACAGAGAGCAAAGGTGACTGCTTTGGCAGCAGCACCTTCCTGTGTAATCGCCTCGCCTCACCAAATGCCGGAAGTCTTGTTAGAAACACAAACACTAGTGTAGGCACAAAGATATTTGATCAGGACTTTTATAGATACTCACACACACGCACACGCGCACACACACACACACACACACACACACACACACACACACACACACACAGAGAGAGAGAGAGAGAGAGAGAGAGAGAGAGAGAGAGAGAGAGAGAGAGAGAGAGAGAGAGAGAGAGAGAGAGAGAGAGAGAGAGAGAGAGAGAGAGAGAGAGAGAGAGAGAGAGAGAGAGAATGAATACATTGCAGAGCATAAGTCACTTTACAGAGACCCCTCGATTTCCTGGCCTCCATTTGTGAACTTCAAACAGTCCAGAATAGTGTCGTTGCTGTAATTTATTCCTAAGACTTTCGGCACGTCGACATGCTCTGCAGACGGTCTTTTTGTTTATACCAAATGCTTTAAATCAGATCGGGACAAACCCCTTTGTAATGCATTCTACTCTCCTGAACGGTCAAGGCCATCTTGGAGAAGGCCAGGTTTCACCTGTCTTTAAACAGGGCAGACCAACACTGGGTACCTGCAAGTGATAGTCCTCCAAGATGGACATAAAGAATAAAATGAAATAAGATCAAATGAAATAGAATAAAATTAAATAAAAATCCCTGCCACCCCTTTTTAAAACCCATCAGATTAGGTGCAAGTGGCCCAGTGACGACGGTGATTCACTCCTGTTATGATCGACGCCGGGTAACTGAAATCAGTCGAGTGGAAAGCCCCCCCTCTCTGAACAGGTCTCGGTCGTTAAGGACCCCGTTCAGGTCTGAGTTGCGTCCACCTCCTGAGCTTTTCCCGTCGTAAAATAATTTACGCAAACTATTGTTTTTCTCAAAAGCTGCGAGCTGCACATCTGCTCCAACAATTGGAGGGAAATTTAGCCCAGTATGATAACGCCTTAAGACATCACTGACGTAGTCGGTGGAACTTGCATGATCATTCTCTTGCTATGGGGGACGGTGATGACGATGACCCAGCTGGTGTCAACAGGTGAGAGCGGCGTGGGTCCGCATCAGCATCGCGCCAGTGCGAGTCCTTCCCCCGAAGGATTGGGAGCATTTCGAGACTTAAGGGTGAAGTGCTCCCACTAATTATCACTTCGTCGGTAATAACCAGAGCTTCTATCCTTGGGGATAGTCATAAAGGTGGTAAAGAAGAGGTTTAAGGAGGATAACAGAAAGAAGAGGTGGAAGTTAAAAGATATATTTGTTCTTCTCTAAGTGGAGAATGGAATGATGTACTCAACGCAGACTATTTCCCATTAATTTCTAAACAAGAAGCAAGTACTTCTTGCGCTCCTGAAAACGCAGTGATTCTTTATGGGAAAGAGGATAGGAACATTGGTAATTTATGCTATTTTCCATAATAAGAACATAAGATTGAAGGAGACTGCAAGAGACCATAAGGCCTACACTAGGCAGTTCCATGCCCATTACCACCTGTCATCCCCATCCATGAAGCTGTCTTACTGTTTATTAAAACAACCGTTAGTTTCAGTGCTCACGACATGATTACTAAGTCTATTCCATTCGTTGGCCACCCTATTAGTAAACTAGTTCTTACCAATTTCTTTCTTAAAAAAAAAAAAAAAAAAATGTTGCCACAAATAACCCCATTATAATGCGATTATGTCCGAGTGGACCTATTTTGGCTGCTGATGTTTTTTCTTTCTTTTTGACAGTTTCATTTTATTTTGTTTTGTTTTGTAGTGCCAGTAGTTCTCACCCTGGAGTTCAAGTACCCTGAGAAGACCACATTTTCTTTTCCAAGAGAGTTTGAAAACCAAAAATCACTAGTAGATAGTGGATGCAATACGATTTTATTGATCGCGGAAACGACTCACCGGAGGCGTATGAGAATGCAGGCCCGTGATATGTATGCACTATTCTTATCTCAAAAGTCCATGAACTTCGTTTCCTGGTATACTGTACATATGGTATCTGATTCGTCTTAGCTTAATCCTCTGTTGAGGATTTTGATACGAAGCAAAGAGATTAAGATAAACCAGGAACAGATTCTGAACCCACATCACTAACCCCTCCATCCCTCGACCTCTGACATTACGATGCTTCCACCTAGGAAGCCCTAAGGCAGTTTCACGATTCCCCGTGGAGTGTCAGTAGCTTCCGTGTTCTAGACCTCTTGTAAATGTTAAACATATCATAGACATATACGAGGTTCTTTCCTAAGTAGAGGTAATTTTTTTCACACGATGTCGACCTCTCCAAAAGGGGGAACAACTTGCAATAGGGAGGACCATAATGGAAATAAGCTTACATGATTTTTTGTGTTGTCCTCGGCAATTGTGATTGTGATTTCGAACTATTTGTTCTTTTCATGATCTATTTTTCATGTATTTGAATCACTGGCAAATAAACCTCGTATTATTATTATTATCATTATCATTATTGTTATTACTAGACTGTTAAACCCTGATATATATGAACAAACCATATAAACATCCTCCAAGAATCATGTTGAAACTATCTTTCAA
Organism: Oratosquilla oratoria; assembly: GCF_046742065.1. NCBI lineage: Eukaryota > Metazoa > Arthropoda > Malacostraca > Stomatopoda > Squillidae > Oratosquilla > Oratosquilla oratoria. Next base: position 55,238,845 of record NC_134787.1, read on the forward strand.
CTTTTCAAAGAATCTTGATAACGAATGTCAAAATCTTGCTATTTGTTCTCATTACTTTTTAGCACCTTGCCAGGTAAACAAGCAGTTCCATTTTCTTACTTGTGTATATCACACTATTAGGAACTAAAGTCATAACTTCTCAAACTCCGGCTCTGCCCAAACATTGCAAAGGGCCCACACGGCGGTTTTCCCTCTTCGCACCCCGTGTAAACATCACACATATATGGCGTAGTTCTCATGGAATTCTACACTATACTCTCTCTCTCTCTCTTTCTCTCTCATACACACACACAGGATTGAAATTATTTCAGTATCGCTGCGCTGTGAGTCGTTATTCCAAATCTCATGGGCGGGGAGTTGGCTGTGTGTGTGCGTGTAAGGTCACAGCATTACCCATAGATCGGTCATATATGAGCTCTGAGCTCTCTTCCAGGAGGGGAATAGCTGTCGATCATGTATCCAACATGTGATGCAAGACCATGGTGAATCACACACACACACACAAACACACACACACATATATATATATATATGTTATCTATAAAGTTGTTTGCCAGTCTCATAGATACAACTGTAACCTATATCATCAGATAGTTTTTACCTTTCTGAGTATTTTGAACCCCATGAATACGTACCGCAAATGAATAGTAACTTCGGTAGCAAACGTTTGAATTTATCATTAAACTGATTTACACACACACACACACACATATATATATACATATATATATATGTATATATATATATATATATCTGTGTGTGTGTGTGTATATATATATATATATATATATGTATACATAATTCTTCTACTCTTTTTACCATTCTGTCCCTGCATTTAATGATTTCTCCATTTCTATCTTTCAAACATATCATTTGCTGTCTTCCTAAAGCATGTCTGCGCTCGGTCCCTTTAATACTTTTATCTTTCCGAATAGTTTCCTCTATTTCATCCATGTTTCAATATATATATATATATATATATATATATATATATATATATATATATATATATATATATATCTTGGGGGGGAGGGTGCGATGCAGAGTAACCCGCAGACCAACGAGACGTTAAGGATTGCGTAAGTGGCTTGAGGTACGAGGCGAATTCCTCCCTTGATATTTGTCCAGATATTTATTCACCAACATCCACAATGAGGAAAACACCCTCCCACGCTTTCTTCACCAAGTCGGCACGGCTCTTACCCCCGCTGGGTGACCAGCGTCGTCAACCACGTGCAATATCTCCACTCGACGCTAGGAAGCTGGTGACGAATAGAAAACGATGGAACATGTATAATATATATATATATATATATATATATATATATATATATATATATATATATATATATATGTGTGTGTGTGTGTGTGTGTGTGTGTGTGTGTGTGTGTGTGTGTGTGTGTGTGTGTGTATGTATATATTTCAGAAAACATCTTTGAATTTACCAAGATAGGTTGGGTTAGGTTAGGTTAGTTTTTTTGGCAACCCCTGCGATAACTAAATAAATAAATAAAAGATAAATAAATTAATATATCCACTGACGGTATTATCAGTTTGCGGTGCATATTTATGGGGATTCAAAATACTCAGAATGATAAGAGCGATCCAAAGATATAGATAAGAATTGCATATGTGAGACGAGCAAACAAGTTTATATATATATATATATATATATATATATATATATATATATATATATATATATATATATATATTTATATATATATCTTGAGGTAGAGTTGGCAATTTGAATGTATATGGCGTAGAAAAACCCAGAATGATGGCAGAGGTACATTATTCTCTTACGTTTCGGATGTATGCATTCCTCTGCCATCATTCTGATTTTTCCTACGCCAAATACACTCACACACACACACACACACACACACACACACACACACACACACACACACACACATATATATATATATATATACATATATATATATATATATATATATATATATATATATATATATATATATATATATATATATATATATATATATATATATATTTACTGTTTATAAGACATGCCTTTAGCTCCTCTACTCTGTATTCCACTGAAGAGGATCACAGTCCGTGATCGAAATATATGGAATCTATTTATTTTATTTCTTCTTATCCAACACAGTGGGTTTTTGTTGAAATTTACTAATGTGTTACGACATTACTTTGTAGTTATATATATATATATATATATATATATATATATATATATATATATTATTTGGATGATGGAGAACATAAACACAGGGGAAGGCTCGGAACCCTAAACACTCTAACGTTTCGTTCGCGTAGAACTTCTTCAGAGAGTGTATGTAGAACTGCAATTGAAGTTCATGTACTAAATCTAATTATCTTTTCGGACACTTGGGAAAGGTCGTTTTTCTGGCGTGTTTTAGAATTAAAATACTAGTTTCTTTAGCTAAATTGATAAACCCTCCTCGATGATTCGATGAATTATTAGTTGAAATATATGCTGATTCAACAATTCTTCTAGTGTTGAATCAGCATATATTTCAACTAATAATTCATCGAATCATCGAGGAGGGTTTATCAATTTAGCTAAAGAAACTAGTATTTTAATTCTAAAACACGCCAGAAAAACGACCTTTCCCAAGTGTCCGAAAAGATAATTAGATTTAGTACATAAACTTCAATTGCAGTTCTACATACACTCTCTGAAGAAGTTCTACGCGAACGAAACGTTAGAGTGTTTAGGGTTCCGAGCCTTCCCCTGTGTTTATGTTCTCCATCATCCAAATAATTTGTCTAATAAAACTTCAACGATTCTCGGTATTTTTCTCACCACCCTGCCACTCATTTTGTCGTCCATTCCTCAACACATATATATATGTATATATATATATATATATATATAAATATATATATATATATATATATTATATATATATATATATATATATATGACAGATAAACTGGGGAAGTGATTATATGTAATATGGCTTCCTAACAGGACGTGGGCACACTCATGGTAGACGGCCACAAATTGGAGGATAGAGATGTCATCAGTGGAGTGCCACAAGGCTCAGTTCTGGGTCCTCTACTTTTTTTCTAATTCACATGGGAGATATTGACCCAACTGTGGGCGGTTCCCGTCTCTCTTTCGCTGACGACACAAGCATAAGTCGCCCTGTAACTAGTGAAGGAGAAGTGTCCTCGCTAAAGCAAGACCTTGACACGGTATACGCCTGGGCCAAGGGAAGCAACGTGACCTTTAACGAAGGAAATTTTGAAATGCTATGGCATGGCTCAGATAAGACTATGAAAGAAGCAGCTTCACTACGCACTGAGGGAGGACAAGCCATCACCCCACGTCCACACGTCAAATGCCTGAGTGCAGAGCTGGGCGCGTTCCTAGGTGCGTTCTGCTTTAGTTTGGCCGCGAGTAGCGCTTCCAAACTATTAAAGCAATATAGATACCGGTGTAGTATGTGGTTTACCTTTTGGATGTGGCCTACGAAATGTTTCTTTGGTAGCCAAGGAACGCACCTAGGAACGCGCCCAGCTCTGCCTGGGCGCAACCCTGAGTGAAGATTGCTGCTTTCAACAACACATCTCGGAGACAGTGACAAGAGCCAAAAGGATTGCTGTATGGGTCCTCGTAACCTTTGTCACAAGGGAGCCACAAGTAATGCTGACCCTATGGAAGGCCCTAGTACAGCCCTTACCGGACTAATGTAGCCATTTGTGGTCACATCACAAGAGGGGTGACATATAACTGTTGGAAGCTGTGCAGAGATCCTATACCGGACAAACAGCTGAACTGAGGGTCTTTGACTACTGGGGCTGCTTGAAGGAACTGGGGTTATACTCACAACAAACGAGACGGGACAGATACAGGACCATCTATATTTGGAAGATCCTGGAGCAAACGGTGTCTGACCCTACAACCCCAGGACTTCTGCAGGCCATAAACAACAAGAAAACAAGACGTAAGTGCAATAGAAGGAGTATACCATCCAAAGCCTCAGTAAGAGTCAAGACCCTAATGATGTCCAGTCTGGCACATGATGGGCCTAAGATTTTTTAATGCACTGACAAAAAAATGCGAGGAACATTACTGGTTGCCCAGTGAAAAATTCAAAACTAGCCTGGATATTTTCCTAAATTCTTGGCCAGACGAGCCCCCAGTACCCGCCTACACCTGCAGATGTAAAACCTCTAATACCACACCTACTGAAATGGACATTCTGCACAAGGACGCCAGTTCTGGCAGCAGTGGTAGATCACCTCGCCTGTAAGGGACCTAAAGACATCAGCAAGTAAACAAAGTAAACCTATTTTTTTTACGGATCGGTGCCCATGCATCGTGTATTATGATTTTTAACAATCACTGAAGGAAGAGTGGACTTTGATTTTTTTTTTATCAAAAAATCATTAAAGAAAAATATCAATTATGTATATTTTTGTGTTGAAATTGGCCCATCTATAATCCTATTTCTTTAAATAAGATGACTCTATAACATTCTTCAACCCCCCTCTTACTTTTATTCTTACCTTCAGTTTATTTATTTTATTTACTTTTTTGGCGATGGTAGATTCATCTGGGATAGCTAAACTAACGTCGAGTCATCGAAGCAATGCAAATAACTGTAGGAAACAAATCTAGTGGTGACAAATTAAAGTATATATCTGAGATCATAATTAATTGTATTGTACTCCTAAGATGTTCCTTATCTTCACGCTATCAAGCTTATCGATGTATCACTTTAATCACACGACAAATAGTTCCCGTGAGTTGCGTAACCATGCAGCAAGAAACCTAACTTGAAAGACTTCGGTAACAGACATCCTTGCATCATACAAAGGTAGATATATCGTTTAGAATTGCTTGTTTGGTTTGTTTGCGAGGAATCTCTTGCATTTAATAAATTTCTGTAGTTATTTTTCCGTGTTATAAATAAGTGGAAGCTGTAAAACATCAATGCCTCATTAGTAAAACAAATTGAAATTCCGTTCATAATGTAATTAAGAAAAGGGATTTATTTGGCAGTACCCGTGGTGATGTCATACAAAAACTCGCGTTTAGAAATAATTGTGACATTCAATGCATGTACGACTATTTTATAAAACGCTCGACGATTTATGTACACCCGTATTTAGTTTCCGGCACTTATCTCTATGGTAGGTACGTGAGACATAATTGAAAAGAACGAATGTCGTTGATATATCTTAACTATTATAAATAGATCCCTTTAGTCACATAGCTATTGTGTTTTCACTGAAGTTCTATGCTGTTTAGATTACATTTAATGTACTGTATTGCTATTAATATTCGGCAGCTGTGACAAAAACATGGAGCCTAGAATCACAGGAAGAAGCTGTAATCGCTTAAAGGGAATAAAAACTGGGGCAGACACTCGCGAGGTCATTGTGACAAACTGAGAAAAGTCTAATTGGTATAATGAAACAAATTTTCATACAAATGCTTAAAGTTGAATAGTTTATATAGTCCAAGTTAAAACGTTAATTTTAAGACTAGAAATGATAATTGGAGAAAGAAGAGGCTGACACAAATGTACCTCCTTTCCAAATTAGTTAGGTAAACAATGTGTGAAAAACGTCCGCGCCATATACACTCTCACTCACACCACACAATGAGTAGCAAACAAATGTACTCCCCAATTTTTTAGTACACTTGTCTGATGGTACCAGCAGACCTGGCAATACTCTTGTGGAAGTATGAGCCAAAATTATATGGTACTAGTTTATGAGGTGTATTGCATTGTATTTGATTGAAAGTTACCTTGTTTGTAATAGAAGGAAAAGAAAATTAGTTTAATATACTACCTGCTGCAGAAAGGAATTTTAATCAAACTCGCAAATATTCTGCTCATGCAATACCTTTGTGTTCTTATGTGTAAATCAAGTTGAAGTTATTGTCAATCATTTGCATTTATGCAAATTTATAATAAAGGAATTGTAGGTAGCAGTTA
>NC_134787.1:55249808-55304808 GCF_046742065.1 Oratosquilla oratoria
GGAAAGGGTGGTGGATGGGAGTGGGTATATGTTTTTTGATTTGGCTACCTCCCTGGGAAGGGGGAAAAAACCCTTGGTATATAGATAGATAGAAAGAAGTTATGTATTTGAGGTGAAGTGTCTGAGAAATATGTTTGGGGTTACAAGGTTGGATAGAGTGAGGAACATGGAGGTGAAGAGGAGAGCATGGTGTGGAAAGGGAGCTAGCAGATAGGGCTGATGATAGATTATTGGGATGGTTTGGACTCATGGAAAGAATGAATGAAGAAAGATTAACAAAAGAGGTGTGAAAAGCAGGGATGGATGGAGCAAACTTGAGGGGAAGTCCGAGGATGAGATGGATGGATGGGGTATAAGGAGCTTTGAGCAAGAGGAGAATGTCTGTTGAGCAAGGAATGGAGAAGGCAGGAGATAGGAGTGAGTGGAGGATGGTTGTCTGTGGATGATGTTTTAATGCAACCTGAAGGAATTTTTCCCCATCCATATGAGGGGATGGGGAGGAGGGGATTACTGTGTAAGTGAAGTGGCCCTTCTGTGGATATACTGTTTCTTGTTGCATTTGCTTCTGACCCAGGCAGTTGGCAGGAGTCAGGGATGACCTTTCATCCATGAGGAGCTAAGATGAGAAGGAAGTAGGGGTGGTGGATAGGAATGGAATGGGTGGAAGTGGATGCATGCCTTTGGCTTGGCTGCTTCCCTTATAAGGAGGAAGAAGCCCATGTTATTTAGATAGATAATTTCTACCACTGCCTCTGCCACACCAATTGCTCATGTGTAGATGTCTGTTCGGATAGGAGTTACCTAAGACATGTAATTATATCCTTTAAATCAGCGTTTCTCAACCAGGGTTCCCCAGAACCCTAAGGTTCTGCAAAATGTCCCTAAGGGTTCCACGAAAACAAGTGAGATAAGTTAATGCACTTTTGATTTTCTATTTAATTTCATATATGTAATAATTAAACACGCACAACATATTCTTGGTTATTGTAATAATGTAATATAGACATCATCCTATCTAACCTATTATTGCGATAAAAATGAAATGAGAAAGATATGATATGGTTTTTTTTGTTTTTGTTTTTTTTGCGCAGACGTTCCTTGAGACATGCAATCTATTTTAAAGGTTATGCAAGGGTAAAAAGGTTGAGAAATGCTGCTTTAGATAAATGTAGGGGGGAAAATCTCAGGATGGAGTGTCTTTACTGCATTACTTATGATTTGGGCAGTGGGCAACAGGGAAATGACTCTTCCTCCACAAGAAGTTAAGATGAAAGGAAAAAATATAGATGATGAATGTGAGTAGGATGTGTGGAGGTGAGTGCATACCTTGGCCTGCTACCTCTTTTATGAGGGGAAGAAGCCTTTGATATATAGATAGGATGGGTTGAAAAGAGTAAACAGATAAAAGGGTAAGATAAGCTAGATGTGTGATGAAACTAGGATTATTATTGTGTTCATCATGTAGACTAGTGTTTCTCAACCAGGGGCCTACAAAAACCTTCTAAGGGGTTCACAGGATGGTAGTTCAACAAGTTACATTTTATTCTGTCATAGCTCAATTATTTTATTTGTAAGTCATAATTACACAATGTGTTTTCATTGAGATGTCCAGTTTTTTCTATTTTTTCCCTGGCTAGTTGTGCCTCTCAGAATGTGGTAATGATTTGTATAATATAATGTTTCTGTCACTAAATGCTTAGAAAGACTGACTATATCCTATCTGATTTCATATCAGGGGAACCTCTGAATATACAAGTTGATGTAAGGGATCCATAAATCTTAAAAGGTTGAGAAACGCTGATGTAGATTGAGGTTTGGAATTAAAGCTGTTAAGCCTTGCACAACCTTATGGTCATACAGCATTCATGTTTTGCCGTTACTGATTGACAGGTTGAATGTGTAGTTTGTACGTATTTTGGAAATCACAGTACTTTTAAATCATTATTTTGTTATGAGAAGTTTTATTTGATAGGATGAAAAATATTAACATTTTGTGTGTTTCAGGTTCTTCTTTACTGGACCAATTACACACAACTTTTACAAGCTACTGGAATTACTGTTTCCTGCTAGCCTACCTAGAAACTGGATACGTCGTCTCTTGTTTGAACGCTTAGCCTTTGCTCCCATCTTTCTTTTCATCACTTTATATATTTTGGCAAGATTAGATGTAAGTATACAGCATCTGAAAAATTATTGGTGTTCATTAATTATATCTATTTTGTATATGGCTGGGGGGTGAGGGAGTAGGTGTGAGAAAAATTTGACGCAGCCTGAAGGGATTTCTCCCCGTCTTCTCCTTTTCTGCATGAGGGGACCGAGAGGGGGGTCGCTGATTTAATGAAGCGGCCTTGCTGTGGATGTGCTGTGTCTTGCAACACTGCTTCTGATCCAGGGCAGTGGACAAGATGCAGGGATGACCTGTCATCCAGGAGGTGCCAAGATAAGAGGGAGGGAAGAGGGTGGAGGGGAGTGGAGTGTGATAGGGATGGAATGAGTGGGAGTGGTATTTATGCCTTTGTTTTTTGGCTACCTCCCTTATAAAGGGGGAAAAAAGCCTTTGGTATATGTATGTATGTAAAAGCAATTTAGCAAGGCACAACTCCTCCACTACTGGGCCTGACAGCCAAGGTTTGAATTACTCCCACCACTTCTCTATGGCACCCCCCCCCCCCTCTTCATCAGCTCTGAATAAATTATTAAGGATGTGCCTGTGTCAAAGCACAGACCCACATTATACTTGAATACCTACCAAAAGGCCCTTTCCTCCCTTCAAGTGGATTGGCTGAGTGAAAGCTAAACCCAACCCACACATATCCAAAACTCATTCAAAAACCATACATAACCCTTCATATAAGTAAGTTTATTTGGCATTGCATCAATATACATGAAGTGCAGATAGTGAAAAGAACACATAGTTCGAAATAACGATTACAATTGCCGAGGATAACACAAAAAATCATGTAAGCATATTTCCATTGCGGTCCTCTTACCACCTCTTGAATGCATACATACATACATATACATACATGTCAAAAGACTTTTTCCCCCTAACAAGAGGAGTGGCAGGGAACAGGGAAGAGCCTTTCTACATAAGATGCTAAGATGGGAAGGGGAGCAAATGGTTTTTGGATGGGTGTGGAATGGGTGTAGGGTCAGTGTATGCTTTAAGAGATGGACAACCATTCCAACCATTCTTCATATGTTCACATTTTTTCCTGCCACCATTGCCCTCACCTCATCACCCCACCATTTGCTGCCTCTCCATCTATTTCTGCCCATCTCTCTCATCCCACACACCATCTATCTGCACTTTAACTTCTTCAATATTAGTCCAATATTTGCGCTATTTCATCTCTTACCAGCAGTATCACTCCATCCCTCCTTCACCCTTTCTCCATTCCTGACACCTTACTTATCATGTTCCTTAACTCTAACTAACCCTTTCCTTTCAGTTTCATTTCATTCTACATTTACAAATTCATATTTCTTCTCAGACATACTACCAGTCTCATTAATTTAGCTCTCACCTATACCCCATCTACACATTCAATGACACAGTTACTAAGATTTAAGTTAGATATCTCCTTCCAGACCACCTTTTATTACATGTATGAGAATATGGTAGCAACATTCTTCAACACCCCTACCACCATAGTGGGGAGGTGCTAAGATGAGAGGGAGGGTGGAGGGGTATGGAGTGTATTCAGGGATGGAATGGGTGGGAATGATTTTATGTCTTTTCCTTTTTGGCTACCTTCCTTGTAAGGGGGAAAAAGCCTTGGTATATGTATGTAGTTTACTGTGGTCCTTGCATTTTTTTCATAGATCCATAAAGACAAAGTTTTGTAGTTTTGTATGTATATTGATGATGGGCAGGGACCAACAGTGGTTACCTGCATGTGGTGGTCCTGTAAGATAGACATTAGAGAGGATCATCTCCATGCCAATTGTCTTCAAAACCTGTGTACACCCTCACTATCTGGAGGATCTTTGAAGGGCTGACACTTTGTCTCTCTCTCAAGATTTCTGTTAAAGTTGGCTATATTTCTTCCATCTTTTTCACACAAGGAAAACTGAGAATTGGTGACTGCTTCTTTCATACCACTAAAGTCAGTGACATAGAACTAGTTCCATACTAATACAGTACAGAAAACTTTCCAATGTTTCTTACCAAAAAGTTCTATGGGAGGGCTCAAGGACTGTTGCCATTCATTGTGAGGCTGTTGGTTTCCATTCATTGAAACTCAAGGCAATAATTGTGATGATAAACTCTTCCCTGAGAATAGCTGTGTATGTCAGCAGCTGGGTAGGATGAATGAGCCTTCCTGTACCACTGTACACTAAAGGTTGCAGCTCAAAGGGGCTAATTCCATCTGTCTTTTAGAAAGTTTGTTAATATATTTTTTTTTTTTTTTTAATGTGTGTATGTGTAATTTTCTTGTGAAGTTGTGTCAGGGATGTTTTTAAGGTGTCTTGGGGATCTGTCATTTATGTTGCTTATATCTTTGGACATAGTGCTGTATTTGCAGCTACAAGTACCCCAAACCACAGCAGTGTATATTAACCCGTTGCGGCCGATCGCGGTAAAATAAAATGTCACGCCAGAGACGACGGGGTAGGTGAAAAATTTTTTTTCTCTGTTTATGGGCTAAATCAACTCATTTGGGTCTAAATAGTAAGAAAAACATCAATAGACAAGTCACCTTGGCGTATTTTGGTGGTAGGGAGCAACCTATGAGACGACGGGGTAGGTGAAAAAAAAATTCTGTTTATGGACTAAATCAACTCATGTGTCCAAAATAGCACGTGATTTCCGCGGCATTTTCGCTAATGGGGTCGAGCGAGTACGCACAAAATAGACTATTCATATTTTACCCAAACAAGTCATAACTCTTGCTAATTTCGTATTTTAAAACGTGACGGATTATTACGTCAATCGTCGCTCGTTCGGCTTTTTATTCTGAGGCGCGGAAAATACATCCTCCATGTTTACCGTAAAATTGAACCAGTTTAGGAAACTGGCAACTCAATCAGGCTCCTTCCCTGGGAAGATCCATCACTCCTCTATCACGTGACACCCGGTAGAAGCTCAGGGGGCGGGTATTTCAAAAGTTACATAGCAACAAATGAAAGCCACTTACGCGACGGATCATTACGTCGATCGTCACAGCGGTAACCTTTTAGGTGACGTAATATTACGTCGGTCGTACACAACGGGTTAAGTTCTGTTGTGACTTAGAATACTTGTACTTTTATCAGTTTTATATATGACTTGTACCTAATATTTCTCAATTTTGCTTTCAGGGAAAGACCCACAATGCAACAACAAGACAAATGAAGTTAAGTTATTGGATGGCACTCAAGATGAATTGGAAGATTTGGACACCTTTTCAGTTCTTCAATATAACTTATGTTCCAATACAGGTAATCAACTTGTTCCATTAGTTTTATAATAATAATGATTACATTATTATTACTATAATCAACTGGAGGAGTGCCTGTATAGTTCCTCTTTACAAGGGAAAAGGGGACAAGTGTGAATGTAGTAGTTTCAGAGGGATTAGCTTGTTAAGTGTAGTTGGGAAGGCTTATGGGAGGATCTTGATTGAGAGGATTAGGAGAGGAACAGAAGGAGTAATTGGTGAGGAACAGTGTGGATTTAGGACAGGTAGAGGTTGTGTAGATCAGATCTTTGTGGTAAGACAGATATGTGAGAAAGCTATAGGAAAGGGGAAGGATGTTTTTTGGGCTTTTATGGATCTGGAAAAGGCCTATGATAGGGTAGACAGAAAGGCACTGTGGGAGGTTATGCAGATATACGGGATAGGAGGAAAGCTTCTAGGAGCTGTCAAGAGTTTTTATGAGAGTAGTAGAGCTTGTGTCAGGATTGGAAATGGAGAGATTGAGTGGTTCGAGGTAAAGGTGGGACTTCGTCAAGGATGCGTTATGTCGCCCTGGCTGTTCAACTTATACATGGATGGGGTGGTGCGAGAGGTAAATGCAAGGGTAGTGGGCAAGGGATTGGAGATGGTTAAAGAAAATGGAGAAAAGTGGGAGGTGAGCGAGCTGTTGTTTGTGGACGACACTGCGCTTGTGGCAGGATCGGAGGAGGGATTGAGGAAGTTGGTGGCAGAGTTTGGGAGAGTATGTGATAAAAGAAAGCTAAAGATAAATGTGGGTAAAAGTAAGGTGATGAGATGTACAAGGGGTGAAAGTGGCAGTAGACTGGAAGTGAGCATTAAGGGAGAGCGACTGGAGGAAGTGGATAGTTTTAGATACTTGGGTGCAAATGTGGCAGGAAAAGGTGGAGGTAGAATGTAGATTGAGAGAAGCGAGTAAATGCCTTGGTGGATTAAAGAGTGTAATGAGGAATAGACATTTGGGAATGGATGCTAAGAGGAGACTGTATGAAGGAGTGATTGTGCCAATAGCACTGTATGGGGCAGAAACATGGAACATAAAGAGAGGAAGAGAGAAGGAGTTTGAATGTGTTTGAGATGAGGTGTCTGAGAAGTATGATGGGGGTTACTAGGCTAGATAGAGTGAGAAATGAGGAGGTGAGGAGGAGAACAGGGGTGGAAAAGGAGCTGGGAGATAGGGTTGATGGAAAAAATATTAGGATGGTTTGGACACATGGAAAGAATGGGTGAAGAAAGACTAGTAAAAGAGGTATGGAAGGCAGATGTGGAGGGAGTGAACATGAGGGGATGTCCTAGGATGAGGTGGATGGATGGGGTGAAGGGGGCTTTGGGGAAGAGGAGAATGTCTGTTGAGGAAGGATGGGAGAGGACAGAAGACAGGGGTGAATGGAGAATGATTGTATATGGATGATGTTGTGATTGCATGAGGTGGAATGGGCGGGGGGATGTGTAGTATGTGTGAGCAAAATTTGATGCAGCCCGAAGGGATTTCTCCCCGTCTTCTCCTTTTATGCAGTGAGGGGACGGGGAGGGGGTGTCGCCGATTTAATGAAGCAGCCTTGCTGTGGATGTGCTGTGTCTTGCAACACTGCTTCTGACCCAGGGCAGTGGACAAGGTGCAGGGATGACCCATCATCCAGTAGGTGCTCAGATAAGAGGGAGGGTGGAGGGGTGTGGAGTGTATTCAGGGATGGAATGGGTGGGAATGATTTTATGCCTTTCCCTTTTTGGGTACCTCCCTTGTAAGGGGGAAAAAGCCTTGGTATATGTATGTATGTATGTATGTATAATCAACTTGTTCTGTTATTTTTATAATTATAGTGATTATTCTGGGGTGATTCTGCAAGATTGATTTCAAAGAGAATCATCTCCCAGCTGCCCATTTTCAAAACTCATCAACAAGCTCATCTCTATCAGAAGATGCAGCTCTTATGGTCTGACATTCAATAGCTGGATTGGACTTTTAGATTGTTCTCCATAGTCTTTAACTGTACCCATCTTTTCATATAATCAAAATAGATGTTAGTAACTGCTCCTCTCCTGCTGCTATAAGCCAGTGACATAGAAACTGTTCCTCACTAATAAGGCCTAGACTGGAGTATGCTGCGACTCTGTGGTTACCCAGTACCAAAAAGAATATAAAGAAAATTGAATGAATCCAGAGAGCAGCCACGAAAATGGCCCCAACACTTTCAAACCTGTCATATGAGGAGAGACTGGCTAAATTGAAATTACTGACTTTGGAACAAAGAAGAGAAAGAGGCAACCTGCTGACCATTTACAGAATCATGAAAGGCACAGAAGTCCTTGATAGAGAGGACTTATTAAATTGGGATAAGAGAAATACAAGGGGACATGATAAGAAACTCAAAAAGGATAGTTATAGAAGAAACCTGAAAAAAAGTTTTCCACACAGAACAAGCTGGATAAAATAATAGTATGTGTGAGATACAAAGATGGGGTACCACAAGCATAGCTCCTCAAGGCCTCCATTTAGATATGAAGTTGTTAGTATATTTTATGAAGAAGTTTGCAGTTGCTGGTCCTATTAGTAGCCATGCAATTTTTTTTATTAGAGACACATCTCAAAGCATAAATTATACTGAAGTGATACATACATATACCAAGGGCTTTTTCCCCCTTACAAGGGAGGATTACATGAGGAGGAATGGGCAGGGGGGTGGGGGTGAGGTAGTATGTGTGAGCAAATTTTGACGCAGCCCGAAGGGATTTCTCCCCGTCCTCTCCTTATATGCAAGGGGGGACGGAGAGGGGGGGTCGCCGATTAAATGAAGCGGCCTTGCTGTGGATGTACTGTGTCTTGCGGCACTGCTTCTGACCCAGGGCGGTGGGCAAGGTGCAGGGATTACCCGTCATCCAGGAGGTGCTCAGATGAGAGGGAGGGTGGGAGGGGTGTGGAGTGTATTTGGGGATGAAATGGGTGGGGGTGTTTTTGTGCCTTTCCCTTTTTGGCTACCTCCCTTGAAAGGGGGAAAAAGCCTTGGTATATGTATGTACAAGGGAGGTAGCCAAAGTCAAAGGCATAAACCCACTCCCACCCATTTCATCCCCACGTACAACACTCCCATTCATCAACCCTCCCTCCCTCTTTTCTTGGCTCTTCCTGGATGATGGGTCATACCTGCATGACTGAAGTGATAATTAGGTAATATTTAGGGTAGAACATTGATTAGTAACATAGATTTGTTATGTCAGTATAGGATGTCTTGCATTAATACTCTTTTTTCAGATATATCCATTTATCTAGAATCTTAGAAGTTATACTGCATGAAGCATATATTAAGTTTAGTTAGAAGTTATGGTGCATGAATCTTCTATCTATATACCAAGGGCTTTTTCCCCCTTACCATGGAGGCATTTATTGAATACCGTCACCGTCATCCAGGAGGTGCTCAGATAGGAGGGAGGGTGGAGGGGTGTGGAGTGTTTTCAGGGATGGAGTGGGTGGAAATGATTTTGTGCCTTTCCCTTTTTGGCTACCTCCCTTGTAAGGGGGAAAAAGCTTTGGTATATGTATGTATGTACCATGGAGGTAGCCATTTCATTCCCATCCATTCCACTCCCACCCACCACCTTTTCCTCCCTCTCTTCTTAGCTCCTCATCTCCTTATCATCCTTCTTCAAAGTTCATTGGCACACTTATCTCCATATGGTGGTGTAATCCTGAGGGGCTGGCATACAATCTAGAGATTGAGCTCAAGATCTCCTTCTATCAACTTAACTCTTTTTTTTATATGAAAGTTGACTGCCAGTGATTGCTCTCCTCCTACTACAATAAGTTGGTGACATATAAACAGTCCCACACACAACACAGACAACAGTCCAAAGTTTCTTCCCAGAGATATCTATGGGAGAACCCAAGGACCATTGACAGCTACTACGGAACTGTGGATTTCTCGTTAGTGAAACTTGCTATCTTGCTGCATTGCTTCTGACCCAGGGCAGTTGGCAAGATGCAGGGATGGCCTGTCATCCAGGAGGACCCAAGAAAAGAGGGAGGGAGGGGTAGGATTGGAGTATATGGGGATGAAATGGGTGGGAGTGGATTTATACCTTTTGACTTTGGCTACCTCCCTTGTAAGGGGGAAAAAGTCCTTGGTATATGTATGTCTTATTTTATAGGGGTGAACTCAGTAGTATTAAACTTATGTTGAATGTTTCATCTGTAACTACTGTGGTTAAACTATTGATATACTTCTTATTTTCCTAAACAGTATCGTCCCCTGTTTGCTAATTTGGTAGCAGTTGGATGGATTATATACATTGCCAAGAAGAGGAGACAAGCTGCAAGCAAAGGCGATTCTGCTACCTCATAGAAAGTATATGTTTTTTATACTTTTATAACACTTTATCCTGAGATGCTGAGGTTCCAAGAGGGGAATGGTATTGAATTGTTTACATAGAGGGTTTACTGTAGATACATATGTAAAAAGTGTACTACAAGGTATTTTTACAGTACTGTACACAGCATTGAGTAGTTTGGAAGGAATATGGTGTTTGTTATGTATGACAGTGTCATTCTTTGCGAAGTTTCATCATATATAATGGACTAAGTTTGTTACATAAAGGGTAATTTGGATGAAAAATAGTGTTCGTTATATCTGGAAATTGCTACAAGGTTCGATATATTGAGGACTTATTGTAGATGCATAAGTACTTGGAATTGCTCAAAGGGGGATTTAGCCCAAGCTTGCACAGAATATGAATTCAAATCTAAATATGATAATTGGAAATCAAGGATATAGACTTAGTTAAAAATGTACATGAATTTGAGGCTAGGTACAGTGAATTGGAGAATAGGAAACAGGAACCATTGAACATTGCTTTTTTTCTGTACTGGATAATACAATTATGTGAATATACACAACTCGTGGCACAGTTGGTAGAGTTCCCGGCTGCCACTACAGAGGTCCGGGTTCGAATCCCATCCATGGCTGAAATAATTTCAGTATCACTGCACTGCAGGTTGTGACTCCAACTCTCATGGGCAGGGAGTTGGGGGTGTGTGTGCATATAAGGTCACAGCATTACTCATAGATCAGTCATATATGAGCTCTGAGCTCTCTTCCGGGAGGGAAATAGCTGTCAATCACAAGTCCAACACATGATCCAAAGACATGGTGAATATACACCTATAATGGCTTGATAATACAGTGGCACCATTCTTGATTGCTAATTCAGCCATCTGAGTTCAAGTCCCGCCCATGACTGAAAAAAAATTCATCATTGCTGCACTCTGAGCTGGCACTCCAGTTGTGGTGGGCAAGGAGATTTGTATGTGTGTAATGTCACAGCACAACCCATAGATTAGGCTATACATGAGCTCAGAGCTGATATCCACAAGGGTAACAGCTGTAAATCATAAGTCCAACACATTATCCAAGACCATAATGAGTTATACACACACATACATGCATACATATAAGTTTTGTCAAGACTTCATTCTAATGTCAGAAATATAATTTATAGCTGTGTAAATTCTTTATAATGGATAGATTAATCATGTGGTATGAGAGTCCATCCTTCCATCCATCCACATCCATAAATCAAGGGCATCATCCCCCCATACCAGGGAGGTAGCCAAAGTCAAAAGGCATATACTCACTCCCACCCATTCCACTCCCATCCACCACCCCTTCTTCTCTCCCATCTTAGCTTCTCATGGATGATAAGTCATCCCTGTATCCCACCCACTGCCCTGGGTCAGAAGCAATGCAGCAAGACACAACACATCCACAGCATAGCCGTGTGGGTTAATTGGGAACCCCTCCTCCTTTCGCTCATGCAGAAAAATAAAAGACAGAGAGAGATCCCTTCAGGCTACCTCAAAATAGCATTCATACATGACCATTTCCTAACCCCATCCCCTACCCACTCCCTTGCATCACAGTATCATCATGAGAATCAGTTTCATAAATAAGACTACCACATTCATGTACTTTGCAGTCATTGTGTAAATTGACATCCTTTTTGATAGGATTTTCTATCGGATTGGATAAAGAAGCACTGGCTAAGATAGTATATATTTTAAGAATTGGTAAGATGGGTGCTAACTTACATTCCATTAAATTATTATTTGGTGCTAACTTACATTCCATTATTTTGTTATTAGGTGCTAACTTACATTCCATTATACTGTTATTAGGTGCTAACTTACATTCTAATATAATATGAAAATAGATTCCTACTAAGAGAGCTACATGAAAGTGTGTAGTGTGTTTTAATATACTTTATGTTGTTATGTTTCTATTTAGGTGAAGGGATTTTATATTGTTGCCAATAATTATCATCATTATCTATGAGAATTATCATTGAAGAGGTGGAGTTATAGAGATGGTAGATACTTTAGGAAGATAGCAGAAAGAAGGGATAGTAAAAGTTCAAAAATCACCATCATTCTTCTTCCGGTAGAGATTAGTCTGTGGTCAGAAAAGAATGTTGTGATAATCAGGTAAAGGATGAATTCCAGTCAGAAATGGTCTCGGTCAAGTGGGACCTCTCTTGTAGTGCAGGGTATGCCCTGCAGCCTCTTCAATACAGTGATGCCTATGTAGGCGTCATGAGGCGCAAGTGGATACGAGGATGCCGGTATCGGCGTCTTGATTATATTTATTTTGTAGTTGTAGCTGAGTAACCCCCAAATTCTGTGAACTGGCTGGATCATGTTTTCTGTATTTATTATTACTCAGTGAGTAATATAGCAGTGACTTTGTTTTATAATGCAAGTACTGTGATGTATCAATCATTGTACCTGTGGCATCTGATGCTGTGCACAAGAATTTGACTTTTATTGAAGAGGTTAATAAAATCACATGGGAAGCAGGATAAATTCCAAATGATATGCCACTAGATTTTACCCATAATCCCTCTGAAACCAAGATGAATAGAATAGCTTGATATTTGCCAGAATAAAAGGAAAAATGTCATCCAGAAGAGGAGAAATTAATTGAGATAGGTCATATAGCAAACCTTTGATAACATTGTAATTGTTGAGTCAGAATTATAGATAATTTGGTATGTAAATTGTATTGGAATACATAAGAATGATCTAAGCATTTGCCAAAATATTTACATAAATGTGTGTGAATTGTATGGATAAGGCATTAGGTAAACCTGAACAGGGTGCAGACAGCACACGCGCACACACACACACACACACACAGGCCTGAAAAAGAATAGTTTTCCCCACAGAGTGATAGACATCTGGAACAAGTTGGACAAAAAAGTGGTGTGTGCAAAAACAATTCATGAATTTAAAAACAGTTTAGATAAAATGAGATATGAAGACAGGACACCACGAGCATAGCTCCCCTTCCTGTAAAATACAACTAGGTAAATACAACTCACAGAGTAATAGACATTTGGAACAAGTTAGATGAGAAAGTAGTGTGTGCAAAAACAATACATGAATTTAAAAATAGTCTAGATAAAAATGAGATATAAAGACGGGACACCACGAGCATAGCTCCCCTTCCCGTAAAATACAACTAGGTAAATACACACACACACACTTGAATTCGGTGGTGTGGTTGGTAGAGTCACCAACTGTCACTATGGTGATCCGGGTTCGAATCCTGCCCAGGGCTGAAATAATTTCAGTATCGCTGCGCTTTTAGTCGTTACTCCAACTCTCATGGGTGGGGAGCTGGGGGTGTGTGTGCATGTAAGTTCACAGCATTGCCTATAGATCGGTCATACGAGCTCTGAGCTCTCTTCCGGGAGGGAAGTAGCTGTCGATCACAAATCCAACACATGATCCAAAGACCATGGTGAATATATGCGCACATACCTGACTTGTTGGCGCATTGGTAGAGTTCCTGACCACCACTATGGCAGTCCAGGTTTGAATTCCGCCCAAGACTGAAATAATTTCAGTATTGCTGTGCTGCAAATCATTACTCCAACTCTTGTGGCAGGGAGTTGGGTGTGTGTGTGTGTGTGCATGTAAGGTCACAGCATTACCCATACATTTGTCATATATGAGCTCTGAGCTCTCTTCCAGGAGGAAAATAGCTATAGATCATGAGTCCAACATGTGATCCAAGACCATGGTGAATCACGCACACATGCACATACACAAGGTCTGGCCATAGAAACAAACTGCTGAGGATGCAACCATCATACAGGAGATGCCAGACACCTCATTTTACACTGCTCTGTCATGTCCAGACAGCAACACAATGTTCTTTCTTGATTGACTTATGAACAAATTTGGTGCCTGTTGTCAGTTACCTAGGAATGGTGGGTCTCCTGCAAGACTATTACACAAGCATATTTTATTATTTTTCTCTTGTTTCTAAGATTTTTGTTGTATTTTATGTTTTTTATAAATACAAAGTCCTCATTGAGGGGCACTGTCCTAGCCTTCCAGTAAGGGGGAGTTTGTGACGTTAAACCATATCATCATCACATCATGAAAGTATTAAAAATGATTCAGCATCTCCGAATTTGGTATAATTTGGCAGAACCAGTCCAATCCATACAGCCTTATCAAGGTTTTAATATAATTCTTTCTCTACCATGGTAGTATCATTGAGGAGAATACAATAGTCTGCGTTTATAAAATTGATGCTACCCTTGCGGGATTGGCATAATTCAGCATGGACAATACTTCAGTAACATTTGCAGAACATGTAGTACACACATTAACACCCTGAGAGTAGTGTATATATGAACAGTTGAAATTCATCATGCACTGAAACAGTAAGTGGATAAACAAGTACAGGTTTCTTGGGATCAGTGCAATCAGATTGTTTTACTTCCCTCTTATTGAGGATTTTGTTGAATTAATATGTATAAATTTATATGTTGATATATGGTCTTTGTTTATTCCTATTTAGAAAATAGAAAATGTGCAGAGAAACTGAAAGTTTGAATAGAATTAATTATTTAACAGCTGTTCCTAGAAAAAATAACAAGGTTACAACACATGGTAGTATGAGTACAACAAATGAAATGGGTACATACATACAAACACCAAAGGCTTTTTTCCCCCTTATAAAGGAGGTAGCCAAAAAAGGCATAAAAACCACTCCCACCCATTCCATCCCTTACATACTCCACTCCCATCCACCCTTTTCCCTCACTCTTATTTTGGCACCTCCTGGATGACAGGTCATCCCTGTAACTCGCCCACTGGTGGGGGCACAGTGACTACCCATGGATTGATCTAAATATTCCGTACACCATAAAGTAAGTCTTAAAAAGTAAATATGTATAGAAGACTTTCTACTCAGATTTGTGTATTTTTGTGGTTTTCCAAACACTATGGATTAATTATGAATTTAACATAAAAGTTTTCCAATTTGTACATTCCCATTCACCACCCCTCCTTCCCTCTTTTCTTGGCTCCTGGATGACAGGTCATCCTTGCATCTTGCCTAATGTCCTGGGTCAGAAGCAATGCAGCAAGACACAGCACATCCACAGCAAGACTGCTTCATTTAATTGGCAACCTACCCCCTCTCTGTCCCCTCATGCAGAAATAGAGAAGATGGGGAGAAATCCCTTGGGGTTGCTTCAAAATATCATCACATATAAACACTAACTACCGTCCTTCCACCCACTCCCTTACATCCATCACAGCATCATCCATACACAACCATTCTCCACTCACCCCTATCTTTTGTCTCATCCCTTCCTTCCTAAACAGACATTCCTCTCTTTCCCAATGCCCCTTTTACTCCATCCATCCATCTTATCTTTGGTTGCCCCCTGAAGTCCACCCCATCCACTTCAGCCTTCCACATTTCTTATACTGATCTTTCTTCATTCATTCTTTCCATGTGTCCAAACCATCCCAATACTTTCTCATCAACCCTATCTCCTAACTCCTTTTCTATCCCCCTCTCCTTGTTTCTCACTCATCCCAGCCAAGTAACCCCTACCATACTTCTCAGACATTTCATCTCAAACACATTTGAACTCTTCCTCTCTTATGTTCCATGTTTCTGCCCCTTACAGTGTTGTTGGCACAATCACTCCCTCATACAATCTCCTCTTAGCATCCATTCCCAAATGTCTATTTCTCATTACACTTTTTAATCCCCCAAGGCATTTACTTGCTTCTCTCAATCTACATTCTACCTCCACTCCTCCCTTTCCCGCCACATGCATCCCTAATTTGTGCCACTTGGAAATTTTTAGGGGAAGGGTGTGGTATCCTCTGACTACCATTGACAACAAAGTCCTTAGGCTTTAATGATCGTTGTTGCTTCAAGTTTCACCTGCAGCTCCATAGTAGCTGGCAATAGCCATCAGACCCATTCATACATATCTGAGAAAAAACATTGGATCGTTATGTGTTGTATTTCTGTCACCAGCCTATAGGATACAATTTGCAGGTTCTCAGCTCTCATTGTATGAAAAAGTAGAGGAAGTAAAAACTGATAGACATACAGTATATCTTAAGGCCTTGTTAGGTGACTTAAGTGCAAACCCTTTGGGGATGCACATGTAGATGGAGATAAGGATGTTGATGGGTTGTGAAGAGAGGCAGCAGGAAGATGATTCTAACATGTTTTGTAGGATCCCCACTTGTAAGCATTAGTTTCTTATCACAGATCTAAATTCCGTGTCATGAAATCACAATTAAAATGTGAAAAATATGTACATTTTGCTTAAAAAATCAACATAAAAGAAATTAAACATGTTGATTAAGGAAACAATTTAAAGATCATGGATTGGCAGAGAAGAAAGGAACAGGTTAAAATGGAAGAATAAGTGATAGAAGTTATGTAAAGAGTGACTCAGAGGTTACAGACTGGAAAGGATACCATATTTTATATACCTGTTCAGACCGAAAATATGTGTAGGTTAAGCTAATACACCAAGGATGTGATAGATCAGAAAGTAGTCTAGTCATACACAATGGTTAATTAACAAGTCAATTAGCAAGTTTTGGAAGTAAGCAGGCAAAGGCAAATTCAAGAATATTTGAATCAGGAAATACGTTTCCGAGGAAGAACAAGCAATGACAAGGAAAAAATAAAACCAAGGGAAATAATGGGGAAAGAACAGAACAAGAGAAGCTCCATTTTTAAAATTGAACATTGACGATATGTTATCTATAGCATGATCAAGGGTATTTATAGTCATATTCGTTGGCTGCATTTAATTGCGTTCTCTTACATGGCAGGGCCACATATTTTTTTTTCTAACAACCTTTTAGTTCTTGTGCTACCTGACTACTTACATCAGTAGTTGCTTGTGGTCTATTTGAACAACGACAAAACCAGAATGTAGTATGGGCTTTTTTATGGTCTTTCCTCTCTGTTCTCTATTGAACTCTCATCTAATGATTTTTCCCATTTTCCACAGATTTATCCTTTCTATGGTAGAATAAGAAACTTGCACAGTTGGATACTAAATGTAAGTGATAAGACCGAATCAAAGGGACAGAAAAAAAGAGAAACCAGGCATATTTTAACAACGGTAAGGAAACACAATGTGACATAAATGTATGTGACGCAGTGGTAATGACAAAACATTCTATAAATTATGGAAGTATACAACTTAAAAATAATATGAACGGACAGATGTAGTCTACAGGTGGAAAGTGCGGGCGGCGTGAAGAGAAACATTCTTGCCGAACGTCGCGGTCATCTTTCCACATTAGGCAGCTAGTAATATTTTAGTTGTTGCCGACCGTCATCGTAAACGCTGGTTGAACTTGTCCGTGTTCTTTAACTTAATTTTCAGTAGTTTCCGTTTCGTCTTCCTCGAGATTTTCTTGCTAAGTGTCTACTCCTGTCACAGTTGTTACAGTGTAAGTTGGGGGCAAATCATCTTGTGTATGAAAATTCTACAACGACGACACGGTGAGTATGTAGCGCGACTATCTCGCTTCATCTGCCCTCTCGTGTTTCTGCCTCGAAGTCAGGACACTTTGTTGTTTGACATTCGATGTGTCGTAGAACTGTGCAGCTGCAACTGCAAAAAATCTAAAGTGGCGCTCTCTATTCCCATGCGGATGACTAATTTTCTATTCCATCTCTATCGTCCTTCATTTCTTTTTCAAGCCATAATCTTGGGTTCGCACAGCCGCTGATGCACTGGTCTCGTATAACTTCTTGAAATATAAAGAATGACGCCTTCTTTCGTAATTTTACGATGAACTGTGGTAAAGTTTTGCGTTGCTATTGTCGTTGTAGGCGAATTTGGTATCGCTTCAACGCTGTGACCCCGTGGGTCCTGAAATACTCATCGAAGCATCTGAGCATAACCTAATCCATTCGGCTTGGTTGTTTGGTGCGGTATATGCGTCGCAGATGCAATGCCACCAGATGTACCCGAATTGATTTCTTCCGCTTCTCTTCAGTCACTCCCTCAGCGTAGATATTCACATCAGTATCTTGTTTCCACGTCTTCGCCACCTTTTCTAACTAGAAATGTTCCACACCGGCTTGCATTGGGCATCTTAACTTCTTTGTGACAATAACACTATTATCGGCTGAAAGAAACCTGCACAGCGAAGCTATAGCGATAATCCCATACCACACTCCTGGTCATATGGCCATTTCCCGAAGGTTGAGTGTGGTTTGAATTTTCCGCCAAAATCATCGGAAATTTAAAATTCCCGGCTCTGTGCAGGCATGCGCATTGTCGACCCCACCTCCCCCTCCCTATCCCCTCCCTTCTTACCCGGCTAGCTCGAGCCGGACGTCGCGTCACTTAGCATCGCGGAACCAGACGAGTCGGTCACTCCACAACCCACCTTCTTTTCATGCCGGTAAGTCTGGTTCCTGCTCGTGCTCGTGTGTTCTCGTAGGGAGCCCTACCTGTTCTCCTGCAGTTTTTCCCCTTCGGTGTTGTGTCCAGACACCTTTGGGACACCCCTTCTATGATTATCATTATTCTATTTTCAGACCAAACGCTTGTGTGTGGAATCCGGCTGCACAGCCAGGATCTCGTCAGACGGCCACCACGACCTCTGCTCCCGCCATGCCCCTTGTTTCTCACAAGCTGGCTTTAACCCCCTAGCCTGCGTTGTGTGCAAAGCGCGGGTTGAGGAGATTCGTGCTGCTCCTCCCAAAACCCGTTCCAAGCTAGCCGCCCTCGAACTTCTTCGGGAGGCATGGCGCAGAGCTCGGAAATTGAAATCCGCTGACGACCCCCCCCCCCTGGTGTGGGCGGATCCGGCGTTAGGCGTGGAATTGGGCCTCGTTCGCCCTCGCCATCCGTCTCCCTATGTCTCCGAGACTTCCGTTGGTGGACAACCTGGGCCTCTCGGAGTACAAGGGGACGAGTCTGATGTTGCGGAGTATGGTGTCCCCGAGCGTCCTCAGGCCTCTCGGCAGCCCCATACATCCGACCATCAAGGGTCCTTAAAACCCTTACGGCTTGCTTTGTCAAGCACCCCCACGAACTCGTCTTCCTCCCTAGTTCACTCACGTGAACCCGGCAGGAAATCTCGCTCGAAAAAGAGGTCTGCCTCACCGAGGTCCAGGACGCTCAGCTTGTCCCCACCCTCCACAGCCTCTCCCCCCAACTCACCCTCCCTTCCTCGCTCTCCTTTTCCTCGCCGTAAATCCCACAAGGGCAGGGAGCCGGGGGACGAAACGAGGGGAGAGGGAACTCTGGCTGCCCAAGTGGCTGCCCTCCTTCCGTCCCTGATAGGCCCCGTCCTTGAATCGGCCCTATCACATTATCCGGCCTTTCAGGCCGCGCAAATCATAACGCACCCCTCTCCAGAGCAACCTCCTATTGAACCTACGGCTCTAGCCCCCCCTCCCACTCTCCCTCCTGGTCCTTCCCTCCGCCCCTCCGTGCCGGCGACAGGTATAGGACTAGAAGGCCCCTCTCAGGAGGAACCCCCCAATCAGACGTCCGTCGGGTTGGACGGGGTGGAGGACCACTACAGTTCTTCTTTACCTTATCCTCCTACCATGACGGACTCTTGAGTTCACCCCTTCTCATGGTGTGACCTTCCCCGGTCCTGGGAGTACTCGTTTGGAGAAGATCACAAGCTAGTGGCCTGGTCTCCCGACTACTCGCTACTGGAGGGCTGGAGGAGGAGAGATGACGTTATCCTAAAGTGGGCCAACGACGCGGAGGGGGCTAAGGTTCTATATAAGATTCGACCCCTCTCCGCCCCGGCCTCCACGCCCTCCAGGATTTCCACCTCTAACACTCTGGACGCATTAGGTGCTCTCCTGGAGAACCCTCGTTTAAACCCTGATGGGCATATGTTTGTCGACAGGTCGGGGGACTCACCGGCGGTAGCACTCTCCCCAAACGCCTGGTTCCCGCAGGAGAAAGGGGAGAAAGCCTTAGACATCCCTGCTCTCGAGCGGGCCCAAGACCAACCCAAGACGGTTCCTCCTCGACGGCATATCCCTTCATCATTCCCCGTCGTCCTGCCACCACCCTTCGCGCCGGAGGGCCTGCGCGATTGCTTGTGGCACTCGGGCAGGGACCCCGCCCTCCCCCATCAACTTAGTGAACCGAAGGCTAAGTTGCTGACGACGGAGGCCTCGACCAGACAAGACCTTGCCTCTACCATCTCGACCGTCACGGCAATGGCGATGATGAGGAACTGGCTGACGACGCTCGCCACGAGCTTTGAGGACTTCCCGCGGGAAGAATTGAGGTGAGTGGGATATTTCAATCTATAGAGGGTCCAGACCTGTCCTGGCGAGAGACGCTCAGGTAGCGTCTTCACCCAGGACGGAGCCTCTTGACTAGCGCCCGAGGACGAGGTCGTTCGGAAACGACCTCGGCTTCGCATATGTTATACGTTCTACAATTGAGCGATGTGACTTTATTACACCCTCCGGGGATCGGGATCCTTCTCGCCCTACTAATTTGATTCGCGTGTTTTCTGTATGCAGAGACACCCTGGCGGCACTCTCTACCGTGGCAGAGGGTACAGCCAACATGGCGTCATCAGCCCTACCCCCAGCAGCGAGGGCCTTCACCGCGGCTCGTCTGGCAGCTCGTCAGTCTGCAGCGCGGTCGGCCCCGGAGATAGCTCGCCGGGGCGTGGTGAGAGCAGCTCCCCTTTCCCGTGGTCTGTTCGACCAGGAAGCGACAGACCGCGTCTTCGCTACGGTCCCGACCGTCATCCAGATCCAACAACCCTCCCAACCGGAGATTCCAGGACTTCCTTCGGAGACACGCGATAGTGACCATCTCCGCTAGCACAGTTCTGGACTTCCTGTCTTGGCTAGCTGACACCACCAACAGGGCACCGGAAGGCCGACCCAGGCCATGCCCCCCACGCCCACAACATCAGAGGCCTCGCGGCATCGCTGGCGTTTCTCCGCACCCACTCTGTGGAACGGGTGCAGGACCTCGGGGGCTGGGCATCAGCAACTTCCTTCAGGACACGGTATCTCTACCACTCGATCACCCCTGTCCCATGTGTCGCCATGGGAACGGCTCCACCCCTCTTCGCAAAAGAAGGGGGGGGGGGGCAAAGGGCGACCGAGGGGTAGGGGAAGGCCCAGGAACCGCTGAGCAAGATACAATATTCTACATAGAATTTATGCACTATGTGAATTGTACAATATTATTTTTATAAAAAATAAATAAATAAATGAATATATATATATATATATATTGATATTGATATCGATATAAGTAAAAAAAAAAAAAAAAAAAAACAGGTCGAAATGGACATGACTTCTCCTATCCAACTTAAGCTAATCTATAGTCATGATGGTCAAGAACTTTACCATGTTGAAATTAATTTCAACGCTCACTGTGACTCAGGTCGAAATGACCATGACTTTTCCTATTCAACTTAAGCTAATCTGTAGTCATGATGGTCAAGAATTTTACCATGTTAACTAATTCAACGCCCACTGTGACTCAGGTCGACATGAACATGACTTTTCCTATTCAACTTAATTTAATCTACAGTCATGATGGTCGAGAATTTTACCATGTTAAAATTAATTTCGACGCTCACTGTGACTTAGGTCGAAATGACCATGACTTTTCCTATTCAACTTAAGCTAATCTGTAGTCATGATGGTCAAGAATTTTACCATGTTAAACTAATTCAACGCCCACTGTGACTCAGGTCGACATGAACATGACTTTTCCTATTCAACTTAATTTAATCTACAGTCATGATGGTCGAGAATTTTACCATGTTAAAATTAATTTCGACGCTCACTGTGACTTAGGTCGAAATGACCATGACTTTTCCTATTCAACTTAAGCTAATCTGTAGTCATGATGGTCAAGAATTTTACCATGTTAAACTAATTCAACGCCCACTGTGACTCAGGTCAACATGAACATGACTTTTCCTATTCAACTTAATTTAATCTACAGTCATGATGGTCGAGAATTTTACCATGTTAAAATTAATTTCGACGCTCACTGTGACTTTAGGTCGAAATGACCATGACTTTTCCTATTCAACTTAAGCTAATCTGTAGTCATGATGGTCAAGAATTTTACCATGTTAAACTAATTCAACGCCCACTGTGACTCAGGTCAACATGAACATGACTTTTCCTATTCAACTTAATTTAATCTACAGTCATGATGGTCGAGAATTTTACCATGTTAAAATTAATTTCGACGCTCACTGTGACTTAGGTCGAAATGAACATGACTTTTCCTATTCAACTTAATTTAATCTACAGTCATGATGGTCCAGAATTTTACCATGTCAAAATTTATTTCAACGCTCACTGTGACTCCGTGATATCACGGTATGATGACGTCAGTGATAAATTGACGTCACCATGTAGTCCTATGACGTCAATTTGTGTCCCTGTGACGTCACGAGACGATCCTATGGCGCCATGATCAATCCGGTGACGTCACAGTATAATCACATGATGTCACTAGGTATTAAACATATAGAAGTCCGCTTGTGGGTGACGAGACGTCACAAATTGCCATAGCACACTATTGGATGAAGACGCTCGCCACGGGCTTCGAGAACTTCCCGCGGGAAGACTTGGGGTGAGTTGGATACATACCGAGGGTCCAGGCCCGTCTTCGTGGGAGACGCTCAGGGAACGTCTTCACCCAGGACGAAGCCTCTTGACTAACGCCCACGGACGAGGTCGCTCGGAAACGAACTTGGCCTCGCATACTCCCTTTCGGTTTCTCGCTTACCCCGAGGATTTTCACGTAACTAGTGAGAGTGGTAGGCGTACGTTGGACGGAAGCAAGCGTCTCCACACTCATGTTCCTAGACGGCTAGTTGATGCATTTGCCCACCGGGGAGGGTGCATCGGCCGACATCTCAATGGCTCTGAGTGTGTTGGCGGACGTGGAGTTCGGGGTGGACTGGGACGGGTCTGCCCTTGCTCCCACACAGACTTTATTGGCTCGGGATTGAGTGGGACACAGTCAGCGTCCTTCGGGTGCTCCCCTGCGCCAAAAGAGCGTGCTTCTCTCACACGTCCTCCCTCCTTCGGTGGCGGGGGGGGGGGGGCCCTCAACTTCGCGACCCCGGCCCTTCCACTGAGCCGCTTGGGGCGCCGACGGCTGGTACGGGAGGTCGACAGGAGCATACTGCTTCTCCCGCGTGACCTGCCCGGGCCGATACCCTCAGCACTCCACAGGTTGTTGCGTCCCTGGCTTCGGTCGGGGGCCCTACGCCGGTCGCTGGAGTTTCTCCGCACCCACTCTGTGGAGCGGGTGCGGGACCTAGGGACTGGACATCGACGACTCCCT
The DNA here is from genome assembly GCF_046742065.1 of Oratosquilla oratoria. NCBI lineage: Eukaryota > Metazoa > Arthropoda > Malacostraca > Stomatopoda > Squillidae > Oratosquilla > Oratosquilla oratoria. The sequence continues at coordinate 55,272,896 of NC_134787.1, forward strand.
TGGGGACACGGTGTCTCTACCACTCAGTCGCCCCTGTCCCATGTGTCGCCATGGAAACGGCTCCACCCCTCTCATCTCAAAAAAGTGGAGGGGGCAAAGGGCGACCGAGGAGTGGGGAGGGGCCAGGAACCGTTGAACAGGATACAAATTTCGTATAACAGGATACAAATTTCGTATAATTTACGCATTGTGTGAACAGTGCAATGTTGTGCATGTCACATTCTTCGGCGTGGGTACTTGACGTTTCTGTCTCCCCTCTACTGAGTGATAAAATGAATAAGTCTCCCATAGGAAAGACACACGTAATAACGGTTTGATTCAGGCTTCACCTCTCCTCCCACCTGTCCTCGTCTCATGCATAGCTTCGCTGTGCAGGTTTCTTTCAGCCGATAATATTTCTTTGTCGCGGCTCGTGCCGCTTAAATTCTTCTTATCGGCTTAAGAAACCTGCACAGATTTAGGGTCCCTCCCTCCTCCCACAGGCGAAGCCTTCATTTCTCATTGAAGTGACGCGACGTCCGGCTCGAGCTAGCCGGGTAAGAAGGGAGGGGGAGGTGGGGTCGACAATGCGCATGCCTGCACAGAGCCGGGAATTTTAAATTTCCGATGATTTTGGCGGAAAATTCAAACCACACTCAACCTTCGGGAAATGGCCATATGACCAGGAGTGTGGTATGGGATTATCGCTATAGCTTCGCTGTGCAGGTTTCTTAAGCCGATAAGAAGAATTTAAGCGGCACGAGCCGCGACAAAGAAATATTTTGGACTTAGTAATAATTTACTCGACACTTTTTCCTTACATTTTCACTGTCCTATTTTCGCCTATTGTAGCGAGGCGACAGATAACAGCAGGTTGATTTCCTCGCTACAATTCACAGGTTCTCATAGGAAGTACTTCTTTAGACAACCTTAGTTCCCGTTCAAGCCTCATGACATCCTTTTTTTCGATTAGAGCACAGCACTACCGCTCACGGTCTAAGTAGATTTAAATAGATATGTTCATGGGGTCTCATGTCATTACTTCAGTGGATCAAACTTGAGCTTAAGTTCATGTTTTAGGGTAGAAAATATCCTCAATCTGGCTATTCCACAATTTTAAGCATCTGTACAGAAAGTTGTGTTCATTGATATCCTTCAGGATCTTGTCTTTTTTTCACGGCCTTATATTACTCTTACATCCCAAAGTGATAAATATATCCTAACAATTTTGTTCACTCCATCCATTCACCATATTGGCTCTCTTTCTTCTAATAGGGGTAGATTTTCTTTTTCTAATCTCTCATACTACAGTCTATTTACTAGACTGGGTACCTTTTTGGTTGTAGTTATTTGTATTCTCAGTCTTATTCATTTCTACAACTTACTGAATGAACGTGTCATCTTTAGCGTTACCTAACCTGTGATGGTATATCTCAAGTGTTGTATGGCATTGTGGAGTTTGCTTTGGTGAATCCTGTTTTCTTTAGCTTAGATTAAGTTGAGAAATGTGCCTGATTATTTTCAACATTTATGTGGTCGGGTGTGCATGGTGGGATAGCGTTTTTTACTGTATATCTTAGCGTTCACTGGACTGATTGACGTGCCTGCGTGTTGGTAGGTGATTCATCGTGTCATGTGATGGGTGGTGTGGATTCTGTGAAATATAGGCTCTTTGTGTGCCGCGTATACCAAGATATTTGCATAAACTCCGGTATATGCATGCAGGGGATGAATGGGCGTTGTCTGTGTGCAGCAGGTGATTATTCTCGGCTCCTTGTTTTGTTTTCCCTCTAATTTATGGTGCAGTGTGTACGAAATGAGTGTTGTCCACACTGGACTAGCAGTCTCCTAATGTAATGTTGGTATTGTTGTCTTGTCCGAAGTTTACGTCTTGAGGACGCTAGAGTATGTACATCTCGATGTAATCTCATTTATACGTGATGCAAATATCAGTGAAATATTTTATGTGACACCATTTTTCATGTGTGTGATGCGCATGCTGTCTAGAGTGGGGCATGGTTTAACACATTGTTCGTTATTGTCACTAATGAAAAGAAACTGCGGATTTGACTGGTGATACCTCCATTTTGTTTGTAATTAGCTATTGTTCTAGTTTGAATGTAAGAATGTCTAAACGTGTGCAGTGTCCAACTTGTACCCGCGGTTGCCTGCGAGTGTAATATTATTTGCATAATATGTGTTTTGTATGTTGGTCTCATCAGAGGTAGATGCTGGAAGGTCGTGCTCAGTTTGGCAGGTTTTTCAAACGTTATTTGGCTGTTGTGTATTCTACAAATATCTGCCTGAGAGGGGTCAGGTCTAGATTCCATACTCGCTAATAGATGACGTCACGGGATCATATGCAAGGATGATTGAGAATTGTGCTGCAAATAAGAATAAAGTGTTTTTACCAGTAGAGATTTTCCACCTACATGTATAGGCCTACATGTATTTTAACTGTGCTGCTGTAAATAAGAATAAGTGATTTTCCACATACATGTATTTTAATATTGAGATTTTCCACATACATGTATTTTAATATTGTTCTGCTGTAAATAAAAATAAGACAATTTTTATATAAAAAAAAATCAAGTCTCTTGTCTTTTCCTAGCAGTTCAAACTTTTTTAATGTAAAAAACGTCCACCCAGTAATAGTAATATATTTATATATTATATAATTCATCATTCCACGTGAAAAAATGTTATAAAGATTTGATATTTTAATTTTCTTCCATAGAAGAAGCTTGAAGTCTAATATTGCGTTTTATTTGGGCCTCTGAATGTTTTCCGTCACATCGGACTTCGGAAACTTCCGAAAATACCCGACATTGCCCGAAGTGATAACAAAAAAACGTGACGTCATCTACTAGCGAGTATGGAATCTAGACCTGACCGCCTGAGAGGTATTTTGTCAACGATCATTTCGTGTTGTGTAGTGATATGTCTTTTTTACTATGGATTAATCTTGGAGTGGGGAACTAGAGTGGATGCATAGGAAAACATGAACAACAGATGGGAGTATATCAGAGAAAGGTAAAAACGAGTCTAAGCGATGTAGGGATTTAATGAGACAGAAGACAGTGCAAGTGCGAAAGTGATAAGAGGTTGGGTTAAGTGACATTGAAAAAAATAAAGAGGATAATAAACACAACAGGAAACAGGTAGATAAATATGATGATGAGAACGGAAAAATGAGGCTGCAGAAAGAAGGGGTACTACATAGGTGATAGGGAGTATATAATGTTGATGACGGAGAAAGGTATTATGAAAAGAGTTGGTGTGAGCGGCCGACAACATAAAAGACTGTTTGGGAATCTGAGAGGAGTACGGAATTCAAACCCACAATTAAACAAATGTGAGACCAGCGTGTTAACGATTACACCATCAACCGGAAGAGTTGAGCGGGCATATATTATAATAATAATAATAATAATAATAATAATAATGATGATGATGATGATGATGATGATGATGATGATGATGATGATGATGATGATAATAAAGATAAAAATGTGGGATGCAGTAGTAGTCCTATGGGAAAACTGCGGAATTGGATGAAACGAATGTAGAGATAATTGAGAAATTCAGTGGGAAAGTGGCTAGTGAAGAGATCATTAGAATTCGGAGTGGAGAACAAAAAATCAGAAGCATTGAATGTGCTTGTATGAGCTTGCATGGATTCGGAAAATAGGGCAAACAAGGCGTTTGTGGTGAAGATTGGTTTAAAACAGGGACATTTAATACCATCATGGCTATGTATCATGTGCATGGATGAAGTGATGAGAGGAATGAATGTAAGCTATGAGTAGGTGAGGAACATCCTTATTCGTAGAGTTGGGCGCGTTCCTCGGTGCGTTCCGCTTTAGTTTGGCCGCGGTTAGAGCTCCCAAACTATTAAAGCTTAAGAGACAGGTTCATACCGAAATAAAAGTCCGGTAGGCCACATACTATACCAAAGAAAAATTTCGTAGGCCACATATTATACCGGCACCTATATTGCTTTAATAGTTTGAGAGCGCTGACCGCGGCCAAACTAAAGCAGAACGCACCGAGGAACGCGCCCAGCTCTGCTTATTCGTTTTACTCCCATTGCATTAGTGTTTTTTCTTTTTTTTTCATCGTTTCTTTTCCTGGAATACTGCCAGCTCCTCGCCGGTGCACCTTTCTTGTAGAACAGGTCGTTGACGTGTTTTAAAAACGCTTCTCTAATCATGCCACCTATGCACGTTGTCGCATGTTTCAAACCCTGACCACAAACTATTATGGCTTCATTCACCCCATCCACGCACCTTAGCCTTGGTCCCCTTGCTCTAACTCTCGGCACGTTCGATTCGTGCATGAAATCCAGATATAAACAGTTTGATATGGAATGAGCTTAAAGAACAGAACAGCTCTGCCAGATAATAATATTTATATTGTTATTATTATATTATTATTATATCATTGTTATCATCATTATTATCATTATTATTATATCATCATTATTATTGATATTATTATTATCATTATTATCATTCACGATTTCCTTAACGTAATCGTACAGTAGTCTGTGTCTGTGCACTTCAGAATGAAAAGTTACGTAATTTTCTCATTTGATATTACATTTCAATAAGGTTACGGTAATAATATGCACTTATTATGATCATTGCTTATAACTTGTTTTAAGTTTCACTGTCTATCTTTATACCAAAGGCTTCTTCCCCATATAAGGGAAATAAGCCAACTCAAGGGACGCACCCACGACCCAAGTCTAAATTGTTTCCCTCTTATCTTAGCAGCCAATAACGGTTCTCGGCTCCATACAAATCTTTCTGGAAGCCTTAGTTTATTGTCTGTCATAAAAATGTGGGACTGTTTAAAGGTCACCAGTTAGTAGTAGAAACAGTAGTAGTAGTAGTAGTTGAAGGAGGCAGCCGTTGATGATCAGATCTCTTTATATGAAAAAGTGAAGGACAATTAGTTTGATACAGAGTCTCGTCCGGCTCGGAGACAGCTTGTCGACCTCTGTCCTCCTCCGAATGGAAGTTGGATATTAATGGATTTTTTTTTTTTTTTTTTTTTTTTTTTTTTTTTTTTTTAGATGAGCAGTGTGATGTCCTCCGCCATCCATCTCACAGGACCACCACAGGTTGGCACCCATTTCGAGTCCTTTATCACAATCATAATTATCATTAATATTACTACTGTTGTTGTTATCATTATCATTATTATCATCAATAATAATAATAATAATAATAATACATACATACATATACCAAGGCTTTTCCCCCCTTCCAAGGGAGGTAGCCAAAAAGGGAAAGGCATAAAAACACTCCCACCCATTTCATCCCTAAATACACTCCACACCCCTCCCACCCTTCCTCTCATCTGAGCACCTCCTGGATGACGGGTCATCCCTGCACCCTGCCCACCGCCTTGGGTCAGAAGCAGTGTCGCAAGACACAGTACATCCACAGCAAGGCAGCTTCATTTAATCGGCGACCCACCCTCTCCGTCCCCCTTTGCATATAAGGCGAGGACGGGGAGAAATCCCTTCGGGCTGCGTCAAAATTTACTCACACATACTACCCCACCCCACCCCCGCCCCTCCTCATGCAGTCACAACATCATCCATATACAACCATTCTCCACTCACCTCTGTCTTCCGTCCTCTCCCTTCCTTCCTCAACAGACATTCCCCTCTTCCCCAAAGCCCCCTTCACCCCATCCATCCACCTCATCCTAGGACGTCCCCTCATCTTCACTCCCTCCACATCTGCCTTCCATACCTCTTTTACTAATCTTTCTTCACTCATTCTTTCCATGTGTCCAAACCATCCTAATATTCTTTCATCAACCCTATCTCCCAAATCCTTTTTCACCCCTGTTCTCCTCCTCACCTCCTCATTTCTCACTCTATCCAGCCTAGTAACCCCCATCATACTTCTCAGACACCTCATCTCAAACACATTCAAACTCCTTCTCTCTTCTTCTCTTATGTTCCACGTTTCTGCCCCCTACAGTGCTGTTGGCACAATCACTCCTTCATACAGTCTCCTCTTCGCATCCATTCCCAAATGTCTATTCCTCATTACACTCTTTAAACCACCAAGGCATTTACTCGCTTCTCTCAATCTACATTCTACCTCCACCTTCACTCCACCTTTTCCTGCTACACTTGCACCCAAGTATCTAAAACTATCCACTTCCTCCAGTCGCTCTCCCTTAATGTTCACTTCCAGTCTACTGCCACTTTCACCCCTTGTACATCTCATCACCTTACTTTTACCCACATTTATCTTTAGCTTTCTTCTATCACATACTCTCCCAAACTCTGCCACCAGCTTCCTCAATCCCTCCTCTGACCCTGCCACAAGCGCAGTGTCGTCCGCAAACAACAACTGGCTCACCTCCCACTTTTCTCCATTTTCTTTAACCATCTCCAATCCCTGACTCACTACCCTAGCATTCACCTCTCGCACCACCCCATCCATGTATAATAATAATAATAATAATAATAATAGTAGTAGTAGTAGAAGTATCATATTGAACACTAACAATAAAGGACATGCTGTAGTACAATTAATTTTATGAACATTTAGAAAAAAAGTTGTGTGAACAATATGTATTGCTCATGCATACTAAGGCAATATACTGATAAAAAACAAATTATTCTTTTATTATATACATGACAAATATGACTGTAGCTTTTGTCTCTATGTAGGTTTTGTCCCGAGGTTTTTGTCAAGGGAAATGTTGTCAGTACCTCCATAGAATACATCTAGATCCTCTTGCATAACTACTATCATTAGGTTTTATTTTTATTTCCCTTGGGGGGTTGCCTCCAGCGAGTTGGACCAAGGGCATGGTTCATTAAATGCCACCTAACAAAGTCCTCTGTAAGGGTCACCGTCCTAGCCTCCTATAGGGGGAGTTCGCGACCTTAAACCGATTCATCAATCAATAAGATTTCCCCTTCTATCTAATACGTTCTTTTTACTAAATTTCACTGTAGTTCGTTCCGAATGCATTTTTATTAGTGAACATAGAATGATTGAATACTATATTGAGACATTCTGACAGGTTAACGTAAGTGGAGTAGGAAACACAGGAGTCTTAGGAATAAACTCAGACTAAGACTCCTGTGTTTCATACTCCACTGACATGAATAATATATGTCTACCTCCTTTATAACAAGGAAGACTTTGGTGTTTAAACAGAGACATGAGCGAAAAGTTAGGAGGCTGTGAAGTTAAGTTTGCATTAGTTTGACCCAATCATAAATGGACGTCTTGAAAAACCAATCACAGCCAAAGGTTTAGATTTTTCTTCGGGAATCTATAATATACGTTTTAGTTAAGACGACGCTGGTCAACTACATCCAGCCAGAGTATCAGAGATTGAGTTATATCATTTACATTTGCACAGACCTTGGTCTCGTGCCGGATGACAACGTCACCTGGCAGTAATAAAAATGTCCCACATTTCCTATCATGGAACGATGAACTCATTAATTCAGTTATTAATTAATCACTCAGTTGATTAATTCAGTTAGCGGGTCCGGCCATATATGTGGGTCCTCCGGGTTGCGCGCAGACTGGGGGAACAGGAGTATATACACAACCGATTCAATGACCTCCACGAAGAGACGAGGAGGGAGGAAGAGGCAACGTCCAGTTTTAATCAACTCATTGTAAGTGTTGATCATGCGCCCGCACGTGTCAACACCCCGAACGCGCGCGCGCGCACACACACACACACACACACACACACTACACACTCGACGGTGTAGTGGTAGCGTTTGCAACTGATGCTACAAGAGTCCGAGTTCGAATCCCGCCCAGGGCTGAAATAATTTCAGTATCGCTGCGCCACGAGTTGTTACTCCAACTCTCGTAGGCGGGGAGCTGGGTGGGTGTGCATGAGCTCTGATCTCTCCTCTCTTCCGGGAGGGTAGTAGCCCTTGATCACAAGTCCAACACGTGATCCAAGACCATGGTGAATCTCTCTCACACACACGCACGCACCCATATACTCACATTCGACGGTACAATGGTAATGTTCGCAACTGATGCTACAACAGTCCGAGTTCGTATCCCACCCAGGGCTGAAATAATTTCAGTATCGCTGCGCCACGAGTTGTTACTCCAACTCTCGTGGGCGGGGAGTTGGGTGGTTGTGCATGAGTTCTCCTCCGCGAGGGTAGTAGCCGTCGATCACGAGTCCAACATGTGATCCAAGACCATTGTGAATCACACACACACACACACACACACACACACAACTCGACATTTCCCTCCTCGACCTCCGCGCTGCCCCTACCGAACAATGTTTGTATTTAGTCCACAGACGCAGTGCGTACAGCATACGTAATTACATGGAGATTTTCGGCGTAAACCAGTCTTATTTTGCAAATCCATTGTCATGCAACAGCGCGGTACACTTCGCCCTGCCGTGTTCTGAATTTGTGATCGTACCAGTAATGAAGGGGGCGGACCCGTCCAGTACAAAGAAATGCCTTTTTCGACCATTTTAAGTGGCGACGGGGCTGCTTTCAGACTACAGCACGAAGTTGTCACTGTTACCAAACTTCACTAGATAATAAAGTTCTCCTTGCTTCAAAAAATGAGAACTTTCGCTATGTCATATATAAAATTAATCCCTTTTGTATCAGACGACATATTTCATTTAGGGAGAAGTCGTCTATTTTATTCAAATGTGTGGGATCCGTGCGATAGCAGAGTGTAATTTGTAAAATATATATCAATTCCATACTTTAACAAAGAAGCGTTTATAGCATTCAAATGTAACGTTCGATTGTTTCATAAGTTCCACGACATTTAGGGGAAGAACAATTCAAAATACTTTATAGAAATCTATAAAATAAAACGTACGCGGTGTTACATTCTGCATCACCAGTTTTCATGCTTACGTTTTCTTTGATTCTAATCAACCAACGAAAAATAATTATGACCAAAGAAATTGTCTGCAAGAAAACAGATAGAGTAGAATATAACTTTAGATATTTTAAGGTTTAGAATTGCGGCTGGACAAGTGGAGTCTTCCTGTTGCTTTACCGGAACTTCAAACAATGAGGTTTCGTTGCCATAAATGCATGAAGGGAGATTAGATTCCTGATCACGCGCCGGTCCTGCATCCAACTGGCAACTTCAGAGGCGGGAAATGGTTGCCGAAAGCCGAGTGACCGGGCGAATACTCCCAACAGTTCCACCACCAATTCACGCAATTTTGTCATTCGAGTAAATAGCCTCTCGTTTAGGAGCTTTCTGACTTGTTCGTTCGTAGGAGGAAATGGTGGGCAAGAGGAATGCATGTGTATCCAATAATATCGATATTACTGGAGAGCACCATTTATTATCAACCTTCAACCCAATCAATTTATTAATTATCAATCAATTTATTATCAACCTTAACCGTCAGGGAAAAGGGTTCTTGAGCTAGTCTGCTAGAGGATATCGTCTGGCGACACACAAACACAAACTCTCTCTCTCTCTCTCTCACACACACAAACGCACGCACATACACACACACACACACACACACGCACACACACACACACAAGGACGTTCCTCTAGCGTCTACGTGTATGCGGACAAAAAAAAATCGTAAGTCAAACCCATTACAGGGACTGACACAGTCAGTCACGAGGAAAAGCATGTGAACCCACTGAAAAGAAGTTGGCCATGATTTTCAGGAGGTCGTAAAAAAGTGTTATCAACCAGAAGTGCCGTGAGAAAGCTCGCGTTTGAAGTTAGACTTGCACTCGATGTTGGTGACTAGTTTCACATATAAAAGGAAAAAAAAAAAGACGTGGCAGTAGTTTACGAATCCAAACACCAATAAAAACTCCTTCATCTTAGCATCACTTAATCAAGGGAATTTTGCAGCAGGGGATGGACAAGAACAAGAGGTTCTGTTTTTTTAACGTACACAATACGATAAAGAAATTAATTGTGTGCTGTTAGGTGTGCTAATTATTACCATTGGACCACCAGTGCGCGGGAGAGAGTATGAGAAATGGTGCGAGTCTAAAGCTAGGTCCACACTTGTTGCATTTCCACGTATCGTATCATCTTTGCGTACCACCTAGTGATACAATACGATGTAACAGGGTATTGTACCCACTTGTTGCCTATCCACCTGCTGTATACGGATACGCAACAAGTGGATACATACCCTGTTGCACCGTATCGTATCACTAGGTGGTACGCAAAGATGATACGATACGTGGAAATGCAACAAGTGTGGGCCCGGCTTCACACTACAGGGAAATAGGAGCCTTTTACATGACTGTCCCATTCACATGGTGAGAAATGTAGTAACACATTTGTAAATCACAACTAACACCACAGTCGGACGAAAGAAGGAGTTGAGTAAGCGAAACTATACATTTCGATTGCTAACTGCAATCCTCTTTAGTAGGCTAGTACAAAATGGAAGGAGGATGCTATCTCATATTCCTTTGTAAGAGGTTGCTATTGTAGATAGCATCCTCCTTCCACTTTGTACTACTGAAGAGGATTGCAGTTAGCGATCGAAATATATAGTTTCGCTTACTCAACTCCTTCTTTCGTCCGACTGTGGTGTTAGTTGTGATGTGTATCCGCGTTTCACACACTCATCACAAGAACAAACCTTTAAGTCACATCTGAGATCCCGCTAATGGAGGTCGATCTATGCATCTCGACAATTGCTTTGGGTTGTCACAGGTTTCTTTCGTGTGGGTTGCATGACACAATGGAATTGATGACTTGATAATCCCATGACACCTCATCAATTCGCCAGTAAAGGATACAATAGGAAAATATCAGGTTACAAGGCAAGAGGAAGACCAAGGGAGACCAAGGAAGACCTGGATTGAGGCTGTGAAATAAACCCTGAAGACTCACAACATCCCACCCATCCAACTCATCCATCTTGCCAGAGACAGGAAACTCTTTCTCCCCTCGACGCCCAAGACGGTACAAGAGGACGGATAAAGTAAAGATAATCCCATTATGCAGTGAAATAGCTTTAAGACGCACGTATGATTCTCCAGTCATATGGGTCATGACCGATGGTGAGTTCTGTCATCAGATCATTTATATTATTGTGTACCATTATACCTATCCGAGAGTTGACACCTTGACGTGGTGGATAGGCTTGAGAATCTTAATGATTGCAAAAGCTACGTCGATAGAGAGGAAATATCTGCAGGGTCACCCATATCGAACAGGTTTTGTAAGAAAGATCAGACAAAGAACACATTATATCACTTTCCACGAAGATGAATAATTTATGTTGGACTGCTGTTGGCTGTCACGAAATTAGGAAAACCCCAACATCAGTTGCGAGGAGATACCACTGCTGTAGCGGAGAGCCTAACAACTCTTCCTTACTCATGAGTAGTTCCACATCTCTGACAAGATCATTATCATTCAGTTCACGTAGAACTATGAGGTGTTCTGAAGAGGGTTTTTGGGTTAAAATCTGGGTCACTTGAGTGATGGTCTAAGGCTGCAACCCTCACTCTCTCCCCCCGTCCTCATCGTCTTCCTCGTAAACCTCAGATGAAACCGATTCTGGTGGATCAGGAACAGGTAACTTCGTGGGGTCTTGGGCGAATAGCTGATGAAATCACTAGTTAGAAATGTAGTAAATCACAACTAATACCACAGATACTGTATAATGTCAGGATTATTCGTCACCAAACAAATTGTCAACAATTCCCCCCCCCTCCCCCTAACCCGACCTCATGTCATCCTTAGGGCACAGAAGGGTTGGGGTAGTGACATCTATTCTTTTCCCAGTTCCCTATCCTTTGTAAGAGGTTGCTATTTAAGATAGCATCATCCTTCCATTTTGTAATGGCTCATCAGGAACGCGCTCGCCAGCGGTGGTGGCGAGGAGTTATCTCCTTTGCCGCTGCCGGTCTGGTTACGGACCGATATCTTCGTTGACGTCGGCAGGCGGGTGTGCACCGCCCGTCTGCCCCCCCTCGCACCGCCACTGGATCAGCTCTACAGGACTTCAAACCCAAACCCTGGGGAAAAACAGGCTACGCTCGCCCCACCTGTGGCTTATCAGGACCGCCCTCTACACGCGGGAAGTGAACTCAACTCGCTTCCCGTAAGATACACACATACACCTCACGAACAGTGCCACAACACACGCACAAACATCTACACTTACTTTTTCTTCGACTAAAATTCGCTTCCTTTCTAACTTTCTCTTCTACTACATCTTCTCATTTCAGTTTACCTCCCACTAAAGATTTTTCCGTTTTTCCACCTTTCTCTACTACTACGCCTCCTACCATTTTCTAAACTTTCGTTGGTGATCCTAATCCTAACCCCGGCGTCAAGCGCTGCCCTCCAAGCTCCCGGTCCATTTCTCCCAAGCCACGACCACCAATAAACCCCTAATCGCTCGCAATTCGCCCGGTGGCAATAGCCCTCTTTTATACACTACTATCTTTTCATTTTCTTACAGACATTCTTCCCCTCCCACAAAAACCGATCCCGCGCAAGCGAGGTGGTCTTTCCTTGGAATCCAGAATCCAGTAATGCTGAAGAAGATTGCAGTTAACAATGGAAATATATAGTTTCGCTTACTCAACTCTTTCTTTCGTCCGACTGTGGTGTTAGTTGTGAGCTGATGAAATGTTTGGATAACGCATAGACTGTTCTTTTCTTCGTTGACAAACCTTTCCCAATAGGAAGCATCATGCAGGAGTAACAATTGCGGCTATGATCTGTTGGTTCTTTCTAGGTTAATGACACGGGAAAAGGCATACATTTCCTTTTCCTGTTCAACCAATGGTAAATGTTAGATGCAAAAGTGCTGCATCATGCGTGAAGAATACTCTTCCTGCCCTGATTAACAACCTTGTATCCATTATATAGATGGAAATAAGCTCCACCGCAAGGACTCGAACCTTTGCCGTAGCGACTGCTTATTCTGAAAAAAGGTTCGAGTCCTTGCGGCGGAGCTGATTTCCATTTGTCAAAATGACACACATCCATTATATAAACCATAGGCTTTACTAATCATAAAATAGCAGTTATCCTGTGTTTCAACCACATAAGATTCACTTTACCATAAATGAAGCAGAAGTTATCTACCATAGCTACATGCATACATACATACATATACCAAGGCTTTTTCCCCCTTTCAAGGGAGGTAGCCAAAAAGGAAAAGACATAAAATCATTCCCACCCATTCCATCCCTGAATACACTCCACACATCTCCACCCACCACCCATAGCTACATACGCACACAAAAAGACATAAACATGAGGTTAGAATTTTCATTACAAAATAACTTGATACATCAAAGTGAAAGTCTAATGCAACATATTTAGCATATCGAAGATACGAACTAAATACATAAGGCATCTATGTAACATAATAAATATGAATGTAAATAAACAAATAAATAAATATAGCTTATTTTGTCTTATTAAAAAAAATGCACAAAATAATCACTTCTTTCGATAGTTGAAACAATGCTGAAAGGGCGAGTCTAGCATACGACATGCATGCATGTGTATGTTCATAGTTGAAAAATAGAGGTAATCAAACATTTCAACCATGATTTTCGTTATCAGTGACCCAGAATTATTCCATAATTGAATACATTGCTTTAGAAGCTTTTTTAGATAGACCAATGAATTATTAGATACACAAATCTGAATTATCTAGGGTGGTTTTGTAACTGGGTACATCATCTGACGAGGTACATAACTGAGATGGCATCTTCAGCCAAATAAGATCGTCTGAATTTAATCAGAATAAAATTTATGAAGGGCGTCACCTCAACCCAAGATCCTTCCTTTCTTCAGGTAGGGCCTGTTCACACTAGCGGTTTGAACCGCGCGGAAGCCTCGGCGGTACCGCATAGTCAAGGAAAAGCTGCGAAGTTGTGTGCGAATGCCTCCATTGACTTACATTGTTATTGAAACGCTAGTGTAAATAGGACTGTATAAATAAAACCATCTGCTTTTAGCCAGGACACGACCTGCGAAGTGCGTCATCTTATCATCATATTCGACGTACGTACATAGTTATACTTCTCATTCATTATTTTTGTTCAGGAGGATATATTTACGATGAATACAATTGTATAGTGCTATATAACACCCCCTTTGTTGGACGGGGGGGGGGGGGCACTGAGAGACCGAAAGAGAGCAAGTTGGGTGAGAGAGCAGACTAGAGTGAAAGATATTGTGGAGGCAGTAAAAGAGGGGAAGTGTAATTGGGCAGGTAAGTTAGTGCGAACGACTGATGAGCGATGGAGCAAGTGTGTTACTGAGTGGACGCCGCGAGATAGGAAGCGTGGAAGAGGGAGACCAGATAAAAGGTGGAGAGACGAGATAGAGAAGTTCGCAGGAGTGACGTGGCAGAGGATGGCGCCGTTGTGTGAATCACGGAATGCTATGAAGGAGGCCTTTGTTCAGCAGTGGATTCAGGATGGCTGATTTGATTGATTGATTAACAGCAATCACTTAATCATTTCTTTCAAAGAAATATACTGTTATTTACTTATTATTTTCTTTCAATTTCCCAGGAAATTTTACACGAGTCCATGAGTATAGCTTTGAGGCAAGGGCATCCCTTGCAATAGTCGTGATGAGGTAATGGCAAAAAATTTCGTATTTGGCGTCTGCTGCTCCTTGGCGTCTTGGCATATTCTCCAAAGTTTATTTCGACTGATGATGTATGACTTTATTCAACTTGGAATGACATCGTAACGAAGGAGTTGATATTCATAACAAATTCACTCCCAGGTCAAATGCTGTCGCCACAACACGTGTAGCTTGTCTAATACCGCAGTAACCAAATTTGAATTTAATATTATCTATTCGACGCAAATGTGAAGACGTATATTTATATAAATTGCAGGTATACGTTTACACCAAAACATCAACAAAAAATATGTAAACAATTGTTTCCGTTGTGGTCCGAAAGAACGGTTAAAAATCGTTATCTTTCACTCGTTGGGCACGCTGCAGCGAGTAGTCCGTTTTTGGTTACGGCGGGGGAGAAAGCACCACAAGATTGCAGCGTCGGAGCGCGAGTGTCCTTGGCCGGAAATCTGACCCCTTGGACCGACCTGACACGTTGTTCAGGTCGCACATTAGCGTCGGGATTATTGGGTATTCTATATCGTGTTCATAATTATATGTTGGGGGTGGTCTTTATCCTCTTTGTCGATTGATTTTTCTTCGTCTCAAGAGCGATGAGGAAGAAAATGATGACACTGTATTTGTATTTCGTCGTCGACAATTCACTAATGTTCTGCCATGTAGGACAACATCGTGTTGTTACAGCTTTATTTATTTATTTTTTATCTATTTATTTATTTCTTGGGTGTCCGTGGAGTCAGGTGGGAGTTTAACAAATCTCTTCTCTTCTTTACATGTATAACAATTACTCATATCACCTACCATTTCATGAAAAAAATCAATATGCATTTAGAATATTCCATGTTAACACACTCGAGGTAGTGAACAGCTTCCGGTATATGCTGAATATTTTGATTCAGATCGTGACAGCACGGCAGACAACACCTTGTGGGTCACGAGTTAATGGATATAGTATAGTAGGATTCGGGTACATATGGGAGCACATTCCTAAACTTCGGGAATGGATTTTTACAAAGGATTACAAAGGCGGAGCATGCCGACAGGAGACCTTTTGTTCCATATCTAGGTCGGATGCGAAAAAAATCATAATAATAATAAAGTAATAAATAAAAACTATAATAATGTAAATAACAAATAAAATACATAAATAAATGCATAGGTATATCTAAATACTAAACAAACAGGTAAATAGTAAATAATAATAAATTGACATATAACTAATAATAAATGAAAATCAGACAGACAAATGAAAACAAAACAAAAACAAATGTTAGTGTGTCACATCAGAGTTTGTCTTTGGTATAAGGCGGTCACATCTTAGAACGTCCCCGTCACCCGGAGAAGCGTGGATGACAGTGACGCTGATGACATAATGAAATCGTTGTCTGAGGAGGGAGACGAGAGATTAGTAGGTTATTGCTAAGGTTGAGTAGGTAGAACATCCAATTAAAATGCGTGATATAGCAAAAGGAGTACCACAAAGATATGTTCGGGATCCTTCATGATTCATAAGACAGCAGTGGGTAAGACGAGAATGTCTGATCTTAGACACATCAATGCTGTCTCGAAGCGTCGGTTAAGCTGTTGGGAAGAGGAACATAGGTTTACATGAGTTTGTCGAGTGTTCCTCCCAGTCTATTTTCCAGCAAGTTTTGTAGTGTGATCGACGGGATAGCGAAGGAGTAGTGTTATTGCAGGAGATCCCAACATGAAATGACCCTCAACAATAAAATACAAACTTGAAACGGGAGGAAATTCAGATGAGTCATGAGTGGATTTTTTGGATCCTTAGGTGGTGAGAATAGGTAGAGAAAATGTTCAGCATTAAGAATATTATGGTCGGAAATGCCGCATGATATCATAGTGTATGTTAACTGGGCCTAAGGCTGTTGCTTTGCAGTTGGGGAAGGGAGTGTGGAATTCGGCTCTTGTTAACAGTCGGTTATAGTCTTGGGAAATGGGAGGTGTAAAGTCAGGTAGTGGCTGGGATTCGAGGGTAGTATTTCGAGATGTGAATTCAGATTTGTGGTTTGTAGGGCCAGAGGTCGACGATAGCGTTTCTACCAGTGTCTGCCACTTGAAAAGTTGAGGAAATAAATTATTAGTTGTTGATTTGAAAGAGCGAGTATGAAGATAATTTAAAAGGAAACGTTTTAGGATTATCTTCAATATTTTGGAAATGGGAATTTGAGAGACGACTGACGATATGCAGTGTTGACAAGAAGATCAACGTGCTTGGCACATCAGTTGGCGGACATCGGCTCTTGCTTTTGTAACG
The DNA here is from genome assembly GCF_046742065.1 of Oratosquilla oratoria. Lineage (NCBI taxonomy): Eukaryota > Metazoa > Arthropoda > Malacostraca > Stomatopoda > Squillidae > Oratosquilla > Oratosquilla oratoria. The sequence continues at coordinate 55,289,780 of NC_134787.1, forward strand.
AGAAGGAAATTTTCTAGGGTGGGGCGCCTTTGGAGGTAGCAAAAGATTGTCTTCCTTCTATGAGCTGTGACATAACCCTTGGTCCACCAGGAAATCAAGCGCTGAAATGTAAATGGTAAAGTCTTTGATATTGAAAGGAAAGTTGCTGATGATGTGTGATCTGTGAAATGGGTTGGAGTTGTGTCAACTGTTGAGAAGTTTCCTTCTGGTTCGGAAATATATAATTCTAATTGGAATTTTTTTCCAGTTTGTGCGGAGAAGGATCATCGGGATTGCAGAACTTGAGGACTTGTGAGGGACGTGAGGAAAAGTGGGAGGTGATTGCTACGGTGTAGGTCTGATATTTGATACCATTCGAAGTCAAGAAGAAGGTCAGATGTGGATAGATATATGACTATGGAGGTATAGGGAAGAGTGTGAAGGCGGGAGGGGATTGGTCTGTGTTTAGAAGAAACAGGAACCAAAAATCAACTACAGAGGGGTACCAGTCTACCTCGCGGAGTTGTGACACTGTTTCCCTAAAGGGAATGTCTGGCGTTGAAGTCTCCCAGTGGACGGTAGTATGTGGGCGTGGCGTTAGTGGTGGAATGAGACTGAAATGTTTCTGACTCAGGTGTTCCTAAAGTAGTGTTTCAATACCCCTAGGGCAGCGTTTCCCAACCTGGGATGCTAGAACTCCCTGGGGGTGCTGAAATCAATTACAGGAGGTGCTGGGAAGTGATGCACACAAAAAATCACATTGATATATGTATCATTGATTACCCAGTTGCGTATATTTGACTTTTTCCGTGCTATTTCATTTTTCTAGGGTGTTCTTATTTCTTCTACAAACAATATTGTCAATTTGTTTCAGTTCTAAGGAATCAAGAAACTAAATCATCAAGCGGTACACTTCACTTTCTTTTATCTTTCTGATAACAAGATAGGGGTGCTGGACTGCTTAGACATGACAACAGGGGGTGCTATGGTCGGAAAAGGTTGGAAAACGCTGCCCTAGGGGGTACCGAATCCAGTTCTTGGGGGTATCCAAAAAGGCATCATGTAGGGAGTACTAAATCAATAATTTCGTTTGGAATAATATTTTAGTCATCTTTTCCCTGAAAATAAAAACAAAGCGTCCCTATACTTAAGCTGTTTGTTCATAGCCACCCTCTTTTTTTGTTCTCTCTTTTTAAGTAAAGTAAGTTAAAATTTGAAAGTCGAGAGCGGTAGCCTGATATTGGAGAGTGGGTATCAGGTTAACTTGAAGTTGAACTTTGGGGTATCGGGGCTGAAAAACTTTAGGAACCACCGTTCTAACGTGATGTTTCATGAAGGAGGGATAGACAGCATATGCTAAGTGGGTGATGAATGAAGACTTTGACCGCGATGGCTTGAAGGTGGTATGGAGTGTAATACTGCACAGCAAGAAATGATCCATTAGTATTGTTAAGGACCAAGAGTACTGAAAAGTTCGGGGTCTACTCCGGATAGGTCGAGGTGGCCGGGGAAGCCGGGTAAATCGGGATATGACGTCACAAGTGGTATTGGAGAAACATCTAATGCCCGTGGTTCAATGGCCGTGAGTATGGTTATTCTCTTTGTTGAGGGAGGTAGGCAACCACCATTGTATCATCGGGTCAAACCAGTTCTAGATATGCTTGGGGCCATCATCGTCCTATTGATTGCGGGTAATACAGACCAGGGCGGCGGGGTAGTAGTGGGTGATTTTGTTGGGTCTGAGAGGGCTGATGCTCCATCCCATTGTTCCTTGCATTGTATCATTATTGTTACCTCAGATTGGATGACCTTGCTGGGAAAGTGGACTTCCTAGCCAAGCAAAGACATACTATGTTTAGGATACCTTTTCTAGCTTCTTCTCTGTGTGGGTGAGTAAAATAGACCCTAAAAAGGGCTGCTTAGAAGTGCAAACGGCTGTTGAGTGGTATTGCTACCCCAATCCTAGTATCTGGGGACCACTAGGCCGTGCGGGCTGTGGCCAGAGGCTTCTGGTCCCATAGTCATGTGCCCAGGCCAGCAGGACTTTTGTTAGTAAAAGGAGGTATGAAGTTATTGTTAAATACCTGGAGAAGTTATGACAGTGACTATCAAACCAAATCAAATCAGCCATTCTGAGTTCACTACTGAAAAAGGGCCTCCTTCATAGCATTCCACGACTCATACGACCACGTCAACCTCTGCCACGTCACTCTTGCAAACTTCTCAATTTCGTCTCTCCACCTTCTGTCGGTCTCCTTCTTCCGAGTATACTGCCAGTCAGTCAGTCAATATCTTACATTGACCTCCCTGGTGGTTCTAAGGAGAGCCTAGCCTCCCTATGGCGTTGGTGATGGTGATTGAAGTGATGATAAAAAGGAAAAAAGAAAAGAAAACAAGGTGATGACGACAATGGCGTGGTGATAAAGATGACCATGGTTGTAACGGAACCTAACAGGGATAAAGACAAAAAAGAGGCGAAAGAAGAAGCGTATGAGAAAGATGATGGCTGGTATTTTTTTAACGAAACTAAATACAAATCAATTTCATTAATGGCTACTCTAATTCTGGCGTCGTGCCTCAAAAAAAGACATAAATAAACAAATAAATAAAATTAAACAGATTAAACGTAACATAAATTTTTCACCCACAAATTGGCTGGAAAAGAAACAGAAGAGGACACTTGGCGTCCTTGCGAATCCCTTCTGTGGAAATGAAAATATTGTTTTGATTATTATCGCCACAAGAAGGGTCGACCCCACACGCCGTTGTAGCCTGATGACCGTAAGACGGCCCCAGCCAGTCCAGCGCAGTGGAAAACCTGTTCCGAGCCGCCGTCTTTGGTGCTGCCTGTTATAACCTTGAGGTCAGACATGGCAATAACACCGGGCAGAGACGGGAGGGAGTCTGATGAATACCAAGCATTACCGGACATGTAAATAGTTGCCCGACACATTGACATTCAGAGACGGTTTTTCCGGTGACGAAGATGAATAGCCTCAATACCTACGGACATGATCACGTACTTTTCTGCTGTTGTTCTTCAATACGCCAAAAGGTTTTATTTGGACGGGGTGCGTCATCGTGGTGGGAATGGGTTTAGAACATTCTCGAAGGATATTCTTCATTCAATCACCCCCCCACCCACCCTCACCCCATTCCACATCCAATTCACCCCCAACATGGTATCTCGTTTTGCAGATTGTGCTCTAGCTGACGTCAATTTATATATATATTATATATATATATATATATATATATATATATATATATATATATATATATGATAATAAGAACACGGGTACGTGTGTTCACTTATGTAAAGGAGACAACATGGAAAAAGAAACTAACGAAGCAGAGCGCTTTCGTATATCACATCTTCAGTGCAAAAAGTACCTGAAGATGTGATATACGAAAGCGCTCTGCTTCGTTAGTTCCTTTTTCCAAGTGGTCTACTTTGCATATATATATATATATATATATATATATATATATATATATATATATATATAAGATAGCGTATATATATATATGTATATATAAAGAGAGAGAGACATTACACCAAATGGCCTATCCTTGTACCCTTTCACTCCCCTACACATTTTCTATATCCAATGCCATTTTTTCTATAGTGTAAAATAATTCTTTCTGAAGAAGCACCACAGTGTGAAAGTAGTCATCTAATAAACTTTTGTTCTATTTGTGTTTTCCTTCTATTCCTCTTACAACCTGTCAGGATGTCTTCACACACACACACACACACACGCACACACACACACACACACACACACACACACACACACACACACACACACATATATATATATATATATATATATATATATATATATATATGTATATATTATATATATATATATTATATATATATACATATATACATATATATATATATATATATATATATATATACATACATATATATATGTACATACATATATTAAACGCTGAGTGACTTTTAATACCTTTCAAAGATATCTAAAAAAAAAATCTCTGGCGTTAGTCAACTTATAAACAAAGGGATCTCTGCTTTCATGGGCACTGCCTTGAATGGATAAACACTATTGTTTCTCAGCACAAAGCAGATAAACACGGAAGTTTCTCATGGTCTTCCACTCAATATATTTCTTTGGTCTGTTTCTGAACCCCATAGCACGGCCGTGCTGTACAGACTCAAGGTCATGTGAAAGACTTCCATGGTGTTTTCCACTGTACGGTAAAGCCAGGTATTTATCTATTTATTTATCTATTTATTTATTTATTTGTTTATTTATTTATTTATCTATTTATCTATTTATTATTGAGAGATTGATTTAGGACAAACTGGAACCGATTGAGACTCATTTTTGTCTTTTTTTTTTTTTTTTTTGCGCGCGCGTCTGTGTGATCCACCATGGTCTTGGATCATGTATTGGACTCGCTCGTGAACGACAGCTATTTCCCTCCCGGAAGAGAGCTCAGAGCTCATATATGACCGATCTATGGGTAATGCTGTGACCTTACACGCACACACACGCCAACTCCCCGTCAACGAGAGTTGGAGTAACGACTCGCAGCGCAGTTACTGATTTTTTTTCAGTCCTGGGTGGGATTCGAACCCGGACTGCCGTAGTGGCAGCCGGGAACTCTACCATCTGTGCCACCGAGTCGTGTGTGTGTGTGTGTGTGTGTGTGATTCACCATGGTCTCGGATCACGGGTTGGACTCGCGATCGACAGCCATTAACCTCCCGGACGAGAGCTCAGAGCTCGTAAGACCGATCTATAATACTGTGACCTAATACGCACACACACCCCCAACTCCGCGCCCACGAGAGTTGGACTAACGACTCGCAACTTAGCGATACTGAAATTATTTCAGCCCTGGGCAGGATTCGAACCCGGACCGCTGTGTCAGCAGTGTGTGTGTGTGTGTGTGTGTGTGTGTGTGTGTGTGTGTGTGTGTGTGTGCGCGCGCGTGTGTACACCACCATCTCAGGTGATGAAGATCGTCTGAAGCATTAACAGGAAAGGAAGGCATCCCAAATGCATCACTGAGTCGCTGGTGGAGGGTTGACTATATAGTTGAAGAAGAAATTTTTCTTCACCACTTTCCTCTTGCGCTGAGTCTTGACATATTGTCCCTAAAACGAAGAAAAATGTCCTCGTACTTCGTTAAGAATGGATAGATTCTCATATCTACTCCCGTTTCAAAGATATTAGACATTTTCCACATATATATAGATATATATATATATATATATATATATATACATATATATATATATATATATATATATATAAACACAAGTATATGTGTGTGTGTGTGTTTAAGACAGATTGAACATTTTAGAAGCTTTGCCAAGGGATTCGAGCCCTGGCCTGTGCGTGCATAATCACAAAGTCAAGCCGCTAGCAACCGAGCTATGTGCGATACACTCCACATAGTTACAGAAGACGAAAATGAGACTACGTCTTCTGTAGCTATATGGAGTGCATAGCACATAGCTCGGTTGCTAGCGTCTTGTCTTCGTAATTTTCCACGCACAGGTCAAGGCTCGAATCCCTTGGCAGAGCTTCTAAAATGTTCATATATATATATATATATATATATATATATATATATGAACTAACAATTTTTGGATAGCAATACAGTACATGCTAGGAAATCGTCGAGAATTCAATTTTCTCAATTGCACGAAACGCCTCTGGGACAGAGTTGTCTAGGGTGGTATTGAGGAAAAGCACAGACCAGTATCCTGTTAGCCATATTCGGAGAGACGTTGGGTCGGGCAGCAGCAGCAGCAGCAGCAGCAAATTCCCTAGCCGTGTTGGTCAGGGTTACTATTTCTAGGGATTTTCTCCCTAGATTGGAACTTTAGATGAATATAGTAACAATTTGGGGATTCTGACCTTTCTGGGGGATATTATGGGGAATTCTGGTTGCTTTTAGTGGCAAACTTAATAAATACATAATACATATACCAAGGGCTTTTCCCCTCTTACAAGGGAGGTGGCCAAAAAACAAAGGCACAAAATCCACTCCCACCCATTCCACATTCCACTCCTATTCACCCCACTCCCTCCCTCTTATCTTGGCTCCTTATGGACGACCTGGGTCAGAAGCAGTGTCGCAAGACACATCACTTCCACATTTTCTGTCACTCTTACCACATTTCACATCTGCTCTCCACTTTGCCTCCTTTATCTTGTGTTTTACTTCTCTTTTCTTTGTACCTCTCATATGATTCTCCCGTCCTATTTTGTAACCAGTCTGTGAATGCTCGCTTCTTCTCTTCTACAACCTTCTTTGCTTCCTCATCCCACTACTCACTACCCTTCCTTCTATATCCTCCCGTCTTCCTTGTTCCACACACTATCTTTGCACACCTTGTGACTCCCTCCTTGAACCATCCCCATTCCTCCTCCACTCCTAGTTCTACTTTATCCTTCACTCACTCCCTCATCTCTCTCAGCTTCTTGTACTCCTTCTCCTTTTCTTTCGTATTTAAGCAATTTATTTAAAGCACTTCCTCTTTCTCCACCTGTCCTCCACTCTCAACTTACCTTCCACCAAAAAATCATCTGGTGAGCAAGCGAACATTGGATATCGGAGTTGACAACATTGATAAAAACGAGTATGAATTTTTGTTGTACATTTTCATTTTTGTTGATTGAGGAAATGTCAAAGTGCTAATGCTCATGCTTTTCAATTATTTATTGATTTTCGTTTAGTTTTTGTTTGTTTGTATAAATTTTTGTTGTACATTTTCATTTTTGTTGATTAGGATTTTCAATTATTTATTGATTTTAGTTTAGTCTTTGTTTGTTTGTATGAATTTTTGTTGTACATGTTCATTTTTGTTGATTGAGGAAATGTGTAAGTACATTTATGTCAATGTTTGTAAACTAGGAACTTTTTGTCCAATATAGGGATTTTTCAGCACGAGTCTAGGGAATTACTGATCTGCCGTGGTGTTGGTGCTGTGGCTGGCAAGGCCACTGGTCACTTCCTGAGATATCATGACGCCGCTATGCATGGCCAATGACATATTCACCCTTGTATCTTCATGTGCTTTCTGCTTGGCAATGATATGCCCTTCTATAACGTTACGGCAAAAAATATCATAGAAAATCCTTAGTCTTATCATGAATTCATTTCTAATTCCCGAAACAATTTAATTTCCTAAATTGCTATTATCATTATTATTACTATCATCATCATTAATACTATTATTATTATCATTATTATTATCACTATTATTATCATCATCACAATTATTATTATTATTATTACTATCATTATTACTATTATTATTATCATTATCAAAGGGAGCTGGCAGATAGGGCTGATGAAAGATTATTGGGATAGTTTGGGCATATGGAAAGAACGAGTGAAGAAAGATTAGCAAAAAAAGGTGTGGAAAGCAGAGGTGGGTGGAGTGAACTTAAGGGGACGACCATGGATAAGATTATGGATGTGGTGAAAGGAGCTTTGGTCAAAAGGGGTATGCCTGTTGAGCAGGGAAGGGAGATGGCAGGGGATAGGTATGAGTGGAGAATGGTTGTGTATGGATGATAAGTTGATGGGATCAGAAGATATCTGTCCCTCGTTTTCTCTATTTTCCACATCCGGGGACGAGGTGGAGGGTCGCTGTGTGAATGGAGCGGCCATACTGTAGACGTGCTATGTCTTGCTGCATTGCTTCTGACCTGGGCAGTGGGCGGGATGCAGGGATGATTCTTCGTCCCTTCATCAACGAGGAGGTAAATTAAGAGGTTAAAAAAATATGTGGTGGGTGGGGGAAGAGTATGGTGTGGTGTCTGTATATATATATATATATATATATATATATACATACATATATATATATATATATATATATATATATATATATATATATATATATATATATATATCAACCACAATGCACTTTAATTCTAAACCATCAACATCGGAGGAACCGTGGAGGCACATGCAGAAAATGAAACGTGGTACGCCCGAGGACTCAAACCAACGGCTAGCACGTGACCAGTGCTTATATAGATAGACAGATAGATAGGTTATTAAGTACTAAGTAAATAGATACATAAAATAGAATGAAATATAAAGAAGATCGAGAGGATTTGTTTTCTCTCGGTTTTGTTTTTGCTCTCACCAACCGAAATGCTTCTCGCCCGGCAGACGGACCTTTTAAGGAAAGATTAGAAAGAAATTGAACTGACCTCACTAGAGCATAGAAGGAAGAGGAACGAGATTGCTACGTTCAGATTGGTGAAAGAAGCGAACAAAATTGACGTAAATGATCTCTTAGTTTGGGAAAGGAGAGCAGCATGAGGTCATAGGAAAAAATAAAAAGACAGTATACCCGAAAGATATCAAGAAACTCCGTTTTCTGTACAGATGCATCAATCTATGGAATTAACTAGAGGAGAAAGCGGTCCTAACACCAATCACAAACCTAACTGCAACTAACTTTGATCGATGGAAACAAACTAGACTCCTCGAACATAACTCTTTTCCTGCATATTTCTAGGAAGTACTCATAGCCTTTGTATCTAGATTCTAGAAGCTTGGTAAAGAGTCGTGCATTAATAAATTGCTGACTCCTGGTTGGCTTCAGTCGAATTGTTTGTCAGCAACTATGATAACATCTAACAAGAAAAAAAAAATAGAATTGTAAGGGTTTAACGAATAATTATCTTTTTGTCCACAGGGAGTTCTAGAATAACATACACACACACACACACACACACACACACACACACACACACACACACACACACACACACACACACACACACACACACACACACACACACACACTGTCACTACGGCGGTCCGGGTTCGAATACTGCCCAGGGCTGAAATGATTTCAGTATCGCTGCGCTGCGAGCCGTTACCCCAACTCTCGTGGCCGGAAGTTGGGTGTGTGTGTGCGTGTAAGGTCACAGCATTACTCATAGATCGGTCATTCGAGCTTTGAGCTTTCTTCCGGGAGGGAAATAGCTGTCAATCACGAGTCCAACACGTGATCCAAAGACCATGGTGAATACACACACACAGACACACGCATTGTCACAACGGAGGTCCGGGTTCGAATCCTGCCCAGGGCTGAAATAATTTCAGTATCGCTGCGCTGCAAGCCGTTACCCCAACTCTCGTGGCCGGAAGTTGGGTGTGTGTGTGAGTGTAAGGTCACATCATTACCCATAGATCGGTCATATATGAGCTCTAACCTTTCTTTCGAGAGGGAAATAGATGTCGATCACGAGTCCAACACGTGATCCAAGACCATGTTGAATCACACACACACATACACACACACACACACATACACGCAAACACACACACACACACACACACACACACACACACACACACACACACACACACACACACACACGTCCCCTCCCTTCCTCTTTGGCTAGGGAGCATCCATTGTACCACTCTGGTCGAGTAAAGCTGATGAACGTGTCCTTGCTAATATTGATTCTCAGTTGTTATGTTGTATAGGAGTATTCGGTTTTACGTCACATACTTCCTTATCCAGGGTCCGGGAACGGTGCTTTGCGAAAGGATTTCGGGTATATCGGTTGGGGACTGTTGCTCTAAGATTTTTTTTTTTTTTTTTTTTTTTAAGATGACGGCACACTTAGCATTTCTCGCTAGCATGCTAATTGCTTATGCTACTTCGTTTGAGCAGAAACGACTTTAGTTACGATCTTTTGTTTTTAAAACTTCCAAATGTCAAATTGCTCTTCCGTCATATAGTGAGAAGCTGAGTGACGAACTAAAAGAAGTTAAACTTAGAATAAGAACGTTAGACACAGTGTTGAGATGTCCTTACGAAAGTCTAGAATATTGTAACCCAAGTCGTTCCTGCTCAAACGAAGAAGCAAATGCAAGTAGCATGGTAGCCTAGCGTGGCGCCATCTTTAGGTTTAGTTGGGCTAAAAAAAAAAAAAAAAAAAAAAAAAAAAAAAAAAAAAATCTCCCTCCCGTGGGAGTGACAATTCACACACACACACACACACACACACACACACACACACACACACACACACACACACACACACACACACAAAACAGACCCCCCAGAAACTTTGCGGGCCGTCCGGTAGGCTTCGTCCTGTTCCCGCAATGGACGATGCCAATCCTGGGCACCAGACCATGACCTGAATTCAAATCCGAGCGCCTGACCTCGTTAGCTGTTGCCATCCGCCCGCGCTACCACTGCACCACAGAGCTCTGCCTTGTGCTGGGGCATCAATGATCCTAAAGACGAACTTGCGGTTCCCGGATGCGGAGACTGGCCTCTGTTTCCGGACGCAATTGGAGTTTTAAAGTCCGCGTATCTGGTGGAGTAGTACTCCAACTGACTACTGTAAGGCTGCGTGGAGTACGAGTACTCCAACTGTAAGGCTGCGTGGAGTAGGAGTACTCTAATTCTAAGGCTGCTTCGAATAGGACTCCAACTCTAAGGCTGCGTGGAGTAGGAGGACTCCAACTGTAAGGCTGCGTGGAGTAGGAGTACTCTAACTCTAAGGCTGCTTGGAGTAGGACTCCAACTGTAAGGCTGCGTGGAGTAGGAGGACTCCAACTGTTAGGCTGCGTGGAGTAGGAGGACTCCAACTGTAAGGCTGCGTGGAGTAGGAGGACTCCAACTGTTAGGCTGCGTGGAGTAATACTCCAACTGCAAGGCTGCATTTACACCAAGCGAATAGAATTGATTCAATTAATGAAGAATCAACACGATTCATGAATCATGCTGATTCGCCTGGTGTAATAAACTGTTACATTGAAACTAGTGTGGCTAATCAAGACGATTCATGAATCGTGTTGATTCTTCATGAATCGATTTGATTCGCTTGGTGTAAACGCAGCCTAAGTGGGAGGCACCAGTTTGCTGTTTTGAAGACATAGGACCCTTATTTTCTAGGACAGGGATGGGCAACCTCTTATCACGTATCAACCAAAATTGCTGGGGACATATTTAATTATTTACTGTATTTTAATTGAAATAAAAAACTCAACGAAGAAATTGACGATTTATTTCTCATTGTTTTGTTTTGTTTTGTTTTTTTAGATGATCCCAGGTTTTGCGTGTCGAAGAAAAGTCGTTGAAATACCATATTTGGCATGCATGCCAAGGCTTCCCCACCCATATTCTAAGACCTTTCCCGAGGTTGAGAAGTTAGATGGTATTTGATTCTTCTTTTTTAATGTGACATCTGAGGATATTGCGGAAATACATGTGAAAATACATTCATACGTAGGACAATTTTGTCAGTTCTTAGCAAGATGGCAGAAGCAAGCGTGCTAATGTTGGAGATGAAGTTATCAAGGTGACTTGGAGGTTAAACTCGGACACCAAAGAGGAAAAAACTTTCATAATTGTGTTCCATTTATACATTTATTCAGTAATCATGTCTCCCTTTCTTTAGTTTCTTCTATATATTTCTTATATCAATCCCTGTAGATTTGGAACCCTTCCTCTGATGTTCTGCGTGTTTCTGTTTGCGGGACTGTAGATGTGTGATTGAGATCTGATATTCTTAAAGCAGGTTTTCCTCTGCAAACGTTTCACATTGTTGTCTGTATGCTTTAGGTAAGGTAAACGGCGCATGCGCGTAGGTGTCACTTTATACACAGAAGAGGTTTCATTGGAACTGATGAGAACGACGCTTCCGTTAATCAGACGACTCGGCTCAAAGAATTTTGTTTCCTGCGCGGAGGTACCGTTTTCTTTTAACCCAGATGTTGCAAATCGAGGAAAAAACAACAACAACCGATTTCCTTTAACAGATGATAGTTATGTACACATTTGACGGACTTCAAAAGTACTGACGAAAAGAAAAATAAACTGGTTTCAGACCCTTCCCCACCCGCTGTTTTCCGACTGTGTATGTCGACCTTCGACCCGAAAATGACACAACGCTCACTATGGCATGACTACGACTACTGTTTGGATGGTCAGGCCTGCTATGTGCACGGCACGTGTCCTTGATTTGTTCGCGGGCTCGCAGCTCTTGTTGCTGACGGTTGGTGCTGACCAATGCCAACAACCCACCCACTCCCCCTGCCTCGCTGGCCGTTTAGCTCCGGCTGTCCCATGGGTCCTATTGCAGCGGGGGTCTGGCTCGGAGATCCTTCTCATCATGCATGTGCACATGCATTCACACAACAGACTTGTTTCTTCGCATCCATGAATGCTATGAGTACGCACACACACACACACACTCGCACACACGCACACACACACACACACATACACACACACACTCGCATACACACATGCACAGATAACAAACACACACATACACACTCACACGTACACACATTCACACACACACACACACACACACACACACACACACGTAATACAAGTGACACAAGAAACAAACAAAATCCAACGTGGAAAAATATGTTTAATAAATGACTGGGAGAGAATCTTAACAAGCACCGGTTCAATAGAAGTCAGAAAACAGAATGAAAGAAAAAATAAATCCATAAGGGGAATGAGACACTTCTTTAGAACGAAAAAGCACAGAGAAACCCAGAAACGAATACACAAGAAGACTGTACTGGGGGGGCAGTGATTGCATAAGCTGTATGCAAATAATACTTTAGATAACTCATTGACATCCAACGGACCCGTCACACAACATTCTTCGTTTTGTAGATAGCCACACACAGAAGAATCCTGAGCCATTTGTTACCTCCTATTAAACTTCCTTCTTCCTATCTTCTTTAAACCTCTCCTCTATATCTCTAAGAGTTCGTTTTATCTTTCCCCTCCCTACTTGATATAGGATGGCCTGGTGTTGGGGTGTGGTTAGTAAGAATAGTATCCATGATTGCTTGCGTGTTTCGTGGGCTCGCAATTTCTCGCGAAAAACAAAGTCGCTAAAGGAAAATTAGTTTAATAGGAGAGAGAGAGAGAGAGAGAGAGAGAGAGAGAGAGAGAGAGAGAGAGAGAGAGAGAGAGAGAGAGAGAGAGAGAGAGAGAGAGAGAGAGAGAGAGAGAGAGAGAGAGAGAGAGAGGGAAAGAGAGAAGGGAGGGAGAGAGAATGATAAAGAGGAGGGAGGGCGAATGGATATGATCATGAAAAAAATATCTTTTGATGCCATCCACGTCAAAGTACCTATTTCCGGTAACACTGCTCATTTGTGATGTTGCTGTAAAATATCCTTTGTTAACAGGGGCCCTCGACCACATGTGGAACATGTTAACTTATTTGCTATGAAGGATGGTTCCTCTCAGCTGAGCAGAATCGCCTGGCGACAGTTACAATATCGTCAAGAATGGTAAGACTCAACGATAGCGTATCATAGTGTGCTACCGCTTATTTTGTTAGTGGACTCGCGATGCGCTGTTGCGTAGAAAGACTCCTCCTCTTATTCCGTTTTCTTTATTTCTTCTTTTCTTTATTTTTTCTTTACGGACTGTAATGCTAAGAAGTAAAATGTTACTGGTAATGGGTAGAAGCTCATGAAACCCACCAGTGAATTACTTATTGGGAAATAAATCAGTTACGAAATCAAACGAAGAGGAAGGTCTGGAAATGATGGTGACGGTTACCTCTTCACATAATAAACATATCAATAAATTCGTGGCTGAAGCATACATACATACTAATTAGCATAAACGTGGCTTTTACTACATGGGGGAGGTAAAAAAAATATATATATACATATACATATATATATATATATATATATATATATATATATATATATATTGCAAAAATAATCACAATAACGCGTGACGAAAAGATATTGCAGAAACCACAGGGAAATTAAAGTCGGAATACTGAACGTTTTCGTCTATTACGACATCCTCAGAGTACAAAGAAAGAAAAAAATAGAACACAATATTTATACAGAAGAAAGAAAACTGGGAGAGGTCATAGCCACATAAAACCTTCGGACATTATACATACAACACATTTAAATACAAATGGAAATGTTAATGTTAATAAAAATACATATACATTCATATACACATAGAAATGGTGATAGTAACAAGAAAAAATAATAATGAATAAAATAAAATAAGATAAAAAAAAAAAAAATAAAAAATAAAAAGAACAAAAACCATGTGGCCGAAAGGTCCATAGGACAATTGGTACAATTTGGAAACTAGATACTGCTTTCCTATCCTATGATATTGTTTTTTTTTTTTAACCAAAACACAAGTAATATTATTATCAAATTGTACAAAAAAGAAAAAGAAAAAAACAATATTTAACAGAAATACAAAAACTGGAAAGGTTATGCCACATAAAACTTTCGGACGTTATACATACATACACACTCATATACACAGAAATATTAATGGTAACAGTAAATGAAAAAAAAAACATACACAATCATATACACATGGAAATAATAATGGTAATAGTAAAACAAACAAAAAATACAAAAGAACAAAACCTTGTGGCTGAAAGGTCCACAGGACATTTGGTACCATTAGGAAATTTGGTACTGTTTTACTATCCTATTAATTATAAAATTGTCTAGTTTAAATAAACCTAAACTCAAGTTAATATTATTATCAAAATTGTTCTTTATGAAACAGGATTCAATGATGTTCCTATCTAAAGCTGAATTACAATCAACAATTTTCTTAACGTTGTCCCAGTCAATGTTGTGGTTTGTGTCTCTAACATGGACAAAAACCCCACTGGACATTTGGCCCGTCCTTATACTGTACTTATGTTGTTTCATCCTAATATTCAATTCTTTACCTGTTTGGCCAATATAACAGGAGCTACAGTTTTTACAGGGAATACTATAAACACATCCTACATTATTCCAAGGGGAATTTTTAATAAGGAGTTCTTTGATGGTACTGTTTTTGAAAATAACATTAATATTAAACTCCTTAAGGATGCGAGGAAGTCTTACAAGATTATCATGAAATGGAATAACTAAAAGATTTTTCTTACAAAAAGTATCTTTTTGGGTTGTATTGAAATAAGACTTCCTGGCCCTATGTTGTGCTTTATCTATAACATATTTTGGATATTTCAAACCCGATGCAATGTCAT
>NC_134787.1:55309808-55434808 GCF_046742065.1 Oratosquilla oratoria
CAGACACACAAATGTAATTCGCGTTTGTAACACGCATACGCCAAGATGATATCGTTTTCTCTGCAGAAGACCTAAGGACTTATATATGACTGTGACCATAAAATGTAGGATGAAATTAGTATTAGTAAAATGAAAAATGAGCTTAATTTCAGTAAATGCAATGAAACAGAGATAGGGGAAAGTAATTTTGAATCAAGAAGCGTGGACAGATGAGGAGATGAAAGAAACCCTGAGTCAGAAAAGGTCATAAGGATCACACACACATACACACACACACACACACACACACACACACACACACACACACACACACACACACACAAAAAAAAAAAAAAGTCTGAATAAAGAAATGGGGACAGATGAGGAGAGGAAAGAAACCCTAAGAGAGTCAGAGAAGGTCATGAAGATAGAAAAAAAAAAAAAATCGAAGCAGACCACGACATAAACAAGCTATGTACAAGGTGTATTGCGTCTTGTCGCTTCCTCGATTATTCTTTATTTACTGTGCACCGATGGTCCATATATTTGCTTCTTAATCTTACTTGTTCTCTTGACTGGTTTCCATCTAAAACTTTGTCTAGTCTGTGTGTAAAGATTTTGGAAACAGCACGTGTTTGATAGCAAACTAACTGGTCGATAATTATGAAGGTATATCTTGTCTCTTTATTGGTCATATTCCATATTCCCCAGATGCTTTTCCTTATTCTATACCTTTTGGAGTAAACTTTATTTCTTTACTTGTAACTTATAGTGTGGCGCTTGTAGTCTGCTATCGAGAGAACATTTTTTTCCATGCCTGGATCAAGAAACTTTAAAGCAAAGATTCTTAATTTGGGGGGTCGCGCCCCCTAGGAAGTCATAAGTGATTTTCAGGGGGGGTGGACCTCAGGGGAAAAGTAGAATTTTTTCCAATTATGCGTTATTTTCTTGACAAGAAATGGGTCAGTAATGTAAAGTTAAGTTTACGAGATAATGCAGAGGTATCGTCGTTACTAACTCATATTTTCAAAAGCTTCCCAGGGATACCAGCTTTCCTATGTATTGACCTCCTCTCCCTGCAAGTGGGTCGTGGAGGGAAACAGCAATTCCTAGAGGGGTGTGGTAGTAAAATGATTAAGAATCACTGCTATAAAGCCACCCATAACCCAATTCCTTCGACAAAGCCTGGAATACATTGCTGTAACCTTGGAGACCATCTAAAGAGGTAAGTCAACCTGAAAGGAATCGGACGATCTACTGACCATCACCTGGTGGGTATTGGGACTGTGAGGATTTTCCCACGAAGAATAGAATCACACTCGGGTAGTGGTTTTCACATTGGGCTTCCACGCGGCTTCAGCAGCGGCGACAGTTGAAAGTTCGTTTGAGTGAAAACGACTTCGGTTACAATATTTGAATTTTCAAATCTCCTAATATCAAATTATCTTTCCGTCGTATATAGCAAAATTGAATGATGAAATAAGAGATTGTAAACTTATACAAATGTTAGACATATTTTTTTTTTTTCATAGAGAAGTCTAGATTTTTGTAAGCGAAGTCGTTCTAGTTGGTTAAATGGAGGTTGGAGGTAGGATTGGGAGGAAAAATAGCTCAGTGTGATAACTCTTTTAACATCGCTGAAAATGATTTGTAGAACATTTATATGTTTGTCTTTATCCTGTGTACACAGGTACCAGTTTCTTATGTATATATATATATATATATATATATATATATATATATATATATATATATATATATATGTATATATAACAGTAACATTACTAATGCTCACATCTCCATGAATTCTATTTTATCTTATTATTATTTTTTCTCCAAGGACGCACGTAACCTTCACGTTTTCAAATTGTAGTTCTCCGCAAAATAAAATTCTAATTTTCGTTTCTCTCGCCTACTCGAAACTTCTGAATGGAAGATTAATTTTCTATGTCCTTTTCTAAGTACGTGTGTTTGTTTCTTGACCTATTACCTAACTTACATCACCATACAAAAGGGTTCTGTTTCTTCGTTTGAACTGTGTGAATTTGATGCATAAATTTGAATTATCTCTAAAGTGTATCTTTTACATGACTTATCATAATCCGATTTATCGTATCATTGTTATATTATTATTGTATCATCGTATCATTGTTATATATCATTGATGGGTTTCACTACGTGACCAATAATCTCTCAAATAAAAAGAGTATCAAACTCATTGTTTTTCTTTTTCTTTGCCTCTTTGGAAGAACAAGTGGTAACTTGTAGCTCAGCGAGCTTTTCTTCCTTTCTTTCCTTGTTCAGACCCGCGACATTCTAGCAGGTGTTCCTAGTACTCCCAACAAACTCTTATTATTATTATTATATATATATATTTTTATGAGGATCCTCACACTGCAGTTGCAGATCTTCATGTCTCCGATATGAGGTATCAACCGAATGTCAGCCCATCGAGGCTGCATCTCCAGATGGAAGTGAGAATGTTGATGGGTTGAGAAGATGTGCGGCAGGAGGAGTCTGGCGTCTACTTCACAAGACTACCACGCATAAGGTACCACTTGTTGGTCCGTTTTGTACTAATTAATGATTCAATTAGTAGAATTAAGTACACACACACACACACACACACACACACACACACACACTATAATTATACGACAACCAACAGGTAGAGGAAATATGAACACCATAGGCTGCCTCTTCAGCAGCCACCAAATAAATTATAAATGGATATATAAATAAACGAATAAACAAAATTTCCAAATGAAAGAATGTGAGTAGACGACAATAAACAGGTACAAAGTGATTAATATTTTAAAAACGATAACACGCGAAATATCATGGGGTAAAACAAAATACACTCCGTAGAAATATAAATCTATAAAACAAGATGTTGGAGTGACATGTACACAAATAACAGGAAAATAACAGCTGCTTGCACATAATCACACAAGCCTATAGCCAATATTACTATTATGATTTGCCCCTAAACGGGGAAAAATTCATATAACAAAAGAAACATGTAAAGGTATGTTGCAATGACAACATTGGCGAAAGGGAAGTGCAATAATAAATGGTATCAGGCAGGATTAGACTGTTGCACCCGGGCGGGTGTCTTAGTTGCCAAGTAATGAATTTATGTTCATTCTTAATAATGTTCATATTCTAAGATATCATTAGCGTACACATCTATATTGGAAGTTTTATATTTTATCTTTGAGTTCTGCAACTAGTGAGGAACTAAGTAAATGGATTTGCCTTATCTAGTAAAACAGGAGACTGGTAACTTACAGAGCGCAAAGTTCCTGGCGCAAAGGACGCTACATGTTGCCACTCAGGTGTCACTTCTTTCTTTTTTTATCTTTCCCCACAAGCAGCATCCGCAATACTCTCGAAGCAGCCAATATATTCTGCAAAACAGAAAAAGATCTAGATGAAGATATATTTACACAAAGAACTGAAAACAAAAGCGTTCCTACCAATTCTACGGGAAATTACATCTTCATCGTCAACTGCAACTCAAGCATAACAATCTACAGGACAACGGGGAAGTCTTCAATGTCAGCAGTGCGTCGGCCACACCGCAGCAGGAGAGACGAAAGGAAAGGGCAGGGCATGTGGGGCCGCGTAGTTAACGAAGCGGATGGCGCATGCTGGCGCGAGCGGATGCTCTGACACAAATGTGTTGTGCATACGCGTGTTCAGGAAGTCTTTCTCCTTTCCTTCGCTTTAGTTTGCTATTTACACATTTGCTTTTATACTTTTTGTATTTTGATACGAATGGAAAACTGGTGGTATTCTTTAGTTACAGATTACTTAAATAAGATTATCTAATGTGGAGGTAACTTATCAATGGCCAGGTACACTAAAAACAGATTGCACGAAATCAGGACGCTAGTGTCCACAAAGAAATTAGTTATAAAAATATATGTACAAAGTGTACATATTAAGAAGGAACAGTAAGACTATGTGGGTAAAAAGAAAGTAAGAAATAAGAAGAAAATAAACCGTTCCCAACTTAGACAACGAAGCCATGTCTCGTAGACAAGGACCTCATATTAGGCTCTGTGATTCGTTGGTGACTAGTTCCTTCACTCCGCGCTCCGACTTCTCAACAGATGTCGGTACTCATTCACATACAGTTGGGCACGCCGGTGGCAAATCCGGAACTTTGGATTACAAAGCCAGTTTTCTACCACTGAACCACGCTACCTAATACAGAGATAAAAATAGTAATAATGCGACACAAAAATTGAATAATCAAATAAAATTATGATAATAATAGAAATAATAATAATAATGACAATAATAATAATGATATAATAAAAATAATACAATGATAATAATAATAATAACAATAATGATAATAATAATAATAATGACAATAATAATAATAATATAATAATGACAATAATAATAATAATGATAATGATAATAATAATAATAATAATAATAATAATAATGAGCTAACCAACGAAAGGAAAGAAAAATTTAGGAGAAAAATCAAAAAGTAAAATTGATCTCTGTTGGAGTATTTTATAATTTTGCGCACATTTAACCACTTTATTCTGGCTGACCACAGACAAATTTATTCGGTTTGGGAAGATTTCGTATACAGAGGTCTGCGAACTGGTGGGACGGTCGGCTGGGCGCAGAGTCGCCCGGCAACCAATTTGCTAATTTAGTTCATAAACTCCCAGGAAGGAGATAAGATTACTTCTGAAAGGAAACCAGAGAACAGACTCCATTCGGAAAGAGAAAATATTCATTAGAATGTAGACAAGAATCATTCATAAACACGATAGGAAAATCTGAGAAATATTGACGAATCAATCGCATATAACAGTTCATCTTAAAGTACAGTAATGAATTGCTAAAGCAATAGATCCCAACCTTTTCTGGCTTGAGGCATCCTTGCCAAGCCTTTCAGAAGTCCCTGGCACCCTTATTAGAAAATCTAAATTCTAGTTTGTCAATATTTTGTTGATTGAACATCAGTGTAACAAAATTTTGTCCCTGGATAATATGAAAATACGCATCTTTACATTGATGCTGCTTTAATGAACAAAAATGGATGACAGAGAGAGTCGGTAATAAGAAAATTATTTTTGTCCTGAATTTTGGCGGCATCCTTAGTTGATCTCTCAGGGAGGCGCCAAAGTCTATTGCAGTCCTATGAGTATGAACGATATATATTTCTTATCAATTTTTACACACTATCCTCATTCATACTTTTTTCTTTCTCTCCCTCCATCTATATCTACTTCACACACTAAACTATGGTGTCCTATTTCATTCTCTTAATGTATTTTCGGTACTTGATCGGTGTCTTCTTCACCTTTCCCAACATACTCACTTCCTTTCCAAACTTCCCCCCCACTTCTCACCATACTCCGGGTAGGGCAGTTGACCTGTCACTTATGATGTCTCCTCGCAAGGTTTCTCCATTGGGTTTCGATCTCTGTACATCTCTTCTTCATCTTCTATCGTCTCCATTGTCTCTCCTCTCTTTCCCTGGGTCTCCCTCTTGGCCTTGTCCCTCTCCGTGCCCAGAGGTAATACCTTAGAGCAGTGGTTCCCAATCGGTGTGCCGCGGCACCAAAGAGTGCCGTGAGATCAGCTGAGGGTGTGCCGCCAAGATTGAGGGCAAAAATAATTATCGTATTACCGATTCTCTCTGTCATCCATTTTTGTTCATTAAAGCAGCATCAGTGTAAAGATGAGTATTTTCGTATCATCCAGGGACAAAATTTTGTTACTCTGATGTTCAATCAACAAAATACTGACAAACCAGAATTTAGATTTTCTGATAAGGGTGCCGGGGACTTCTGAAAGGCTTGGTAAGGTTACCTCAAGCCAGAAAATGTTGGGGACCATTGCCTTAGAAGGTCTATGTCAATTCTCATCACGTGTCTATACCCTTTCTAAACATCTCTGATCTAATTTGAAATACTCTCTACTGTGACTGAAAGCACTGTTCATTCTGTTTACAACGCAATTCCCCCGCGTGTGTGATTCGCCATGGTTTTGGATCGTGTGCTGGACTCGTGATCGATAGCTATTCCCTTCTGGATGAGAGCTCAGAACTCATTTTGATTTACCTGTGGGTACTGATGTATCCTTACACACACACACACACACACACACACACACACATGAAAGTCCTTGATAGAGAAGACTTACTAAATTGGGATAAGAGAAATACAAAGGGACATGAAAGGAAGCTCAAAAAGGACAGTTATAGAAGAGACTTGAAAAAGAACAGCTTTCCATACAGACTGGTGGATATATGGAAAAAATTGGACGAAACAATAGTGTGTGTAAAAACCCTACATTGAATTTATGAGCTAATTAGACACTGCGAGATACAAAGACGGGACACTACGATCGTAGCTCCCCTTCCCGTAAGATACAACTGTGTAAATACACACACACACACACACAACTCGTGGCGGAGTTAGAAGTTCCCGGCTGCCTCTACGGTGGTCCGGGTTCGAATCCCGCCCAGGACTGAAATAATTTCAGTATTGCTGCGGTGCGGGTTGTTACTCTAACTCGCGTGGGCGGAGAGTTGTGTGTGTGTGTGTGCAAGTAAGGTCACAGCATTACCCATAGATCGGTCATACATGAGCTCTGAGCTCTCTTCCGGGAGGGAAATAGCTGTCGATCACGAGTCCAACACGTGATCCAAGACAATGGTGAATCACACATACCTTGCTCATGGGGTAGAGTAGTGGGTTGTAATATCAGTGAATTTTCTTTTTTAAGCCAAGAGTGAGCCTCGAACTAGGGACCTCAAATGTGGAACCCCGAAGTGCTAACCACTGCATCGGCATGTCACGTGTTTTATGCTTTAGTATGTACACAATACTGCCACAAAAGATTTCCTTGCGATGGTGCCTGGCGCTAAAGTCAATGTAACAAAGCTCGTGTGTGTGTGTGTGTGTGTGTGTGTGTGTGTGTGTGTGTGTGTGTGTGTGTATGTGTGTGTGTGCGCGCGCTCGTGTGTGTACATGCGCACGTACATGCATGCCTTTATGTTTATTTACCAAAGTGTAGTATGTATAAAAGGAGCTACGACCGTAGTGTCTTATCTCTTCTTCAACTGTATTACCCACTTATGAATTCATGTATGGGTCAAGCTTGGGTCACATCATCATCTAGGTCAGCGGTTCTTAACCTGGGGGGGAGGCATGACCGCTTTGGGGGGTCGTGACCCCTTTGGGGGGTCGTGACCCCTTTGGGGGCCCGTGACCCCCTTGATGTTTCTTAGGGGGTCACAAAGGATCCGGGAGAATAATATATTTTGATATGTTTGGATTAGGCATTTGGGCTTTTACCAGTTTGGTGAGTGCAACACTGGTCACAAGTGTGGTGGCCTGCTACAGTAAGCATATCAACCACATATCTTATATTTTCACAAGGTTCATAGTTCCAGAATTGATTATAGAGGTTACGGTAATACCTTGAAGAGTTTTGTGGGGTCATAGGATGAAAGATATTAAGAACCACAGATCTAGACTATTCTAAGTGTTTAGGTATCTGTATGGAAAACTACAGTTCTTCACATCCTTCAAACACGTGATCTTCTTCTATTTGTTCCCATGACATCTTTACCCCATCGTATCCCAAATCAAGACATCTTCCCCGTCCGTATTGTCCACCTCTTTCCCCACAATCAATTCGCCTCTTCCCCCTTGGTCCCTGAAACGCTGATGACAGGGAGAGTGTTTCTAACCTCTCCTCGTAGGTCTTATCTGCAAAAACTGGGAATCATTTTGGTCCCTCCTCTTTGTACTCTCTCAGTTTTGTTCGTTTCTTTCGTTTGGTGAGGGAATCATACTACTATTTCGTATTCCATGTAGTTCAATACCACTTACGCGTTCTTCAGGTGACAGGTTACCCTTAATCAACACTCCAAAATCATTTTACTCTTTTCCGTTTTCTATTTATTATTCTTTTCCCGTCGACTGATGCAGTGATATTTTCTTGAGATAATTCTCACTTCTTATTCTTCCATTTTCCAATCTTGGGTCCAGGAATATATGCTGTCTAGATGTTTTGCAAAAACCGACAGTCCTCATCTCTCACTCCTCCCATGTTTTTCTGTGGGTATGTGTGTGTGTGTGTGTGTGTGTGTGTGTGCGTGTGTGAATGTGCGCGCGCGCGTGTGTGTGTATGTGTGCGCGTGTGTGTATGTGTGTGTACACGCCCGTACATGTGTGCAAATGTGCGTGCGTGTAAACGTGCATGTATGCGTGTGTGTATGTACGCGCGTATATGTGTGCAAGCGTGCGTGCGTGCATACTGTATGTACATGTGTGTGTGTGTGTGTGTGTGTGTGTGTGTGTGTGTGTGTGTGTGTGTATGCATGTATGTGTATGGTACGCGCCTTTGTTTACCTAATTCCATTTACCTAATTGTAGTATACAAGAATGGAGCTATGCTTCTAAGTTCTCGTCTCTTTCTGAACGTACTGTATCATGCCTTGATGAAATTCTTTCAGTTTTAGCCTGGCTATACCAGGTTATTCCAGGCTATTCCAGGAGGTATTTCAGGAGGTATTCCAGGAGCTGACATCTTCCAGACTTGAGGTCTTTTTCAATTTGTTCCTCTGCCCTCGTGATGACCCTTCGTCCCAAAAAGAAGTCTTCTCTGTTCAATTTTATCCATGTCTCCTCTTTCTCTTCTTTCCTTCAATGATGGTAGGTCCAAAGTTAGTGTGTCCTTGCACGGCTTATCTGCAAGGCTGTGGACCAATTCTGTTGCCTCCCTTTGTATCCTCTCGACTTTTTATATGTCCTTCAATTTGTGTGGAGACCACACTGCAGCTGTGTGTGTGTGTGTGTGTGTGTGTGTGTGTGTGTGTGTGTGTGTGTGTGTGTGTGTGTGTGTGTGTGTGTGTGTGTGTGTGTGTGCGCGCGTGTGTGTGTTTTGTGTATGTGCGCGCGCGCGTAGATATGAATATACATATACAACACAAACCCGCATATGCATGCGTGCACGCACATAAAGTAACTGCATTCAAGAGATGAATTGTACAAAAATTCTCCCAACGTCTCGTATCTTATGTTCAAACAAAAACAGAAGTTCATTTTGATCTGTGAATATTCAGGGCGTACAAGCGCTATGTTCATGATTTTGGTTGTTATGGCTATTGCTATCGAGTGAGAATTTGTATGCGTGCGTGTGTACGCAGTCCCTTGGCATCTCACTGCACGCTGACCATATATGATAGGCACGCCTTGATTAGGTCACTTGAAACTCAATTACAGAGTCGGAACAAGAAAGCCATCAGGGACAGAGCCAACCCAAAGGATTCCCTCGGTGAAGATGCGGGACGGCATGACACGGCAAATTATTACTCTCGCTTGACAGTTTTGTTGACAATGCGAAGAGAAACGCTGAATGGGGCAATTGAGATGTAGGCAATTTCCCACACAATACCAGCCGTGTGACAGCCTGGCAGGCAGCGAGGGTGGGCGCTGCTCGCAGCTGAGGGATACGCTTTCTCTATTGCCTTAAGAGCAAGAATGGAAAGCGATATCCAAGGAGAAGGAATTCCCAACTGTTTCCTTGCCACGCGCTTTGACAAGCATTTAAGAGGAAGTGGACGCGTGTCACCAGTGACAGTGGGCTATCGTCAACATGAGAAAGGCTCCGCTGGGGCTGGAAGAGCATCAGTACTTGGGAAATAATAGTAACTTGACATCAGCTGGTGCGTGCCCACGCCATGTTTAAGGTTCCCCATGTGCGCAGGTGTCTCGCGAGGCTTTGGTTTTGTGCTCACCGGCCATAAGTCCCGCAAAGGTTCTCCCCCAAAATTTTGGTCTACCATTCGGTGTCCGCATGGTGACTTAGGTCAGCCGATTCAAGGGCATTCAGGAGCCCGGAGACCGTGTCCCCCCCTCAAACATTAAAGACAAGAGACAAAAGTCTGCAACGAACGGGACACTACACCATTTGACCTTTGAGAGGTCTTCCAGCTCAGAAGGGCATTTTCCGGGTAACGTACGACGCCCAGTGTGACGTCACCCTGTGCCGTCTCGAAAGAATTTCCTCTTCATTTATTCCGTTAAAAACCGTTAGGCGTACAGAAGGATCATAACAAACCGTGACTAAATGGATGTCGAGAGTAAATAAATGAAGCAAAATCAAAATCTGGCAACAGCTATCATGAATGTTTGGCCAACACATGCCCTTATAATTAAAGGTCACGCAAAAACACACCGCACACACGCAGGCACACACACACACACACACACACACACACACACACACACACACACACACACACACACACACAAACATTATATATATATATATATATATATATATATATATATATATAAATATATAATAGATATATATATATATATATATATATATATATATATATATATATATATACACACGCGCAGGCACACACAAACACACACACACACACACACAGGACGGGAATCGAAAGGTCTCTAGTTAGAATCCCCGTTAAGACCACAGTAGCAAAACAAAAAGAAACAGTTATCTCCGCAGGAATCATGTCGCTAATCAAGAGTGGACTACGTAGGCATAACTCAGACGCAGACCATGAACAAACGATAAAATAATAACTATAATTATAACAAATAAAATAAAAATGAAGTAAATAAGAGAGGACACGCTGCTGGTGTGACCTGACCAGACTGGGATTGGCATAAAGGGACACTTCCCCGACTCGACTCTTATCTGTGATGGTCTCAGTGGTGAAGTGAAGAGCGACTTCAGCATTAGCTACCATCGTTAGATCCATGATCATGATTTATATGCAAACGAATATATCTTATTACATGCCTTTCATGAGCAGAAAGAAATATCGGATACCATGAATTAATCCTTTGAAGAAAGTCTTTACAAGATGATATATTAGGGTAAATATAATGAAAAAAATACAATGTATGTATATAAATATGCGCGCGCACATACACATACATACATTTGTATACATATATATATATGTATATATATACATATATGTATATATACATATATATATATATGTATATATATACATATATATATACGTATATATACATATATATGTATATATACATATATTATGGGAAAGGTGGAGGGGGAAACACGGGTCTTTATCTGATTATCGAGTTTATTCCTGACCGGTTTCGCTTACAATAGCTTCTTCAGAGGAGCTATTGTAAGCTATTGTAAGCTATTGTAAGCGAAACCGGTCAGGAATAAACTCGATAATCAGATAAAGACCCGTGTTTCCCCCTCCACCTTTCCCATAATTTGTCCCAATGTCTCTACATATATACATATATATATATATATACACATATATACATACATGTATATATATGTATATATATATACATATATATACAGTACATATACATATATAATAGACACACACACACACACACACACACACACACACACATATATATATTTATATATATATATATATATATATATATATATATATATATATATTTCTCCTTTATAAGGGGTGGTGGAAGTCTAAGTACAAACCCACTTCCTACAGATAAAATCCCATTTGACGCCCCTTCTAGTTCAGCACCCTATGGAAGCAGGGTCATCCCTACCCCCTGTCACACTACTCGAGTCGAAGGCTATGCAGTCAGGCACAGCGCTTGCACAGAAGAGGAATCCGAGAGTCATAGGCGGATTACCCCCACAGCTTCGTTGCATAGTGAATCCGCGCGTCGTCCATCCTTTCATTCATTCACAATCTCTTTCCACTCACTCCTGTCCCTCGCACTTTCGTTCACCTTATCCACAGACGTCCCTCCTGCGTCCAAGGACACTTTCACCCCATCCACCCATCACACTCTTGGTTTTCTTAAGGTTTATTCCATCTGTTTCTACTTTTTCGCATTTTTTTTATAGTCCTTCCTCACTCATTCTTTCCGTAGACCCAAAACCAGACTGAACTCTGATCTACCTTACCCGACAGCTATTTCTAGTCCTGTTCTCTGTCTCTCCACATGTTTCATTCTAAATATTCTTGTAACACCTATCTTATTCTAAGCACTTCATCTCGTATATATCGGAATATTTCTTATCCTGAGTGGATAGAATATCCCTAAAAGCTACTGAAGGGTCTTGAACCTTGAATCGCGATATAGCAAACATGAGTACCTTTAGTGAAGTCATAAATATCCTTTCAAAGGAACATAAATCCATAGTATGACATATGGAAAATACAATATATGCACAATTAGCCATCACTTTCAATGAAGTATATATATATATATATATATATATATATATATATATATATATATATATATATATATAAATATATATACATATATATATACATATGTACATACTGTCACGCCCGTATTTCCTGGCGTTGGGCGAACGCCACTGTGCTTGAACGTGTGACGTGCATCGCTGTCGTCCCAGTGCTCGTTGCTATCTGCTGGTCCGAGCCTTAGCGTTGCATCCAAGGTCACTTTCGATATATATCTATCATATTATTACATTTGGTGTGCTGTTCGTGATCCTATGTTGAATGAGTACTTTTTTGTGTGTTTGACCTTCTACTATGAATGCATACGTGTGTGTTATATACATATATATATATATATATATATATATGTATGTGTGTGTGTGTGTGTGTGTGTGTGTGTGTGTGCTCGCGTACGTGTATGCCTGCGTGCGTGTCTGTATTTACCTAATTGTATTATATAGGAGAGGAACAAATAGTACCTAGGTCTGTGCGTGTGTGTGTGTGTGTGTGTGTGTGTGTGTGCGTGTATGTGTGTATGTGCTTGCGTTTTCAATAATCTGGACCTCTTTCAGAACCCTATCAAGTCTTAGAGATTTCATTCCACACCCAGCGATTCGGATTAGTGCTAGCAGACCCATATGCTATGCAAACTATCTCAAGCAAAGTTCAGTCTGTGGTAGACATTGTTGATCGCGATTCGACATCTGCTCGGATCCAAGCCCTCATCACAGTCCATTCAGATACTGAAAACCCTTTGTTAGAATCCCACACTCTCTTCCCTATTTGAATATACGCACGGAGAGGCCGGTCGTACTCCCACCCTTACTTCGCTGCGTTTATGGTTTCTGAGAACGGGACAGAAATAAGTCGAGTATTACTCGACTGGCTTCTCCTCGAAATCTTGGAGCACCTCACGAGTGGCTCTCAATCAAACGCGCCCTTGGAGTCGATATAAGTAGCAAATGGGCTCTGCCTCGATTCCTGTGGGAGTCATCTTGATTTGGGACCACGTGCTCGACTCGTGAGAGTTCAGTATGTGTGTATTTGTGTTTTTTCGTGTGTATGTGCATGTGCACCCGAATGTATGTGTGCGTGCATGTGTGTGTGTGTCGGTTTATTTGTGTATATACGTGTGTGCGCGCACGCGAGCGAATGTGTGTGTATGTGTCTGTATATGGGTGTGTCTGTGTGCTTGGGCAAACGTGTTTAGATGTCTGTACGTGTGTATGCGAACAAGAGAGCATGTGCGTGTTTTAGTATGTGCATCAGTGTATGAGTATGTCAATAAATGTATTTATATATGCATAAGGTTGTGTGTATGCATATAGGAAAGTATTCATAGCCGTGTGTATCCTGGAGAAATCACCAGTTATGTTAACTTAACCATGCAAAGCGTCTTCGTATCACAACCTTTTAACTCCTTAGTGCACGCATGTATATGTGTATGTATTTAAGGAGTGACACAGATACATCCATAGTAGTACATACACTGCCACAGTGGAGCTACAGTAGGTGTGGGATTTTAGGTTGTCTAGCTAGCACTCTTCTAGTTTTGTTACACTTACAGGTTTCAAGTCTGAAAATAAAACTTTCTTTCGTTTTTCCCTTTACAGTCTTGGGAACACTGCAGAGAGTCGAGGCTTCAGAAAGGGAAGTGTATCTCTATATCTTATCCTTTCGAGTGCAATGAGAAAGATTATGTCTCATGCTACCTACCAAACCATGTTAATCTTGCGCTCTTAAGGGTCATGTATGATAACGCTCACGCCGGTAGTTTGTTTATATATATGTATATATAT
This sequence comes from Oratosquilla oratoria, assembly GCF_046742065.1. Lineage (NCBI taxonomy): Eukaryota > Metazoa > Arthropoda > Malacostraca > Stomatopoda > Squillidae > Oratosquilla > Oratosquilla oratoria. The sequence goes on from NC_134787.1 coordinate 55,323,843, forward strand.
ATATATATATATATATATATATATATATATATATATATACACGCACACACACACACATATATATGTATATATATATATATTATATATATATATCACAAAAAACCACTACGCTCGTAGGTTCCTGTCTTTTTTTTCTCCAACTCGAATACCCAACAATTTGCTTACGATTTTAGCTCTAGCTCTGCTTCGAATCTGTATGAAAAGTTGATGCATGTCTACGAAAAAACAAACAAACGTTTCTTGACATCCTCCAGACATGTTGTCTTCCTCAATGTGTTCCCATGACCTTGTCATATCCCTTTCAAACCAAGATATCTACTTTTGAGCTTTATCTACCCCCTTTGGTGACTGAACATTATCCTCGGCATTTGTAATTGTTATTCCGAACTATGTGTTCTTTTCCTTATCTGCACTTCATGTATATTGATTGACGAGTTAAACAGCATATGAGGTACTTGAAAAAGCTGTAATAAGCGAAACGTCGTACAAATAAAGGCTCCGTCCTCATATGGTGTTTAACTTGTCAGTCTTGTCGGCAACTGCTACTTTCATGAAAAATGTATATTGATTCAATGCCAAATAAAGTACTACTACTACTACTACCATATCACCTCGTTCTCTTCTTTCTTTCACTTATGGCAGCTCAAGTGCCTTTGACCCCTTTACACAATGTGTGTGTGTATTTACCTAGCTGTATTATACTGGAAGGGGAGCTATGCTCGTGTAACCCGTTTTTGTATCTCGCAAGATCAAGTTTGTTCCTAAGATTGTTGCATTATGTTTGCACACACTATTTCTTCATCCAATTTGTTCCATACATCTATCACTCTATGTGGGAAGCTGTTCTTTTTCAGGTCTCTTCTGTAGTTATCCTTTTTGAGTTTCATTGCATGTCCTCTTGTTTTTCCTCTGTCCCGTGTGTGTGTGTGTGTGTGTGTGTGTGTGTGTGTGTGTGTGTGTGTGTGTGTGTGTGTGTGTGCGTTTGTGGTGTATGTGTGTGCGTTTGTGGTGTGCGTGTGTATGTGTATGTGCGTGTGTGTCTGTAACGCTGAGAACCAAATAGATCGCTGTTCTCTGTGCTCTCTTGATCCTTGTGAACGTGTGTGATTCAACATGGTCTTGGACCATGTGTTGGACTCGTGATCGACAGCTATTTCCCTCCCGGAATAGAGCTCAGAGTTCATATACGAATATATGACCGAACTATGGGTAATGCTATAATCTTACACGCACACACACACACCCAACTCACTGCCCACGAGTTGGAGTAACAACCCGCAGCGCAGCGATACTGAAATTATTTCGCCTGTGTGTGTGTGTGTGTACATATGTGATTCACTACGGTCTTGGATCTCGTGTGGGACTCGCAATCGACAGCAATTATCGTCTCAGATGAGAGCACAAAGATTCTATGACTCGATCTTTGAGAAAACTGTCACCTTACACACCGTGTGTGTGTGTGTGTGTGCGTGTGTGTGTGTGTACATGTGTGATTCACCACGTTCTTGGATCACGTGTGGGACTCGCAATCGACAGTAATTACCCTCTCAGATGAGAGCTCAAAGACTCTATGACTCGACCTTTGGGAAAACCTTGATCGTACACACCGTGTCGTGTGTATGTGCGTGTGTGTGTATTTACCTAGTTGTATTCTACGGGAAAGGGAGCTATGCTCGTGTTGTCCCGTCTTTGTATCTCGCAACATCTAGTTTGTTCTTTGTGTGTGTGTGTATTTACCTCGTTGTATTACACGGGAAGAGAGCTGTGTGTGTATGTGTGCGTGCGTGCGTGTGTGAGCGTGCGCGCGTGAATATCCTCGGGGTCACCACCGAGAGGCATGATTGCTGGCGTGCTTCTGCAGCCGTTATTCTGCCGCTCCACCCACTGCTCTCGCGACAAAAAATATTGTCTATTTTTTCTCATGTATTGATCATTATTTTATGTCAATTCAACCTTAGTACAGTCACTATCACAATTTTTCACCAAACCTTGTAAAATTCCTTCGCTGAGGAAAATAACCAGGTTGAAAGTAAAATATCAACCACTACGGAAGCTGTTTGAAATTTGAAACATGTGATAGGTCTATCGCGGGCATGATTTCATGTCTGAGTTACTCTCACCAAAACTTTTTCCACAAACTATCTCTGTCTATCTACTTATCTCCCAGAATAAGCAGAACCATTGCTATAACCAGGAACACCATTCAAACCCCCCCTAGTTATTGCAAAGAAGCCGGAAAGAACAACTTGCGAAAAATCCAGTTCCCATCACGCTCGAGCCGGCTCGACCTCAGCGGAGCGCTGCGCTTCCAACAACAAACAAACAACTGTCATGTAGGCTGCGCGCGCTCGCTTGTTCGGCTTCTCTATAATTTAGCAGAGATTTCTTCTTCTTCTTCTTGATGGTGAATAATCGTTTAATGCAAATTTCTTTATTTTTTCATACATATGCATGCCTTAGTCCAAGGACAGAATTTCGTAATCTAATTTAACATTCTAATTCAAATAAATCGTCTTCTAAGCTGATGGGAACACAGTGCTTCGCTTGTGCTTGAAACCTCAACAAACACGCCTTGCTTTGACTAGAAACAAACATGGAACAAGGCGTTAATCAGTACTATCGTTGTCACGTCCTGCACAACGTTACATGGTCGACGTCTTACACCCAATCTGAGTTTTGCTCCCCTTCCCCCAAAACAAAAGGTCTCCGTGCGACATGGTTCTACCCCAGCGGTAACCTAAGAAGACAAAAAACTGTTTCTATGGTACTTCTCGCGACGCAGCTCTGCTACCACAGTGTCTCCATCTTCACCTCGCCCTCCTCCTCCTCCTCGTCCTCTTCCTCTTTCTTGCTAAGACACCGAGAAGACTTCCATGGATCTTTGCAACATGTTGACAATGTATGAGTGGATACTGGTGCAATAAAAAACAATTTATGATCATGATGTCTAGACGCATATACGGGATATGTGAGAACCCGCGCGCACACACACACAGACACACACACACACACACACACACACACACACACACACACACACAAATATATTTATTTGGAAGCGAAATTAAAGTGAAGTTTGACTAACGGAAGCACAGAATCGGGGTCGAGTATAACTTTTGTCTTATTACAATTAGGTACTAATCTTTTCAACCACATTAATTTTTCACTTTAATTCCATGCCATCACGATCGAGACTGACAAGGAGCTCGACGGAAGCATATACAGCATATTAGGTTAAAAAAAGTAGGGAAATATATGCAGATGTAAAGATTCAAGCTTCAATATGCAGTGGTAGTTTGGCCTCTAAGGTCGAAAATAGTCCAGCGCAACATTACAACAGGAGTCAGAGACTACAAACGGAAAGAATGAAGTAAATATAAATAACAAAGTAACACGAAAAGAAAGAAAAAAAAATATATATATAGAGGGGAATTTACAGGCCTGTCTGTCTAAAGAAAACGGTTGATAAACAAATAAAATTATTCAAAGAAAACTATAGGGAAAACAAGAGGACGGAGAGTGAAACAGCAGAGAGCCAAATCAAGGAAATGTCCAAAGTACAGTTTTCCTTACAGAACAGGTTATCTTAAACTGCAATTGAAAGTGGCTGACTAAACATTTCAATAAGGAATCCGAAGACAAAATCCCAAGATACAGAAAGAAAATGAATTCAGAGAAGATACAACCCCACAAAAAAATAAAATAGAAAAGAAAAAATAAAGAAACAAATTAGCAAAGGTCTGCGCTGATATCACAGGTGTGGTCAAGGAGAGAGTCGCTTGGTGAGCAGTGAGGTCATCTCGAGCAGTCGGCTCAGTTTCTGTTGTTAATGACTTGTATTTCTATCCTGACCGTTGTTGTGAGATTTTATTCTAAAGAAATATCCTACGCAGCAGAACGTTTAAAGCAACCGCTGGTTGGGGTTTTACCTAATGGAAATAGAAACAGGATGCAATAACCTCTTCTCCAAAAATTCATGTTATTACGTGCTACACATGTGCGAACGTTTATATACGCCACACGCACGTACATTCAGACGAAAGTACATGCGCGCGCGCGCACACACACACACAAGTGTCTGGTTACATTTTCCAAGTCGGCTTCTGTAGAACTGAGTCATTCTCACAACATTCAGTCTCTTTCCTAAAATTCAGTTCAAACAAGATCTAGTTTATTTGGAACTGACATGTGCATTTCACCTCGTACCAGATTTGCATCTCCCTCTGTTCATGTGTGTATACATCTGCTCCTTTGGGTAGTGTGTATGTGCTGATATGCATGTATTTGTATATACTATATTTTGGTGTATTTGGAGTTGTTGTATCTGAGCGATTTCGTATGTTTTCACAATTGTGTCTTTGATCATGTCTGATGTTATCAAATGGTTCTTTTTCTTTTAGTCAATAGCAGAGCTGGGTGCGTTCCTCGGTAGTTCCACTTCAGTTTTGCCGCGGTTAGCGCTCCCAAACTATTAAAGCAATATAGGTGGCCTACCGTACTTTTATTTCTGTATGAACCTGTCTCTTAAGGGAGCGCTAACCGCTCTTTGGGAGCGCTAACCGCGGCCAAACTAAAGCGGAACGCACCGAGGAACGCGCCCAGCTCAGGGGCCCAATAGTCATCGTATTCCCCCCTGAATAATTTTGTGGACCGGGCTTCTATTATTATTATTTCTGATATCAGTGTGTTCCATTTACGTATTTTTCTTGGTCGGGAAGTTGTCAAAAACAATATTGAAAGTTTAGTTTGTATTCTATCGTACCTTGCGGATACATTTCCACTGATTTTCACTAAGAAATGTTTTCTTTGTCGTATGACACTGGTCTGTTTGTCGTATGAAACTAGTTTCTTTGTTGTATGACATTTTTCTTTTGGCATATGGAACTAGTCTCTCTCGTATGGAACTGGTTTCTTTGTCGTATGAAACTTTTCTTTTGGCATATGAAACTAATCTCTGTCGTAAGAAACTGGTCTCTTTGTCGTATGGAACTGGTTTCTTTGTCGTATGAAACTGGTTTCTTTATCAGATGAGACTGGTCTCTTTGTCGTATGGAACTGGTTTCTTTGTCGTATGAAACTGGTTTCTTTTGATAAATGCATCTCATATCTTCCTTTTCTCTATTGAATTCCAATAGTAATTTTTTTTAATTATAGCCATATTTATCTAAATGTAGATTCCATACTTCATACAACATATACAGACATACATAAACATGTACATTAATGCAGACATACGGCACATGTATGTCTATAAAGGATGTTACGTGTTACGTGAGGCCGGTTGATCCGAAGGCCATTCGTTAAGACATCGCATTATTATATAAGTTAGTTTTTCTTGGATACATTTTTCTGAAACAATTCTAGGGGTTCCAACCCTATTTCTAGGACTCCACAGAATGTTGCCACTGTGATCTACACCAGTTCCCACAAATGAATGAGGATTTTTACCACAAAATTCCCACAAGGAAATCTGGATTTCCACATTTTTCCCCACAAAAAGAAGGACTCATACACGAATAAGTTCATTGCAACATATAATTTGCTCACAAAACATCCCATGTGATCAAATTTCTCACCCAAATTTGTGGGAAATTCCCACAAAATGGCATCCTTGCGGTAGAGATCCTTCCTTGTTGACTACAACCCACTACTGCTTTCTAATCAGATTTAAATTAATGGCACCTATTATTTTCATTCAGCAAAGGTAACAAATTATTCGAAGTTCAATGCAGATCTAATTGACTACTAAATAAATACAATCTACACACAACCACATAGGTTTTCAAGGTTTCCGCGCAGTTCAAATCACTAGTGTGAACAGGGCCTAGAGTGGCATTATACACAGCTGACTTCGTGTCATTTCACTGCACGAGGAACCAAAACCGCACATTAACTTCGCGAGCAGACATCCCCCGTTCCCATGACCCCAGCCTTCTCCGCAGCAAAACAAGACGTTTGATATCAACGTTCCCAAGTTTTCCCGAGAATGTTACGTAGAAAAATAAATAAATGGATCACATGAAGAATCGTCACACCAGACTTCGACAGGGTGACAATTCTTCATGTTGGCTATCCTACGGTGACAATTCTTCATTTGGGCCATCCTGGGTTTACGATTCTTCGTTTGTATAAGTTGATGACAGTAATCATAACCTTCATTCAACCTAACCTAATGTAACCTAACCAAACCTAGCCTAACGTAACCTAACCTAATCTTTATTCCACTGTTGATATTCGGTGTATGGGGTGACAGTTCTTCAGGTGGGATCTCATGGGGTGACAATTCTTCATGTGGGCGTTCTGGGGGTGACAATTCTTCATGTGCCCCAAATAAACAAATAAAATAATTCGGGGGAAGGGACCTACAGCCTCCTTCGACGTTTCCCCTTTCCCCATTATTAACTTCTTCCTTCTCGTCCTCTTTCCCACCAACCCGCTTCATTCATCTCCGTTGCCTCCTCCGGGTAGCGAAGGGGTCAAACACCTTTTGTTTACAAAATGTGTGTTTACGAATCGGCACATCCGTTTTCTCTCTGCTACCAGCCTAGCCCAAAGGGAGGAAAGTGGGGAACTGCACGGGTTTCACACACACACACTGTCAACTCTGTGGGACTACGTGTGCACTCCACGCAGACGTCCCTGGATTCATGAGCACAAGTATACGTCTTCCTCATGTGGCTTAACTTATCGTCTCAATACAAACCCTTTCGCCTGTATTGCGACAGTTGTATTTTTTGTTATATATATATATATATATATATATATATATATATATATATACATATATATATACATATATATATATTAATTTCTATAGCTATTCATTATATTAATTTGTTTATTTAATTTTTGTTTACTTATTTACATATTTATCTACTTACCTGTTTGTTTATTCATTTTTGTCGCAAACTAATCCAGCACTAGCAACCAGAGCTTACGATCTTACGAGCTTACGACGACAGTGTTCCGGTGAGGTGAATGAATGAAGTTGTGAGGTCTCTGTCGCTGGCGCCACCGAAGGTGACTGTGGAGCCCAGTTTTTGACAAACATATCCTTCTTCACTCCTGGTAAATCAGATCTGAGATCTGGATCAGGTGGACAAATTCTGTGTGTGTGTGTGTATATATATATATATATATATATATATATATATATATATATATATATATATATATATATATATATATATATATATATATGTACTCTAACGCAGATAAATATCCATCCACCTAGTGAGGTTTACTTCCCTTTTATGTCTTCTCACGGTGGGAATAGTTGTGAGAAAAAGAAAGCAAATGTTGGTCTCATATTTATCACTGATGATGAACTGGAGCCACGCGTGGCATTGACATTGTGGACATCTGTAGCCAACGCTCTTAAATCTTTCTCACAGAAAATGGGATCACGTCAAGGTCGAACACAGAGACATGTTTGTAATCCCGTCTCCCATTACATTTTCTATGAAGATACTTGACCTAAATGAAAGCTTAGGATGGTAGCTTGAGGCTACGGCCTATGTCACGTGACTACAAATACTGGGACCAGGGCTGTAACCAGGATTTTGTTTGTTGATTTTTTTTTTTTTTTGGGGGGGGGGGTAATAATGCGTCAGGGGGGCTGCCAATTCACACACATATATATATATATATATATATATATATATATATATATAATAATCATTGATAATATTTGATATGTCTGTAATGATAGCTATATTTTTATACTTTATGCATATACATCATATACCACAAATTCACCATAAACTTAGCTTATTCTTTGTAAGTTTTCAGGAGTGAAAATCAAATTGGGGGCTAATTGGATTTTTGTAGAGGCTAAGCCCCCCATAGTTGGGTGCTGTCATCTGCCGATGAACAGTCCCAAACAGTCCAAAATTTCTCCATTCGAACGCCATCTCGATAGATTTTATATTTGGGTGCTCATAAAATAACAGCACTTATATATATACATATATGTATATATACAAGCACCCGGACCTGGCTTCGCCAGGTGTGCTTAGCCTATGGCGAAGCTCGCGTCGCTCGCTCTTCAATAGAGTACATATAATTTTTGCTATTTTGTAACATATTACAAAGGAGTCTTCAAAATCTCCCGAAGGAGTCTCTAGTCTCCAGAAGTAGTCGTCAAAGTCTCCCGACGTCAAATTCTCCCGTCGTGTGTCTCTCTCTCTCTTTCTCTCTTTCTTTCTCGTTAGGTCAATCATAAAGGCAATACATTTTTTTAATCGTTTATGTTATGTCACATAGGACCCGCGGAAATTCCACGGTTATTCAACTTTTAAGTATTACGAAGGAGTCTTCAAAATCTCCTAAAGGAGCCTTCAGTCTCCAAAAGGAGTCGTCAAAGTCTCCCGACGGTGTCGTCAAATTCTCTCGCTCTTTCTCTCTCTCTCTCCTTCTCTTTTTCGTTAGGTCAATTATTAAGGCAAAAAAGATTTTTGAATCGTTTATGTCATGTCACAATAAACATTTATAGACGTTTGAATACTGTTTATTTATTTGTGTATTTATTTATTTATCTCCTTATTTTCGTGAAGTTCTGTTAGGAGCTCAGAAAGCAACGCGACATGACGTCACACGTTAAGCTTTGAATAAATGGAAATTCCACGGGATTTACGAAAGAGTCTTCAAAATCTCCCGAGGGAGTCTTCAGTCTCCAAAAGGAGTCGTCAAAGTCTACTGACGTTGTCGTCAAATTCTCCCCTCGTCTCTCTTTCTCGTTAGGTCAATCATAAAGGCAATAAAATTTCGGAAGGTGGTCATAAAAACGCCAGGAAATTTTCAAAACTGAAAAACTTTATTTTTTTATGTATATAGATTCTCTTGGTAATATTTCGTAAAGATTCTCTTAGCAATATTTCGTAAAGATTCCCTTGGTAATATTTCGTAAAGATTTTCTTGTTAACATTTGGTAAAGATTCTCTTGGCAGTATTTCGTAAATATTTTCTCATTAATATTTCGTAAAGATTCTTTTGTCAGAATTCCGTAAAGATTCTCTTTTTCTTGTTAGCACCACTTTCTTTTTCCATGGTAATATTAGTGTTTCCGGTGATGACTCATTTCCGGGTTGGGCCTTCCGTAGGAGGTTGGAAGGTTTAGAGAGAAATATTTTTTTATGTTAGTGAAGTGTAGATTCTCTTGGCAATATTTCGTAAAGATTCTCTTAGCAACATTTGGTAAAGATTCTCTTGGCAATATTTCGTAAATATTTTCTCATTAATATTTCGTAAAGATTCTTTTATCAGAATTCCGTAATTCCGTTTTTATGTATATAGATTCTCTTGGCAATATTTCGTAAATATTCTCTTAGCGTGATTTCGTAAAGATTCTCTGAGTCTGAGTCAGATGTGTACCCGGGAGTTAGTGTCTCCGGTGATGACTCATTTCCGGAGTAGGAGGTTGGAAGGTTTAGAGAGAAATAATTTTTATGTATATTGATATATACCCATGTTGTTGTGTATAGTAACCGTATAAATCGTTTTCTTCCAGACCGTCCCCGCGCCAGATCACTGTTAAAACACTCACCCCGGTCCATGACCCCCTGTTACCTTTTGTTCGGGTCACGCACTTTCGTTCAGAAATTTTAGTTTTGACCATTTCCATTTTTATTTAATTAGATAGATTCTCTTGGCAATATTTCGTAAAGATTCTCTTAGCAATATTTTGTAAAGATTTTCTTGGTAATATTTCGTAAAGATTCTCTTGTTAACATTTGGTAAAGATTCTCTTGGCAATATTTCGTAAATATTTTCTCATTAGTATTTCGTAAAGATTCTTTTGTCAGAATTCCGTAATTCCGTTTTTATGTATATAGATTCTCTTGGCAATATTTCGTAAAGATTCTCTTAGCAATATTTCGTAAAGATTCTTTTGGTAATATTTCGTAAAGATTCTCTTGTTAACATTTGGGAAAGATTCTCTTGGCAATATTTCGTAAATATTTTCTCATTAATATTTCGTCAAGATTCTTTTGTCAGAATTCCGTAATTCCGTTTTATGACTCATTTCCGGAGTAGGAGGTTCGAAGGTTTAGAGAGAATTTTTTTTTTTATGTATACACCCATGTTGTTGTGTATAGTAACCGTATAAATCGTTTTCTTCCAGACCGTCCCCGCGCCAGATCACTGTTAAAACACTCACCCCGGTCCATGACCCCCTGTTACCTTTTGTTCGGGTCACGCACTTTCGTTCAAAAATTTTAGTTTTGACCATTTCCATTTTTATATATATAATATATATATATTGTTGAGTAATTCTGACAGTTTGTCGTTAGCGGAGTAGGAAACACAGGAGTCTTAGTCTTGAGTTTATTCCTGACTAGTTTTGCAGCTATGCTTAAGAAAAAAAAACAACTGCGAAACTAGTCAGGAATAAACTCAAGACCAAGACTCCTGTGTTTGCTACTCCGCTTCCGTCATATATATATATATATATATATATATATATATATATATATATATATATATAATACATAATATATACACGCATAAATTTGGTGGGTTAGTGTTTCACCATGGTACTTGGATTACGTGCTGGACATGTGATCGACATCTATTACCCTCCCAGATGAGACATAGCTCACATTGTCCACACTAAAATTCTTTCTGTGATCACACACACACGCACACACGCAAATACACAAGTAAGTTGATTCTCAGTCTTGCAGATAAAACGTACTAAAAGAAATAAATAGCACTGAACTAAAATAAATAATTCGTTGAAAGAAACTAAAGAAAGTGGTGATCTGATAGAATTGTTCAAGTCATGAAGGGAAGTAGATCAGAATGACAGAGAACCTTTTGCTCTGGGATAGGCGTGAAGTCATGGAAAAAAAAATAAAATAAAAAGACGTCGAGAAACATATTTTTCCATAGAGATATATTATCTCCAGGAGTAACTTAGAAGATAATATAACTCAAGCTAAAACCGTAAGCGAATTCAAAACCAGTCATGATGGAGAGAGAGAGAGAGAGAGAGAGAGATAAAGACAGGACCCAACATATGCAGGACCTTTCCTGTATTAACTATTAGGTAAAATTAGGTAAATGCGCCACACACACACACACACACACACACAACACCCATATGCTCTAGGGGTAAGTAACCGTTTGGAATACAATTGAAATCTAATAATTCTGGAATCGCGGTAACAAACCTGGGAATCATTAAGCCATATGTATATGAGGGAGTGTGTTGTTTATATGTATATGTACACACACACACACACACACACATATATATATATATATATATATATATATATATTGTGTGTGTGTGTGCGCGCGTTAGCGTGCATGTTTGTGTGTGTATATGTGTGTGCGTAAATTAAATGACTGGGATGTATTTTTGGGTTTTAGTTGGAACACTAATCATATTTTCATTTGGCCTCATCATTACAGACACAAGGAAAGACTGACAGTGGAACGGATAGACAGGCAAGGGAGACAAAAGATTTGAAAAAACGAAGGAACGGGAAATCTTTACTTTCAAATTAATTTTCTGTTGACCGGAGTGGCGGGGGCGCTCTCCTCAAGTACCAGCCAAGCGAAGCATAACGGACGAATGAAAACACTTGTGAAGTGAATCTTCCCCATCCAAGTCTTCTCTCTCAGTAACAGAAGCTCCCGATCTCTATATTCGACGTAGAAAACGAACCCACGCTGGTATTTATAGAAAATGAAAACAAACAAGAGAGTAGTTTTTTGTCGTATGTATGTTTTCGTAAGTCTTTATGGATATTCCCTCGCTTGCTGTCGGGCGTGTTGAATGAAACGGTTGACAATGCGATCGAAACTCCGACAAATTTTTCATACGTTTTCGACTTTTCTTTATTAATAGTATGGTTGTTATCATGTTCAAGTACGTCATATGTTTAGTTTGGTCAAGTTTCTATGACTGACGTCCTTAAAGCAATTACGTAACCAACGAGATTACAAAGGAAATTATTACCTCTTAAATAATTTTTGTTCTATTTCAGAAGTGTTCCAAGGTACTACGCAATGTTAAATAATGTTCTGGATATAGGGAATAAAACTTTGCCCTAATCACAAGAGAAGCTACATTTTATTGTGTCTTTTTTTTTTTTTAGGTCTGTTAATTCACTTTGTGAAAACAAGACGGATTCGGTTTACTTTCGTAGATTTCTACTCGCTCGATTTCATAGCTACTCAGCCATGCAGCTGCGTAAGGCGGTCATCGCTGGGAATATGTTGTGTAACGGAAAATGCATTCGGGAAAAGACGCTCCCCAAATTTACTATGGATAAATAGATGGATAGATAGATAGATAGATATATAAATATCAAGATAGAGAGATAGACAGACAGATATGTAGATAGATATTTCTCAACTTATGTGATTGACAAATTATGTAACGGAAAATGCATGTAAACATGATCCGCAAATTGACTATATATAGAAAGATTGATGGATAGATGGATATATAGGTAGATAAATAGATGTATAGATATATAGATATTTAGATATATATTTCCAAACTGTGTATTATTAATATATTTTGTAAAATAAATGTGTTCAAGTGTTCAAGGAAATATGGTCCCAAAACTGATTATATTATAGTTAGGTAGATGACTAGATAAATAGATACATAGAAAGACAAATATTTCCAAACTCTATGCTATTGGTATATTATGTAACAGAAATGCATTCAAGAAAAAATACTCCCCAAATTTAGTGTAGATAGATATAGATAGGCAGGTATTTAGGTAGATATAAATAGGCAGATATTTACATAGATATTCCCTAACTGTATACGTGTCTGCGACCTCAAACATTCGTATGTTGGAATATTTGGGGGAACCAAATCAAGTTTACGTATCTTTAAGACAAGAAACTGTTATCTTTCAGAAATTTCAGAAATTGGTTTTGCGGGGTCAAATGAACATTTTCTTAATATCCGGAATTACAGTCAAATTTTATTTTTCATTATTTCGAACATCAAATTAGAATAATGTAAATATGTAGACAATATTTGTGATTCTAGCCTCCTAGAATGCCCTATTTGCTGTTGTTTTGCATGATGCTCGTACCTCAAAACCAGTTTGAAACTCAAAGTTGAAACTCGGCCATTCAGTTCATCATGAAAATTTACCCAAGACTATCTTGTTCTGATCTAACCAAACCTACTTTAGCTTTATCTTACCCTATCGTATTAATGTTCTTATTTATGTTAGCCCAAATATAATTCCCCGTGTTAGGGTATTGGCTGGATAAGTAGAGACAGTCAATACTTAGGGGAATTAACTGCCGCCCTTACGGATCATAGCTACGCAGCGTTTTTCTACGTTGAGGAAACAAATCTCTAGTCACTGAAGAATACGGAATCAAATTTCAACTTGCATTATCCCTTAAATCTGTTATTCTTTCTTTAGTATCTGTTATGCCACTCATAAGACACCGCGTCTTATTTTCTTATGCCCCTGTGGCGGAGAATAAAAAGTGAGAGGTGGGAAGTGAGAAACCTTTGGTAGGGTTAGCCCTGTTAGTTTCGGCCGACGTTGGGTCGCCTCCCCGTTTGGTCTGGGGGGGGGGAGACTAACTGGGACAGAGGGAGGGGACTGTGTTTTATCCCCGCGAAGAGCTAATGCATGCTTTGACTCAGACAATCTCTACTCTGTTTACTAGGCTATTGGTATACATATACATTAAACAGCAAAAGAAACATCACTCGAGGACAGAGGATTTATTAGTATGACGTTTTACATGTGCTTTATCAAGAACATGAAACGCGTACTGTTGTCTTCAACTGCCAATTGCAAATACACTGAATATAAAAGTTCAATATAAATGCTGAGTTCGATTCAAAATCTGTTCATTCGATTCCCCTTGGATTTTCTTCTAGAGGGATACGTTTAGATATGATCAAAACCGGTACAATCACATAGAACTTGACCACCTTCTTGCCTAAAGAAAGTCTATCGATTACCGGATAATTGAGAAAATAGCAATTTCTCTTGTCGTCTTTTATGATGTATTTACCGACCGCGGACAAGCGACCTAATTCCATCAAGGCTCTTCGTGACCAGCGTCGGAATGCAGATGATTAGTTTATTTTCTGAGATTGTATTCATAAAGAGTCTTAGATCTTAAGACATGTCTTAAGACTTGTTGATCCTCAGCCAGCCGGCCTCAATTCTTTCCCTTGTAGTATCTGGCCGGGTGGCCTCTAGATATACCCCATGTGGTATCTGGCCGGGTGGCCTCTAAATATACCCCATGTGGTATCTGGCCGGCCGACCTAAACTCTCTCCCGTGTGGTATTCGGCCGGCCGGCATCGAATCTCCTCTGTGTGGTATCTGGCTGGCCGGCCTCTCCTCTCATTGTTGGGATCTCGACCGACCGGCCTCTCTTCTCATTCTTGGGTCCTCGACCGCCCGGCCTCTCCTCTCATTCTTGGGTCTTCGGCCGGCTGGCCCCGAATCAATATGAGGTATCTGGCCGGCCGGCCTCTTTTGATGTTCGTGGGTCCTCGACCGGCCGGCCTGAAACCTCTACTCTTTGGCGTCTGGCTGACCGGCCTCTGTATTCGTGGACTCTCGGTCGGCCGGCTTCGAATCTTTTCTGCGTGGCATTTGACCGGCCGGACTCTGTCATTTCCTAGAGTCCTCGGCCGGCCGGTCGGCCGGCCAAGTCCTTTTCTGTTCTGCCGATTTCCCCCCGATTATTGAGGAACCTGAGGAGTCTAGTCAGGCGCCGCCGTACAGAAGAGTATATTCCAGATGATTATGATCATGTTATCATGTATTATTATTATTATCATATAAATCGTTAGTTCGTCCACATTTGGAATATGCTGTTTCCGTATGGTCACCGAATCTCATTAAAGACATTGACAGATTGGAAAGAGTACAACGGCGAGCCACAAAACTGATTCCAAATATCAAAAATAAATCATACGAAAATCGACTAAAACATATGAATCTGTTTTCCCTAAAAAAGCGTAGACTCAGAGGTGACTTGATACAGGTCTTTAAAATTCTAAAGGGAATTGACATCAAAAGTGACCAAATTTTTACATTGAATGAGAATCAGACAAGAAACAATGGTCTCAAACTGTCCGGAAATAGATTCAATTTGGAAGTAGGTAGAAACAACTTTGCCAACCGTGTAGTTAATGAATGGAATAAACTTCCTGCACAGGTAGTGCAATGTAGTTCAGTTCAAAGCTTTAAGAATCATTTAGATAAATACCTAAGTAAGATGCTGTAATGATTATAATTTATCTTATATTATTTGTTTTTGTTTTGTTATCATTTGTCTGTTTGATTTTCATTTATTATTAGTTATATGTCAATTTATTATTATTTACTATTTACCTGTTTGTTTATTATTTAACTATACCTATGCATTTATTTATGTATTTTATTTGTTATTTACATTATCATAGTTTTTATTTATTGTTTTATTATTAATATGATTTTTTTTTTCGCATCCGACCTAGATATGGATCAAAAGGTCTCCTGTCGGCATGCTCCGCCTTTGTAATCCTTTGTAATCCTTATACAGCTTGCTGGAGTAGTGATTAGCGTCTCATCTTTTCACGCAGTGGGTTCGAGACAGCTCCCTGCTCAGAACATGGAAGCTTCGTAACACTAGAAACCGTTACTGTCTCCCTTTGGTAAGGAGATAAGGTGTGCTGTGTATGTGTGTGTATGTGAATTTATGTATAGGGGGTAAGGTCACAATGCTACCAATATGTCGAATAATAGGGTCTCTGAACTCTTATCCGGAAGTGTTATGTCACTCACAAGTCCAGCACGTTATTCAAGACCTACAGTTGTTAATACCGAAGGTTACCAGACTTTCAGTGCAAGATCAGCCTCCCACTTTCCGGGTGTGAAGGCATCACTATACTATAAGCTGTTACTGTGCCCCTTGTGCAAAGATATGGGTTTATTATGTAAGTTAGGTCATAGCATTATCCAGATGTCAGTGTATAAGAGTTCTAAACATTTGTCTGGAAGGATAAAAGCTGTCGATCACGAGTTCAGCACGTGATCCAAGACTGTGAACCACACACCCAAAAACACATACACTCACACACACACACACACACACTCACATACACGCACGCACACACACACACATTTTTCTTATATACTACAACTAGGTAAATAAAATTAACATAATTAAGAACCATACATAAATTTTATGCCGGGTATGTTAATTGGAGGGTGAGAATCAGAACCCACGAAAGTTGCTCATTTCATGTATAGTACAGTTAGGTAAACACACACACACACATACACATACACACAAAGTGAGGGAGAGAGAGAGAGAGAGAGAGAGAGAGAGAGAGAGAGAGAAAGAGAGGGTGGTGGGCAAAGAGGGAGAGCTAAAGAGGAATATATATATATATATATATATATATATATATATATATATATAAACATAGAGAGAGAGAGAGAAAGGAGAGAGGGAGAGAGGGAGGGAGGGAGAGAGAGAGAGAGAGAGAGAGAGAGAGAGAGAGAGACGTGCAGGTGTGCGATCATGCGTGTTTGCGCATAAATCAAATTACTTTGGAACACTGAATGGCTCGGGAGTTGTGTCCCTCTCTCACTTCACGAGCGAGTGACCTAAGTTCGCTTACCCGGGTCGGGCACAAAATTGGGCGCTGCAAGTAGTAAGGCTTCATACGTAATCTTACGTATGTTTGAGCCCTGTCAGGCTCACCTGATGCCTAAAACAGACAAAACACACATACACACATACACGATTCCATGGTACAGTGATAGCGTTCTCGGCCGCTACTACGGCGGTCCGGGTTCGAATCCCGCCCAGGGCTGCAATGATTTCAGTATCGCTGTGCTGTGAGTCGATACTCCAACTCTCGTGGGCGGGGCGGTTGGGTGGGTGTGTTTGGCATCCCTCTGTGGGTATTTATTCCTTGTTTTTGTTTATTTGTTCAATAATTTATCTATTTCTCTATCATTTCATTCATTTATTTATCTATTAGTTTGTTTACGCATGTATTTGTCTATTCATCTATTTCACTATTTCTTATTTATTAATATATTACTTATCTATCTATTATTATTTATTTGCCCTTTGCTCGTTCGTCACAGCATTACCCATAGATCGGTCATATCTAAGAGCTCTCTTCCGGTAGGGTAATAGCTGTCGATCACGAGTCCAACACGTGATCCAAGACCATGGTGAATCGCATACGCAAAGTCAGATCAACATCATCTTTCAGCCACATGCAATATACTTAGGCACTGTGTCTGTGAAGACAATACAGTGACTCTAGTCATGGTTTCTCGGGCCCCGTACTGATGGTTAGGTGTGTGTGTGTGCGTGCGTGCGTGTGTGTGTGTGTGTGTATTCACCTTGGTCTTTTGGATCACGTGCTGGACTCGTGATCGACAGCTATTTCCCTCCCGGAAGAGAGCTCAGAGCTCGTATGACCGATCTATGGGTAATGCTATGACCATTCACACACACACCCAACTCCCCGCCCACGAGAGTCAGAGTAACGACCCGAAGCACAGCGGTACCGAAATAATTTCGACCCTGGGCAGGATTCGAACCATGAACTGCGGGCCACCATGGTGGCAGTTCAGCGCTCTACCAACTACGCCACCGAGTCGCGTGTGTGCGTGTGTGTGCGTGCGTGCGCGCGTGAGGAGGGATGTTGTCCACAACCCAGTGTGACTGGCTGCATCAAACGCAGATCACCCACCAAAAAAAAATAATAATAATAATTTACGGTCCTGTCTCGGAATGTGTCGCCCACGACCACTGATTTTTTTTATTATAATTTTTACAAAAGTTGGGCTTGCCTACTGACTATTCATGTACTAATAAAGCATAATGAGAACTTAGCGGGATTAGGCCTAACTTTGGGCCCTGCTCAGGTCCTGGTTGTTTGGCGTTCTCTTCCTTCTATTTATAACTTCGGGTTCTCGTCTTACAGACAATCTTCAGCCTATCTCTGTCCGCCACAATTTTGCAATTCCCAATCCTCTTGTTTTTATTGTTATCTTCATGGTCATTGTTCTTCAGACTTCAGTAGTTGCGTGCCTTTTCCTTTTGGGAAACCATGCAGCGTTAGATTTTTTGAAGAGTCACAATTTTTCAGCGTTTTTTTTTTTTTTTTTTTTTTTTTTTTGCCAAGAGTGAATCAGTACACTCTATCATCCTCTCCACTGGGAGGTTCTGGAACTCTTTCACTCCCTGATTTTTTTCCGCCCGTCCATGACTGTAACCCTCTCGAAAAGGGACTATCCAACACTTTGCTGTACTTCGCAAGTACTTGGCTTCTAGTTGATGTACGCTTAATTTTTTTTTTTTTTGTGGCAGCCCTCTATGGGTATTTATTCCTTGTTTTTGCTTATTTGTTCAATAATTAATTCATCTATTTCTCTGTCATTTCATTCATTCATTTATCTATTAGTTTGTTTCACTATTTGTTTATTAATTTATTACTTATCTATCTGTTATTTATTTATTTGCCTTTTGCTCGCTCTTTGAAATTTATAAAGAGAAAGTATTGTTCCGTCCTTGTTTTTTTTTTTTTTTAATTATTTGTCTATTTCTCTATCATTTTATTCATTCATTTATCTATTAGTTTGTTTACGCATGTACTCATCTATTTATCTATTTCTCTTTCTTATTTATTTATTAATTTCTTACTTATCTACTATTTATTTATTTGCCTTTTGCTCGTTGTTTGGAATATATAAAGAGAAAGTATTGTTCTGTCCTTGTATTTTAAGCTGAGCCCTTACGTGCCTAAAGGCCGCCCCGGGGCAGTTCTCAGTGACCCCCCTCCCTCTCCCCCCATCACCACTTCCCATCCCCATTCCTTACTGCCTATTACAGCTATTGGCTTGCGAAATAATTAAGCAGATTTTAAAAATGTTATTCAATGTCCTTGTTGTAGTAAGGATAAGGGAAGAAATGTTTCATATTCTGTTGATTTTAACGCAAAATTCGTACATTACGGTAATATATTCAGGGTTCATTTGGTCTTTTTTATTATAATTGTTTTGCCAGCCTTGTGGGTGGCATGTCCGGACTAGAAATGCCTTCCCCCTATATGTGCCCCCCCTAAGGGCGTATGCACCCACCTGCCCCCCCACCCCACCCCGTGTGAGGGCTCTGTTTCTATGACGAATCTGCGTTCTCACGAATGATTTAACCTCATTAGCACAATGACGCAAGTCGTATTTCGACCGAGGCCATTTTGTCCTGAGTCTGCTCCCAATTTAAATAAAACTATTCAGCGGACACCAAACCCACATTTACTAGTATCTTCCTACCTGAGGAACAACCTGGTCTGCTAGAAGAACAACATCTCATCTTACTACAAGTTATGTTTCACCAAGACATCGTGCTCAAGTCTACAGTGAGCAAATACGTCTTTGGCCCATAAAACGGACTTTAGAATATGCCTCAGCTTCTGAATCAACGCGTGATTTCTCTAAGACCCCTTCGACAAAGCAATCGCCGTCTATATGAATAAAAAGTCGACTCGTAGCCGCAACAAGACTTAATGCATTACATTACGTCACTGAAATAAAATACTTAATCGGGATACGATCATCACTTTCAGTCTGGGAGTCGACAGCCTACGGGACGGGTTGTTGTGGCGTCCCAACGCCATATCCCATTCCCTCCCTCCCTCCTTGCCTTTGCTGTAGCGAGTAATTTGGCTCGCTGCCTCTCTCGCCACTTCGGTCCTTTTCTAAATAAGATTATGTTCCACGGCAGCAACAACGGGTACAGTGCTGCCTTTGAGTGGCAGTAGCTTGGGTGGCGGTGCGGTGTGTGTGTGTGTGTGTGTGTGTGTGTGTGTGTGTGTGTGTGTGTGTGTGTGTGTGTGTGTGTGCCTGTGTGTCTATGTATGTGTGTGTGCCTATGTGTGTGTGTGCCTATGTGTGTGTGTGCCTATATGTGTGTGTGTGTCTTTGTATGTGTGTGCGTGTAGTATCTGCTGACGGTCAACTTGAATATTCAAATGAAGGAATGTGTAATCTCTTAAACAATTATTTTAGCTCGGTATTCGTAAACGAAACACCTCAAAGTGAATTCCAAACTGAAACCTGTGAAAAGTCTGGGGTAAACTTACTCACTACGGTAAATATAACAAAAGAAAAAATTAAAAGGTGTATAGACAAACTCAAAGTTAACAAAACACCAGGGCCTGACGGTTGGCATCCAAGAATCTTAAAGGAAATGAAAAATGAGATTGTTGTTCCATTAGAAATTATTTTCAAGAAATCCATCATATCCGGAGATGTCCCAAGAGAATGGAAGCTAGCTAACGTTACTCCCATATTCAAAAAAGGTGACAAAAAGAAACCAAATAACTATAGGCCTATAAGTTTGACTTCGATCGTAGGAAAAATAATGGAAACTATCATCAGAGATGATATCGAATATCATTTAGAAAGTAACCGTTTGATAAATGATAGCCAGCATGGTTTCAGACGGAAACGTTCTTGCGTGACTAACTTACTCGAATTCTACAACACAGTTATCTCGAATTATGACAAAAGAAACAATATAGATTTAATATATCTAGACTTTGCAAAAGCTTTTGATACCGTCCCACACGAAAGACTACTTACTAAATTAGCTTTGCATGGAATAAGTGGTAGCCTATTAGGTTGGACTAGTAATTGGTTGAAAGGTCGAAAACAGAGAGTTGTTTTAAATGGAAAAACTTCTGGATGGAAAAATGTTGCAAGTGGAGTTCCTCAGGGTTCCGTTCTTGGGCCACTTCTATTCATAGTATATATAAATGATATAGACAATGGACTAAAATCTACTGTTTCCAAATTTGCTGATGATACAAAACTGTGCGGAGTGGCAAATGATCACTCAAACCAATTAGATATTCAAGAAGATTTAGATCAATTACAGCAATGGTCTGAAAAGTGGCTAATGAAATTTAACACAAGTAAATGCAAGGTAATGCACATAGGTAAAAATAACAGTAAGTACGATTACAAGTTATTTGGAAATTCGTTAACAAAAGTGGATAGTGAAAAAGATCTCGGCGTAATTATCAGTAACGACCTCAAATCATCCAAGCAGTGTATTTCAGCCTCTGAGAAAGCAAATAAGATTCTGGGATTGATTGCGCGATCTTTTGATTTCAAAAGTCCATCACTCATTAACAAGCTATATAAATCGTTAGTTCGTCCACATTTGGAATATGCTGTTTCCGTATGGTCACCGAATCTCATTAAAGACATTGACAGACTGGAAAAGGTACAACGGCGAGCCACAAAACTGATTCCAAATATCAAAAATAAATCATACGAAAATCGACTTAAGCACATAAATCTGTTTTCCCTAAAAAAGCGTAGACTCAGAGGTGACTTGATACAGGTCTTTAAGATTTTAAAGGGAATTGACAACATCAAAAAGTGACCAAATTTTCACATTGAATGAGAATCAGACAAGAAACAATGGTCTCAAACTGTCCGGAAATAGATTCAATTTGGAAGTAGGTAGAAACAACTTTGCCAACCGTGTAGTTAATGAATGGAATAAACTTCCTGCACAGGTAGTGCAATGTAGTTCAGTTCGAAGCTTTAAGAATCATTTAGATAAATACCTAAGTAAGATGCTGTAATTATTATAATTTATGTTATATTATTTGTTTTTGTTTTGTTATAATTTGTCTGTCTGATTTTCATTTATTATTAGTTATATGTCAATTTATTATCATTTACTATTTACCTGTTTGTTTGTTATTCAACTATACCAATGCATTTATTTATGTATTTTAATTGTTATTTACATTGTTATAGTTTTAATTTATTATTAATATGATTTTTTTTTTTTTTTTTTTTTTTTTTTTTGCATCCGACCTAGATATGGATCAAAAGGTCTCCTGTCGGCATGCTTTGCCTTTGTAATCCTTTGTAATCCTGTGTGTGCGTGCGTGTATGTGTGCGCGCGTGTCTATGTGTGTGTGTGTGTGTTTGTGCGTGTGTGTGTATGTGCCTGTGTGTGTGTATGTATGTGTGTGTGTATGTGTGCGTGTGTGTGTATTTACCTAATTGTATTTTACGGGAAGAGCTATGCTCGTAGTGACCCGCTTTTGTATATTTCCGCATCCAGCTTGCTCTTAAAGTCATGTCTAGTTTTAGCACTCACTGTTTCCTCATTCACTTTGTTCCAGATATATATCACTCTGTGTAGGAAGCTATTCTTTTTCAGATCTCTTCTGTAACTGTCCTCCTTAAGTTTCTTTTCGTGTCCTCTTCTTTTTTTCTTCTGTCACACTTTAGTAAGTCATCTCTATCAAGAATTTCCATCCCTTTCATAATTATGTGGATGCTTTGCAAATCACCTCTTTCTCTTCTTTGTTCAGGGTTGGTAGAGTTAGTTTATCCAATCTTTGTTCGTATGTCAATTGGAGTATGTTGGTGCCATCTTTGTCGTTGTTCTTTATGGTTTTTTTTTAACGAGGTGTCCATAGTGTCGTGGCGTATTCTAAAGTGTGTGTATGTGTGTGTGTGTTTGTATGTGTGTGTGTGTGTGTGTGTGTGTGTGTCGATGCGTGTGTGTGTGTGTGTCGATGCATGTGTGTGCGTGTGCCTATGTGTGTGCGTGTGTCTATGCATGTGTGTATTTACCTAATTGTATTTTGCGGGAAGGGGAGCTACGCTCGTGGGTCCCGCCTTTGTACCTCGCAGTGTCTAGTTTGCTTTTAACCTCATAAATGTTTTTCGCACACACTATTTCCTTGTCCAGTTTGTTCCAAGCGTCTACCACTCTATGTGGAAAACTGTTTTTCTTCAGATCTCTTCTGTAGCTATGTTTCTTTTTATTTTCTTTCCATGTGTGTCTATGTAAGTGTGTGCGTATGCCTGCGTGTGTGCGTGTGTGCGTGCGTGCATGTGTGCGTGCGTGCGTTTGTGTGTGCGTGCATGTGTGCGTGCGTGCGTGTGTGTGTGCATGCGTGCATGTGTGTGTGTGTGTGTGTGTGCGTGCGTGCATGTGTGCGTGCGTGCGTTTGTGTGTGCGCGCGCGCGTATATGGACAGAGATTAACAGTTAAGTAATACAAGGAACGATTGATGGAATATAATTTATGATAATTACACCCTACACCCTCCAACTTGTTCCCTTTTTTCCCTGTGTGTTGTTTCAATCTCCAGAACTCCTTGTTTCCCAGGGAGGTTGGGGGGGGGGGATGAAGTAACTTGATTTATCGTGGATAAACTTAGAATTTTTATTTTCTAAGATACATAATAGTACTCCTATAGCAAAGAGGTTAACGGACTCTGAGCTCGATCTACACATCGTCTGCATTTGTCTCCATCAACGCAAAACCAGTTTCCCCCTTCTAGGAAGATAAGCATTATCGTAGCAAAGTACCACGTTAGAAATCTCGCGCTAGACCATCTGACATCAACAGACGTCTCAGAACCTTCCATGCAAGACTGAGAATTATTTTCGTATTGCGAAATTTACTAATGGCATTGCAAGACAGTTTAAAGTCTGGCTGCTGAGATATCACGTTGCTCTCGCGTTTAGGGCGTTGAACTATGACTTCTACAACCAATGCATTCAACTGTGACCCCCCACCCACTCCCCCGCCGCCACCCGCAGTCCTCCACCGTTTTCTTTTTCCACTCTTCGTCAATGCCTTGAGGTCCTATGGAAGCGTTGTTTCCTGGGACCAGCCGTGGCGCGACAAAGGCAGACAATGCCCACCGTATAGCTCGCTGGCGGCAGCAAGTTACTAGAACCGCTGCATCGCTATTGAAATGACTGTGGCTTGGATGAAGGTTAAAGAAGACAAGTAAAGAAAAACACACACACGCACACACACACACACACATAGACAAGGCGGTCCGGGTTCGAATCCCGTCCAGGGCTGAAATAATTTCAGTATCGCTGCGGTGCGGGTCGTTACTCCAACTATCGTGGGCGGGGAGTTGGGTGTGTGTGTGCGTGTAAGGTCACAACATTACCCATAGGTCGGTCATATATGAGCTCTGAGCTCTCTTCCGGGAAGGAAATAGAAGTCGGTCACGAGTCCAACGCGTGATCCAAGACCATGGTGAATCACACACACACACACACACACACACACACACACACACACACACACACACACACACATATATATATATATATTATATATATACATGTATATACATATATATATATGTGTATATATATATAATACACACACACTATATATATATATATATATATATATATTATATGTATATATATATATATATATATATATATATATATATATATATATATATATTGAAAAGCTAGCAAACAATGAAAATTAAATTAAATGGTTGAATTCGCTATTCACATCTCATATCGATCATGGGGACTTCATTTTGTATGATATCGCTCTTGAATCAAACCTTGGTATAATCTAATTATCGATTACTCATATTCAACCCCCCGAGTTACACCTGACGCTAAAAGAGAAAAAAAAAAAAAAAAAAAAAAGTAATACCATCTCGCTGAGGGGCTCGATCAAAGGTCACCTTGAGATGAACAAAAACGTCTGTCATCAGCGAAGACCAAATATGTAGAATGCTTTACCCGGCTGAAGGCCCTAAGCTTCAAAGTAGATTCTAAAGGCTATGTGTGATTGCGTTAAGAAAGAACTATGATCTTTGTCGTTCACATAACACAAGTACAAAGGAAACAATCTTGCAATAACTGTTCATCTCTTCGTGCTGATGTTGCGAATTCATTGCACAGCAGATCTGCTCTGCCGGTTTCGCGACTAATTTGACTGACTCGCTCGCGGGTGTTGGTTGTTTTATATTTTGAGTAGTATTTGCAAATGTCGTCATCCAGTAATTTGTTCAAGCAAACGTCACGTGACGTTATTTAGTAGACGAGTTTTGGGGGATTATATAAAATGCATCCAGTACAATTGTCCAAGTTGTTCCCAGATATCTATCAAACTTTAACGACACGTTGTCGTCCTTTACAGATTCTGTTACGTCTTACATCACATTACGCCTTACATCACATTACGTCTTACATCACATTACGACTTACATCACATTACGTCTTACATCACATTACGCCTTACATCACATTACGTCTTACATCACATTACGCCTTACATCACATTACGTCTTACATCACATTACGCCTTACATCACATTACGTTTTGCATCACATTACGTCTTACATCACATTACATCTTACATCATATTACGTCTCACATCACATTACGTCTTACATCACATTACGCCTTACATCACAAACGAAATCAGTCAGCTCGGATTCCTTTAGGTTGAATAAAATCATCTGGCTTTAGTTTGAATACACGGTCGCCCTTTACAGTTTTTTGTTGTGCCCACCGGTTAAAGGGATGTCACCTTGCTACAAAAGATAATGGACTTCCCTTCACTTCCATTTTCTCATGATTTACAAGATAGTCGTTTGTGTATCTTACATAAACAAACATGCAACTCATAAGCCACACATGTTCACACGCACTCTTGGCTTGAAAACATTACGAGCTGCAAAATGAAACTGATGAAAACAAATTAGACATTTACAGAACAGGGACTGCGATGGAGGATATATGTCTTTCACACAAAAGGGTGAAGTAGATATTTGAAAGCAGAATACAGATGAGAAACCCGCAAGCTATTACTCTGGAAAGAGCAGGAAAAAGCCACCCAGGTCAAAATCAGAGGCTGGTGGAATTGGCCTCACTTGAGAGCGGTACAGTAGCTGATGTATGTTACCTACATCGCATTGCTTTATATCTTATAAATACAATACGGGTAGTTATACTATAACATAATAGACTCACGTATATTGTAGGCTTATCGTGTATATTCACATGCTCTTTACACCAAACTACAAAACACCAGGTACTGTAGTAGTGAAGGCAATTGTACGTTCAATCTATTTTGGAGTTCCCTTTTTGAAAGCGTCCAAGTAGTCAACAGATGGAAAAATGTCAGGAGGAACAGCGTGCTATTTGTTCTAGCGAATTAAAAGAAAGAGTGAACTTATTGGAAGTGGTGCAATCCTGTAATCTGTCGATTTTAACTTGAGCCTTTCAGCGCGACTCGGTGAGACTGCGCTTCTGCCACATCACCCCCATCAATCTCAGAGGGGCTCACTACCTTTCTCTCTTTATACGTATTTTTAAATATATCTCTGGCGGCATTGTCGCACGAGCCACGTTGCAAAGTGAAACAAAAATTTACAGATTCGTTGTCTTTTCCCCAAATCCCAAGCCATTCCATAAATAGATAACATACAAACTAACAGTGAGACAGATCACCACGCGCAGGCCATCGCTAGATGTTTGACAATGGGGGTTCCCCGGGCCTCGCCAAAGGCATCAAGTCGATTGAATATAAGAAAATACAGAAACCAGGATCCACATTGGTGACTAGCATTGCAGGTAAAATGTACGAAGAGAAATTAAAAGCATTGGGTTTGTCATCATTGAAAGAAAGAAAAGAAAGATGTGACTTGATATTGGTACTCACGCCATTAGAGTAAATAAAGTAGAGATCTCTTGGTTTAGGGAAGGAGTCACGAGATCACGGAAACAAACTGAAACAAAAACATGTCTATAGGATGGAAATAAAAACTGTTTTACATGTAGATAAATCAACCCCTGGAATAGTTTAGGTAATATAACCCAACGACCAAAAACTATTCAAAACTAGGTATTGCAATTAGAGAAAAGGAGACAAAAATCCACGAGTGGAGCTCCTGTTCTGTATTATTACATTTATGTAGATATAAGTAGGTAAGCTCACACACACATTCACACATGCACACACACACACGCAGGTACTCACAAAAACATGCACACATACATACACAAAAACACTCATAAACGCACACACAGGCACTCACAAACACACACATAGAGGCACTCACAAACACACATAGAGGCACTCACAAACACACACATAGAGGCACTCACAAACACACACAGGCACTCCCTCTCACAAGCTCACACACACGCATAGGCTCGACGGTGCAGTAGTACCATTCGTGACCGCAAATCCAGCGGTCCGAATTCGATTCCCGGCCAAGACTGAAATGATTTCAGCGCTGCACTGACAGCCGACACTCATACTCTCGTGGGCAAGTTGTGTGTGTGTGTGTGTGTGTGTGTGTGTGTGTGTGTGTGTGTGTGTGTGTGTGTGAGAGAGAGAGAGAGAGAGAGAGAGAGAGAGAGAGAGAGAGAGAGAGAGAGAGAGAGAGAGAGAGAGGTCACAGCATTACCAATAAATCGAGCATAGAGCTCTCATTCGGGAAGGTAATAGCTGTCGATGACGAGTCAAACACATGATCCAAGACCATGGTGAATTACACCCAAACATATACTCACCAACACACATATACTCGTATACTCACACAAACACCTACATACACACCCTCACACAAACACACGCAAATAAACCCAAGTAACCAAACACAAACGCGAAGAAACACAACATGCACACACCCTCACACCCACATCACTGAGATGACGAAACCACATCTCCAGTATGCAGGAATGATATTAATCCGCCACGCAGCAACAAACACTTGACTAAAGACGCTGGTTACGGTAATCGCCACCCCACCCTACCCCCTCCTCCTCCCAACTTGAGCAACTCCCCCCGTTTATGCTACTGAGTCTACCAAAGGCCACGCTGACTGTATCAAGGCCGTCAGGAACACCTTTCTTGTTCGGGAGCTGTTTGGGGACTTTCCCCCTACATTCTGGTCGGCACTATGCTATTCTATCCATACTTCTGGTTCCCCCGCGGTAGGGATGGGGTTCATACCGATTAATCCTTCGTTATCGAATGCATACATATTTTTCCAGTGTGGCTGTTGGCATGTAATTCAATTCATCTACATGACAACCCTTCCGGAGTAACGTTATCTTCAGAAAAAAAAGGCACAGTAGATTAATAACAGAAAGAAAGAATGACTAGATAGGGTTAGGTTAAGTTAGCGTAGGGATTTTCCTTTGGTTTGGTTGCATATGGGTGTTCCTCGATTGTACGCTGTCCACTTTGATCTCCCTACATCAGCATACTCTCATCACAAGTAGACAAGCCGCGATGTTGACTGGGAAATGCAGATAAGCATGGTAATGATTCTTGGGACCTACACCGTTTTCTATCAAGATCAGTGTCCTAGAACTACTTTTTTATGAGCCGGAGCTGTCAACAGACTGGGCACTTACATGATCGGTCCGATTCAAATCCTGTATAGTTTTTACACATTTATTACATACGAGAAGCTTTCTTCTAATAAACCATTGCCGTATCTATGCGAATAATGTAGATATATTCTTGGAGTGATAATAGATGTTATTTCTAATGAAGCACCGAACAAGAAATGTCGAAGCGATGTCGATATTATGTAACAGACACCGCGCATTTGGTGTATGGCAGGCGTGGGGAACCTTTTTGTGCATGAAGGCCACCTTACAATTCATCGTCCCATATAGAGGCCGCACTGATTTTTTTTTTTTCAATTATTTTATCCCTTTTTAGGGGACGGTGTAAGTTTTCTACCCTCGCCCTAAAAATTCAGTTTAATTTTTTTTTTAATTTTAAGAATATACATATGTATAAAATTTTAAAATTATTTTTAACCCATTTTTTAAATTTCGAAGTGTGTGCAAAAGTTACACTTGACTTTTTGTTATTGTTGATTATACAATTTTTGTGAATTTAAATTCAAAGCAATTTAGAAATGCAAAAAATGCTTATAGATATTTACTGAGACAAAAAATATAGATATTTAATGAGACAAAAAAATACTAAGCAAAAAAATGCATAAAATGTAATTATGAAATGAAGATTAAAAATCTTTCGTCTATGTGTGTGGTGTATATTATAAGTTTCATGTGTATAATGATTTCTGACTTAAAAAATATTCAAGGTCTTTAAAAAAAAACAATATGTATATCAAAGGCCGCAGAAGGCCGCACTTGATGGCCCGGAAGGCCGCAGGTGTATGGCGTCGTCGTCGTCCCTGTTTTAATAGCGAAGAACGTTTGACATGATAATGGCGACATTTTCTTTGGTACGCAATTGAAAATATCTAACAGTAATTTATAGGACAGGAGCTGTGCTCGTGAGGTCCCGTCTGTCTTCAGTTATCAAATTTTGCTTAGGATTGATCTATACCATTTGCCTGCCCTGTATTCAAATTTATCTCGCAAATCAATGCGTTTAATTAATACGGATTTTTCTTTCTATCCCCTTCAGACATTCAATTCTATATCGTTTCTTGTTGTGGCCACTTTATACTGATATTCTTTTACCTCATACTGTTAGATATTTGTCAGTCACTGCCCATACCTTTCATAGCTCTGTAGAATCATATTTTTTTCAGTGTGGGCAATTTCAAATTATCTCGTACGATTTCTTGGGTAGGATGAAGACAATATTGGTTGCCACACCGGTTTGCCTTCTGTTTTTATTACCCATTTCCTTTTGCGTAGGAACTACGCCAAAGCTGCGTATCTGGAATGGATAAGATTTTTTTTTTTTTGTTTTTTCTTTTTTTTTTTTACTGAATTGTCATTCTTACATATCAATAACTTATATATCTTTTTGTTATCCTGTTCATAATTTTTTTCTCTCGTGACAGATCATTCGTAACCAAGACTCCAACGCCCTTTTCTTCCTGTCTTTGTAATTGTTTAATTCCTCATTGTATAGGTCTGTAGCGGTCTCTTACTTTCACATCTTTCCAAAATGAATCTGTTCCCATCAACTTTTTTTCCTTCTTGGCTTTGACCATAACCTTTGTCCAGTTCTTCCTATAGCAATTTGCATTTTTTTAACATTTCATGATTTTGGCGTCGTGTGGGAATAGGCTGAGGCTAGTCTAATTGCTTGTTCTATCGTGTTAACGTATGCCAAGAACATTATAGGTGCCGGGAACGAACCCTGTGGGACCCCACTAGTCACTCTCTGTAATTTGTCGTTTCATCCTTTACAACTTTTCTCTATGAAGAAACCATTCATTCATTTCATAAGGTTCCCTTTATGTCCTCATATATATATATAATATATATATGTATATATAATATATATATATATATATATGTATATATACACACACCAACTTTCACATTAATATTTTGTGAGGAGCCTTTTCGAAAAATGTCTCCCTGTCATAATATACATAGTCCATCCAACCATCTCTCTTGCAATACAATCAGTCTTGAAAAAAATACATACTGGACCTTTCTTTTCTGGAATCAAAATGGTTAATCACCAATAATTCCCTCCTTTCATTTTTTCACATTTTGACTACCACGATGGTACACTAATCTATAGTTTAGGAGGTCCTCCCCATTGCCTTCTTTGTAAATTAGAACCACAGTTCCCCTTTTTCAATTCTTTGGGCACTTTTCCATTTTCTAATGAACACACAATCAGTTCATAAATGCAATGAGTACCCAGTTGGAGATTCCGTTTGACCACAATGCCCTTCTCATATGTAGGGCCTCTAATACTTTTATTCAAGTTTCCTCTTTTGTGAAATGTTCTATAACGAAACAGCTGGATAAAGAAGAAATGGAGAGGAAGATGTTCTATCGTAAGGATTGAACAACAACATGGACACAAACAAGCATGGAAATAAGCTTACATGCTTTTTTGTTATCCTCGGCATTTGTAATTATTTCGAACTATGTGTTCATTATCTGCACTTCATGTATATCGATTCAGTGCCAAATAAAATTGTTATTATTATTATCATTATATGATTATTGTAAGAAGGATTCATAGGGATGAGAGTTCAGTTGAAACTCAATGGGGTAGCAAACATCGTATGTCCAAATACTCCTCCATGTGGACTATGAGGAAAAGAAGAAAGAGGTCATCTGGCACAGTTGGTAACGGTTACAAGGCGAAGAGAGGTGATTTTGGGTGGAGATCTCAGTGAACTTGCATTTCCAACAGTGCTTCTCAACGTGGGGCGTACGGCCCACAGGTGGGCAATTCGGTTTTTGAGGGGGGCAACTGAGGAAGTCTGTTTTTTCTTTTTTTATTTCTTTATTTTTTTCACTGATGCCTTGTTCTTTAGAAGTGGTTTTAAACCAAGCTTTTATGCTTTTTTTCAGCTGAAGGGGGTTTATTTTTCAGATGATAAGAATTGTGTATCACCACATGGGAGGACATCAGTATTTTAAAGATGATTAGGTGGGGCATAGAAAAAAAAGAGAGAGATTGATTTATGGAATTTTTGGCTTGAAGGCCAAGCGCCGGAGGAGAGAGAGAGAGAGAGAGAGAGAGAGAGAGAGAGAGAGAGAGAGAGAGAGAGAACCACTGATTTATATGGAAGTGATCGGAAGGGTATGCAGAGGCTGAGAAGTAGGAGAGTGGACTAAAGAAAAAGAAAAATGTGGTCGATTTTGCTTTGTCATTGAACGTGGTGATCTGCGATATTCTTTTCCAAAACGACGAAAAGCAGTTGGTGACATATAGGAGCGCAAGAAGGGAAAGTCAAACCGACGTTCTCGTATGCAGACGACAACACCTGGTGGAAGTTGTTGAAGCTTTATCACACTGGAGTATTTTTCCTCCGACTGTTGGATCAAATTTGCAGCGCGCAGTTTTCCTCCTGCATATCAAATGATATTCTATGTATTTTCGTTGAGAAAACGAAATTTATTGATATAGTGATTTTATGATGGAAAATTTCTGGAGGTGAGTGACAAAATGGTCGTGATAGACTGGGAATTTAAGAATAAGGGGAGAGTGAGGAATGTGGAGTCCAGAGTGGTGGAGTAGGAGTTTATAAAGGAGTAGGAGGTAATGAAAGTAATTGAAATTTTAATATGAAAGTCATGGAAATGACGAAGAGGTTACGAAGTAGTAGGCTTCATCTGCGGTTCAATTACATTACAAGTCAATGGAGGCGTTCACACGCAACCGCGCTGTTTTCCTTGACTATGCGGTACCGCCGCGGTTTCCGCGTGGTTTAAACCGCTAGTGTGAACAGGGCATTAGATATATGAGAGTGTGGTGGCGAGGACAGAGGCAATGGTGACGACTAAAATTACGAGGATTTTTTTTTTCTTTTAGAATTATTTAGGGATTTCTCTTAAATCAACCAGGTTAAGAATAAAGAAGGCGTAAGTTGAATGTAAACAATAAGATCCAGGATAGATAGAAACATTATTTTGAATGTCTACTGAAAGAGGAAAATCCTTGAGTAGTCTTCGAGAATGAAAGACAAGTAGAGAAGTTAAAATGTCAGTAAAGCAAATGAAAAATGGTGAAGGCGGCTGGCCCAGATGACATAACATCAAAGACTATGAAATAATGTAAACGAAGAAGGGAATTATATACTGTGGAATTAATGTAATATATACAGTATATAAAAACAAAAGAATGTGGCTAACGATTGGAGGGTTGGGGCCGTTATAATATACCTATGCATTCATTTATGTATTTCATTTGTTATTTACATTATTACAGTTTTTTATTTATCAATTTATTATTATTATAATTTATTTCGCATCCAACCTAGATATGGACCATAAGGTCTCTTGTCGGCATGCTCCGCCTTTGTACAACGAGAAAGGTGACGCCCGTTAATGTGGCAATCATAGAAGAGTAAATGTTGCACACAGTGAAGAATTATAAGTGAATTATTGAACAGAGTATGAGAGGAAACACACCCATAGATGAACACTCCAGAATGATAACAGGCAGAGAAACAGCAGATGCTGCATTTGCTCTAAGGCAGATAACGGAAATTAGTGGGACAGAAGTCTGCACATAGTCTCTATTGGTTTGGCAAAAGCCTGTGATAGAATGTTTTGGAGATGCACGAGGAAAAGGAGAGTACAAGAGGAATATATGAGGACTAAAGAATATAATTATGCTTGAACGGGTAAAAACTCCTGGTGAGAACTAGCGTAGGCATGAGAGGATTTTCGGTTTGAGTCGGCTTACGTGAGGGTTCCTCTTTGAATACACGTTTGACGTCGTTATAAATTTGTTACCCGAAGGAGCAAAACACCAGCTCCTTTGAAGTATGTTGTATACGGCACAAGTAGTGAGAGAGGCTGAAGAAAAATTGGAGAGCACTAGGGGGACTGGGGATTAAAGATAAGTAGGAAGGAGGCCGAGTACTTAAGCCCTTGCGATCGATGCTGGAAGAAGTGAGGATGCAGGTGGGAGGGGGGGGGGAGGGCGTGTCGACGAATTCAAATACCTAGGATCAACGGTGTCCTGAAATGAAAAATTAGACCCGGAGATAACCCATCGAGTGAAATCATGCTGTCATAATGTATTCGAGAACTACATAATTGCTTTTGTCTATCAGCCGCATGCAATTTAGATATTCATCAACATCGGATTATTATTTTAAAGAATAAATTAAACCTCGCTGGCGGATCTTCAGCACAATATCCGTTTCTTTTGCCCATTGATTCATAGCATTGTTGACTGGAATATTCAATTGTGTATTACCCCCATGATTTTTAATTTTCCCTTGTGTCTAACTTCTCCTAAATTCACCTCTCCTATATCAAAGTCTTCCACCAGAAATATACGAGTAGTTTTATTTGTCAACCATTTTCTGCAGGTGCACAGCCGAGTTCAGTAGCATCTCTTCATATTCAACCTCATTCCACGTTCTTGTCTTAGGTAGGAGATAGATCACTGCGAAGTCTTTTAGCGGTTCTCACGATTGTTATATTCATATTTATTACTTCGGTCTTATTTTTTTTAGTTCTTTATCTTGTCATTTACACTCTATACTATAAAACTCCCTCTTTCGGGTGTCCCTTTCGTATATCTCATAAATTGGAATACCAAGCCCTTGATCGTGATTTTTTTTTTCAATCCATCTAAAAGTATTCTCAATAAATCATTCATCTTTGCCATTCTCGTTTTTGGTGGCTGACCCACATTTTCGATTTCATTTACGATACTTTCGTCATCAGTCCCAGAGTCGAGCATCGAGATTCCACCGCCTGATATCGCCATTGTTTATGTTTCAGCGTTTGACCCCGTTTCCTGCAATTTTTGCTCAGTTTAAAAGCGGGAGTGATGAACGTGAGAAGGAGATGGGGGCTGCCACACTCGCGTTGAGGGTAACGGCTGAACGCATGACAAGAAAAATCTACCGATTTATTATTTTTTCACATTCTACACTTTATATTATTAATCCGGGACACTTATTTTTCCTAACAGTGCAATCACACAAGGTAATTTCGTATCCTACGATGATAATTTCTTTGCTTCTATCTACAGGATATTTCACGCGCGCGTGTATATGACTCGCAGACAATACATTTTACAAGAAAATCTTTGTCCCGAGTCAAAAGCAGCAACATTTAACATATCTAACCCAAACTTAGTCCATGATAATTTATCTCGTTAGGTGAGTGAGTTGTCATTTCCTTTCTCATTTTATAGGTTTTATTTCGTTTTGGCTTAAGGCCGGCGACATGCAATTGGGCAGACTTTGATTTGGATGTGTCCGGGATTTCGAACAGTTGAGATACATTTCAGGTTAAAGTTCCCTCAACTACATCATAATTATTTGTTCTCTTTGGTTTAGGTAGGGAGAATGGGAATAGACCCATGCCCTTCAACCCCTTGAAAATCAATAACCGTTTACTTTCTCAACACGCTCCACAACGCCTCTCTCTCAGCCTTGCTATATGCTTTCCCCAAGTCCATGAAAACCCAGAATATATTCTTATTTTTCACACGGCTAGTTTGTTACAAATATTTGATCTGCGCAGCCTTTTCTTCTAAACCCACTCTGCTTTTCCTTCGCCACTTCCTTTATTTTCCAATTAATCCTCTCAATCAACACGACCATACGCCTCTCCAACCTCATAGGGTATTATGGGACTACACATTCACTCTTGCAATCAACCGAGGCAATCTATTTCCAAAGACACGTACACATCTCCAATCACTCCAGTTACTCCACCTTTTGTCGTTCCACATGACATTCACTAAGTCAAATACTTCCTAAAGCCGCAGTCATTCCCTAGGTCTATAGTATCAGCTATATTCAATAAACTACATTCAGTAACATACTCAGCACATCATCTCTTCGAAACGGTGTTTCTGACTCAACAGGAAAGTTTGCTTGAGGTAGGATTTTCCAGGAATGAGCCTACACATTGGTCCAGAACAATGAAGGCCCCTTTTGTCACTAGTCAGTGCCAAGCCCAAGGGGAAAATGAACCCCTAGGAGCCTGGTCTTTGATTATATTATGATTACACCAAATTCGATTGTAGAATCCTTGTGTATTTCACATGAGTTTCATCTACAACCATTACGCAATTTATGAAATGAGGAATCAAATAATTGTACTAGAACATCAACGAAAATTTTCATATTATGGTGTGAAAACACTGAATTGTGTTTATGAAATTAATGTCGTCTGAGGCTAAAATGATGTGTAATATCCTGAGTACTAACCTTACATGCAAATATTGAACCACTCAAATTTCGCATGTGCTAATAATGTAAGATGGCATGAAGCGATAACACCCTGAGAGACACGTCCACGAAGTACCGTTATGAATTAAATCAGCAACAGTTCAAGAGTAATTGCAAAACCGTCAACTGTCTGGCGAAATGTGAACTGTTGTAGTCGTCCCAAACAGGAAGTTCAACGAAAATTGTTTCCGGTAATTCAAACTGCATTACTTTTCATATTTCGTTCACTATTTAAAAATATAATGAGAATATGATTATTTTATTCAAACTTGGTATGATAGATAGTTTCTCGTTTGTGGTATGACTATGAAATTATACTCAAGGCATCCTTCTGATAGTCGTCCTGGCGTCCTGCCCCGATGTAAACATTGAAGCGCGAATCAGTGACTGAGATGGAGGAGGAGCTGTTGTGTCCTCAGTGTGGGTCGTTCTACCAAATACCTGTGCTTTTAGTATGTAAACATTCTCTTTGCTTCTCGTGTGCGGCATCATTACAGAGGCCAATTAGTGGTACCAATAACCATGCAGAGGAAAGTTGTGGATCGGTTTATAGAAACGGTGAAGACCATCATGAAAATTCGGACAAATTGTCTCTCGTGAGTGATGCTGATTCTGGGGTTTCATGCAGTTCCAGACCAACTAGTTTGGTTGGCGCTGTGGAAGCTGTTAACAATACAGATCATGTGCCCCCTCCAACATTTGTAATAGATTGCCCCAGCTGCAAACGGGAAACCCCCCTGGATGGTTCTGGTGTCGAAAGTCTTCCTCGGTTTCGGGTCATGGCTGCAGTAGTAGACAAACACCTGGATAAACACCAACTCTCTGAGCCATGTCAACTATGTGAAGGAGAGGGATCTCCTCGCCCAGCAAAAGTATTTTGTGATCAGTGTTTAGTTTTCTACTGTGGTCCGTGTAGAGAATCTTGCCATCCACCTCGGGGACCTCTTGCAGCTCACTGGCTTGTGGGTGTCAGTGAAGGAAGGGCATTGCTAAGGGCCAGAAGGAGAGAACAGGAGGGACGCTGCCCTCAGCATATGCATGAGCAGTTGTCAATGTTCTGTACATCATGTTCTGTACCAGTGTGCTTGCTTTGTTTGCACAATGGTCGGCATCATAGCCATGATGTGCAGGCCTTAAATGCCCTTACAAAAGTACACAAGGTAAGTTATGCCTATGAATATTCGTGAAATCTAGTAGCATTAAAAGTTAAAACTACACATGAATATGATATATTTGTCGTATTAATTCAATTGTCCTGCATACAAGGGTACTTTTACCTGTTCATAAAATATTATTTCCTGAAATAGAATAAGTTTAAATAGAAAACTGACAACAAAGGCATGAATATTTATTGCAAAATATGAAATATTTTATATGAAGGCTGCCAGAATGGAAGGCGAGAAACTCGTGCTTGCCAGAATATCAGAAAAAAACTAACAGTAATAGAATAGTCTTAGGGACATGTAACATTGATAAACATGTAGTTTCACAAATTTGGCTTATATACTTTGCATGTGGGAAAATACAAATTCATCTTGTGGTTTTACTATGTGATGTTTGCTGGGATGAGACCAATAATAGGTGCCTGCATATGGTGGTCCTGAAAGATGGACAGCAAAGCTGCCCATTTTCAAAACCTGTCCACCTCACCTCCATTAGAAGGTGTATCACTGAGGGGCTGATACTCGCTATCTGGACTGAGCCCAAGATCTTGCTCTGTCAACTTCAGCTATATTTCTTATACTTTTTCACACATGGAGAGCTGACAAGCAGCAGCTGTTCCACCTTTACTTACCACTTTTAACTGGTGACATAGAAACAGTCCCACGCTAGTACTGCACAGGCGAAAGTCCAAATTTTCTTCCCAGCTAGATCGGTGAGATAGCCCGAGGACTGTTGCTGCCCACTGTTGGGTTTCCAACATTGTGAAGCTTGAAGCAACAATTAATAAATCAGTCAATGTTTGCCAGGGTGATCATAAGTGGGATGGTCATTGTGTTGTATGAATGACTATGAAACTAGATAATAGATTAAGTAAATTATGATGACATCACTGCATAAGATGATATTGCTTTCGCTATGTAAACAGATTAGTAGTCCTGGCCTAGGTCCTTATCCAGAAATTCCCATCCCTTGTGGCACTAAATGTGTCAAAGTACATTATTGAATATTTTGTTTAGAGAAAAATGTTGAAATCCCCTCAGTTACAAGGGATTGCTGGTAATTCATTCTATTGTGTTTAACATAGAAGGGATGGGAGAGTAAATTGGGACTGATCCCATTGTCATACTAAGTCACACCTGAATCAACAACACAATTTACTAAAATAGAAATAAGATAGTTTTGACTTAAAGATATGTACACATAAGAGTAAAGGTTCTGATTAGTTCACCTACCCTGCACATACCAATCATGACAAAATTGATTGATAATAATGCCTTCTATATTCAAACTAAGGTAAATTGAACATGTAATAAAGTAGATTATTGGTAATTTATTCTGCCACATTTAGCACTGTGAGGGGTGGGAATTTCCTGATGGGTGTATGGCCAGGACAGCTACTCTCGAGTTATACCAATAGTACATCATGTTCAATCATTATTGTTTTTGGTATGGCATTTTGAAAATCCCAGCCAATATTTGGCAGAGGTAGTACCTATTCTTTCTTAATTTAAGTGGTCATTGATGAGTGGTGGTCCTACAAGATGGGCATGAGAAAGAATCATCTTCAAAACTTGTCAACACTCACTCTTGTTTGGAAATGCAGCTCCGAGGGGCTGATACTTGATCTCTGATCTTGGTCTAAGATTTCTCTCTATGAACCTCAACTGTATTTCCTCCACATTTTCATAAGGGGAATTAACAGGTGGCAACTGTTCTCCTCTTAAAACTGTAAATGGATAAGATAGAATGTACCATGGTAATGTAGCACAGACTGTTCCATAGTTTCTTCTCAGTGGGGTCAGTGAGAGGGCCTGAGGACAGTTGTCAGCTGCTATGTGGGCTGCAGGTTTCCAGTCAGTAAAACTTGAGGTGGTAATTATTAATTGCTATTATCCTGATTTCAAATAAGTTTACCTAACCAAGTGCGACAAAAAGCTGTAGATTTCATTCAAGAAATTATGGCAATTTGATTGTATCTGTAGTGATATTTTCAGGCCTCGCTCAACCGCTTTAGAAGCAGCTCTCTGCAAGGCCACCATTGTTTATGAATTGCTAGCATTGAAATTCATCCTGCATGCTCTTGTTTGTCATGTCGTAGGATAGAATGAACAGATGGGTTTTCATCATCTTCTTGAAGGTTTCTAAGTTTGTACTGTTCTTCACATGTTGTGGTAGACTATTGTGGAGTCGGGGAGCACATTTCTCAAATGCTCTAAAACCTAGTTCCAGGTTCACCCTAGGTTCATAAGTCTATGAGTCTTTGTATCGTGTCTTAGTGACATGGTAGTATTTGATCGAGCATCATGTAGTAAACTTCTAATGTATTCCGGTTTGTTAGTATGAAATGCGTGCCTTGATAGGTAGCCAATGTAAATCAATGAGTGCAGGTGTAATTCTTTCTCTGGATGTTAGACCTTTTTATAAGCAGCGCGGCCCTGTTCATAGTCAGTTGTAGCTTTCTTAGAAGATAGTTCAGTATGCCATAATACAGGGAGTTGCAGTAGTCAAGCATACTTATAACATGATTATGCACCAACATCTTAACAGTTTGCTATCTAAATATTTCCTGAGAAAGGCAATATTTCTTAGTGGTAGTTCCATATTTTCACTACATTTTGTATCTGCTCTTTGAATTTAAGATTGCAATCAAGAATCACTCCAAGGTCTTTTATGTTGTAATTCACATCGACCCGCTTGTTATTTATATGTAGCGTAGAGACATTCAGTTTCCTCAAATCATTGTTCTTTCCCACAATCAAGCATTCAGTTTTGTCCTCATTTAATTTTAAATGTTTAGAAAACATCCAGTCACTCATTTAACATCATGTCATTGTAGTAAATATGAGAGTTTGGCAATGTAAATACAGAACAAAATTGGTCCTAGTACGCTACCTTGTGGAACACCTCTCATTAGATTTTCTTCTCTGAGCACACCTCCCCAATTTGAACACAATATGTTCTTCCAGTAAGGTAACTCTCTATGTAATCCAGGGCATCACCTACTATGCCAATATTTCTGCAATCTCTTAGTAATAAGTCATGTTCTACCGTGTCAAAAGCAGCACTCAAATCTAATAAAATCAACACGCTACATTTCCTATCCTCCATCGACACAAGTAGACTGTTCACCACTAAACATAATGCAGCTTCCATTGAATATAATTGTCTATTGTGTTAGGTTACCATAAATTAGTTCACAAAGAAGGGTTGTATAGATAATGTTAACTTATATCTAGACCAGCATTTCCCAATCTGGGGAAATTTCCCTCTTGGGGGAAATTTGAAGTTACTAGGGGGAAATAATTCACTGCCTCATATCAATGAAAAAAAATCTCAGGTGGATTTTCTCATGCCTTAAAGAGAGAGATTATACTTGTAGATGGGTGGTGTAGCCACACAGAATGGTATGCTTGCATCCATATTATAGTCACAGTGTATTTTGACTACTCTTACTCTTGTACACATGAAGGGGAAAATCTGGATGGTTGAATTGGTTTTAGGGGTAAATAAGAGAAAAAAAATTGGGAACCACTGATCTAGACCGTAGTGTAACTACCATTCATAAAACTTTGTAGGTACATTGTATAAGGACCAGCACATTTCAGGATTATATTTTATTTTATTCATTCATTTATTTTTTAATTCTATCAATCTACATATCAAGGGCTTTTCTCCCCATATGAGGGATGTAACCAAGTCTATGTTAGCCTTTGTTAGAATTGGAAATGGAGGTAATGAGTGGTTTGAGGGAAAGGTGGGGCTGTGTCAGAGGTGTGTCATGTTGCCATAGCTGTTCAATATGTACATGGATGGAGTGGTATGGGAGGTAAATACAAAAGGGCAGGAGACTGGCGATGGTTAAAGAAAATGGAGAGAGGTGGTGAGCCAGTTATTATTTGCGGACAGGGTTAGAGAGGGGTTTATGGCAGTTAGTTACGGAGTTTGGATGTATATGATTAGAGAAAGTTAAAGGTAAATGTGGGTAAAAGTAAGGTGATGAGATGTACAAGGGGAAAAGATGGTAGTGAGTTGGAAGTAAGTTTTAAAGGAGTGAGGCTAGAGGAAGTGCATAGTTTTAAGTGTGTGGGGTCACATGTGGCAGGAAAGGGAGGAGTGGGGGTGGAGGTAAATTGTAGATTGAGAGAAGTAAGTAAATGCCTTGGGGGACTAAAGAGGGTCATGAAAAATAGGCATCTGGGAATGGATGCAAAGAGGAGATTGTATAAAGTGTGATTGTGCTGAAGACACTGTATTGGGCAGAGCCGTGGAATTTAAGATAGGCAGAGCGGATAAGTTTAAATGTGTTTGAGATGAAATATCTGAGAAGTATGGTAGGGGTTACAAGGTTGGATAGAGTGAGAAATGAGGAGAGCGGTGGTGCTTGTGTTGTCTGTACAGCTCGAGGGGAATTAAAGTTTTGACCCTTCCTCATTATCTAGATATTGGAAGTAGTTTGCTGTTTTAAACTCCTTACTAGTGGAGATTTTTGTCTTCATCTCATCATTGCTGTTTGTGATTATCATTCTTTCTAATATTAACTATGATAACATGATCTTCAAGGCCATATATTGGTATAGATTCTCTCCTCCTTGTCCACTCAAGAAAATACAATGCAGACAAGAAGAAATAGCCTTAGGCTACATCTTTTCATTGTCAACTTATAACCACTCCACTCGCCTCAAGCCCTCTCTCTTCTCTGCACAGCAGATATTCCTTGTGTATTCAATGCCCCTTTCACCTCATATGTCCCCCTTATTCTCAGTCTTCCTCTCAGGTTTCCTCCATCCACCTCTGCCTTCCACATTCTTGGGGTAGAAGAGTGATTACATGTTCCCATAGGACAGAGTAAGGGGACCAGGGATCCCTCACACTGTATTTTTATTAAAAAAGTCAAGGCATAAGAGGATCTGGGAGAAGTAGAACCCTAGTAATTGCTTCATTAAAACAGTACTGGTGCATAGATGCTTATACCAAAAGATTTTTTCCTCCATATAAGGAGGGAAATACAAAATTGACTTGGTAATAGATGCAGCCACCACACAAGACATGGAGCACCTGATACTACACTATCGAACACACAGTCACTTTAGACAACACAGAATCTTGTCATTGAGTGTTTTTTGGACTAAACCAGTGGTTGTGGCAGGTTTCTAGGGGGCTGTGGGTTTCTTGCAACAGAGAACCAGGGCAAAAGATTGATTCTGTGATCTAAGTCACTGAAATAAAAATTAAGTTGCTCTTTGATAAAAAAAAAAATGTAATTGTATAATATGTATGAAGAAAATTTTGTTGTATGCTAAAGTTCCTTACAATGCCATCAGGATATTGAAAGGTAGGATTTCGAGAGCTCGTATTCAATGCCCTGGAGTTTAACAAGTACATCCTGTTACATCTATCTCATTGTGATTAGTTACTGATGCATCCT
Organism: Oratosquilla oratoria; assembly: GCF_046742065.1. NCBI lineage: Eukaryota > Metazoa > Arthropoda > Malacostraca > Stomatopoda > Squillidae > Oratosquilla > Oratosquilla oratoria. The sequence goes on from NC_134787.1 coordinate 55,365,901, forward strand.
GGCCTTGGTGTGACACAAGAAGCTGGTCAAGTGCATAAGGCATTTTCAAGGGGAGGACAAGTGGAGAGAAGGTAATTATATAAAATATTGAATAAAGAAAATATAAAGTAATTTGATGGTCGATGAAGAAATTTCTACACAAAGAAAATGTAAAGTGATTTGATGATTAATGAATGAACTTTAGGATCATAGTACAGGTTCTTTGTTTATGAAAATCAGTAATTTGGATTGTGCAAATAGATCTGGATAGGTGTATTGACATTACAGGTGGCAACTGAAAGTGCTTGCATTTCATGTCACTGTTCTCAGAGTGGTTTTAATGTTTATTTTAGGAGATTGTGTCAGTTTTCTATGGTAGTCAACCCCTGTGTGCTGACATTCTTGTTTTGTCGTTAGAGTTTGGATCGTGGTTATGAGAGTTCAGGGTCCAGCCAATGGTCGTCACTTGCTTTCTGGTTGCTGCTGCAGGCTTCCTGTAATGGGGACTCAGAAGCCACAAGTAATGATATGATTGCCATTAATATTTAGTGAGACCAGTGATGGGTATCTGCAAGTAGTAGTCTTGTGAGATGGATGTCAGAGAGAATTATCTCACTGCCACCCTTCGTCAGAACTTGTCAGCACTCTTACCTCCATTTGGTGGTACATGACACTTAGTCTCTGGCCTGGGCCTGAATAAACAGACATACATATATAACTTTAACAGTAATGCTTCCATGTTTTCACTTGAGGAGGGCTAGCAACTGGTGGCTGAATTACTACTGTAAGCTGGTGACATAGTAACAGGTCATTAATGCAATACATATGTTAGTTCTGTGTTTTTTCTTAGTGAGATCTATTGGAGGTGCCTGGGAACCATTGCTAGCTACTGTGGGGTTGTAGGTTCATAGTCTGTGAAATTTGAAGCAACAGATATTGTTATTGCCTAGTAGTTAAAGTTTGAATAGCAAAACATTAAAAAGGATCCATTGAACAGCTAACTTATCAAAGGAAAAAATAAGCAGTGTCTTGATAGCATGTCACAAAAATAGATCATGAAAGATGTTGCTAGGGACTGGATCTTAAGTAAATGTAATGTGAATTTTAAATGAAAATTTTTGGTTTTGTGTCATTGTTCATTTATTGTATTCACAAATTTCCTATGTAATTGCTTTGAAATCCCTATTCACCTCTCGTGAAGGGAAGGTCATAAATATGTATTAACATTTTGTTACAAATGACCAGTACTTCTTTCCTTGGGGACAATATACCAATGAGGTGAAGTTATAGAGGTAATAAAAGAGAGATGGAGGATAATAGAAAGGAGGGATAGCAGAAGTTAAAAGTGATCAATTCTTTAGGTGTAGATTAAATTCCAATGACAAAAGAATGCTACATGAGTGATCTATAGGAATGTCACCCAAGACCCTAACATATCAAATGCATAAAGCTTGCCATCATTACTCCATACAGTATAAGTATGTAAGTAATGATATTAATAATTGTTTTTGTAATCTCATTGACTGGAAATCAGTGGTGTGTAGGAGATCTCTGTCACCAACTTATAATAGGAGGAGGGGAGCAGTCATTGTTGTCAGCTCTCCATATGTGAAAATGTTGAGGAAATACAGAAATACCGTCTGACTGGAAATCAGTGGTGTGTAGGAGATCTCTGTCACCAAGTTATAATAGGAGTAGGACGAGGGGAGCAGTCATTGTTGTCAGCTCTCCGTATGTGAAAATGTAGAGGAAATACAGAAATACCATCAAAAATTGATGGAGAGAGATCCTGGACCCAATATAAGTGTCAGTCAAAGGATTACAAAGGCGGAGCATGCTGACAGGAGACCTTTTGGTCCATATCTAGGTCAGATGCGAAAAAATCATAATAATGATAAATAAATAAATGAATAAATAAAAACTATAATAATGTAAATAATAAATAAAATACTTAATAAATGCATAGGTATAGTTAAATAATAAACAAACAGGTAAATGTTAAATAATAATAAATTGACATATAACTAATAATAAATGAGAATACAGCAAATAATAATAAATAAACGGACAAATGATAACAAAACAAATAGACAAATAATATAAAATAAATGATAGTCATTACAGCATCCCATGGGGATGCATCTGATTTTCTGGGTTCTCAGGGTACATAGCTTTGAGACAATTCTCGCTGATATTTGTCTTGAAAGACCACCACTTGCAAGAATCTGTTGTTGGTTCTAATATGTAAATAAATGTAAGCTACTATAGGTTTGGGAGTTACAAATGTATGACTATAATATGAAGACAACAACAGCACCCTGTAACTATCAATAGATTGCTGCTACCACAGCTAGTGCAAGTAATGTTACTATGATCCTCTTACTGAAATTAGAGTGCTGTATTAGGACTTATGATACTAAATGTAGGTACTGGTAGGTTGAATTGCTCCCATATATTAATAATAGTAGTAGTAGAACTTGTTAGCCAAGTTGTGCTGCTGTCAACATCAAGTACTACTCAAAGGGAAGGGAGGGGCCCAGGAAGCATATTAACGCCTTAACTGTTGAGTTCCTTGTGGTGAAGTGTTCGTGTTTCACAGCTGGGTTACTGTATGACCTTTTTGTGCAGTTAATACTTCAGGGATTATTATGACACCCTAATGGACCAGAATTACAAAGCATTCTTTTATAATTTGATATCTATTTTCACTCTAGAGGAATGCTTAGTCATTTTTAACTCCTACTATTCCCTCTTTCCATTATCATCCTTAAATCTATCCTCTGCTATGACTCTACACTTTGCTTTAAAACCATAGGAAGGCCAGGGGTTAGGGTAAGGATTCCACTCGCATATTCCTTGCATGTCTTAACCCTAATACTGTAGAGGTTTTCAACAAAATGTAAACAAAGTAAAAACTCATTACTCAAACCATTTGACCTATAATAAAAATGAATCACCAACACAAAATACATACCTCAACTTTTCAGTAATGTAGATTTGAAGACCACATAGACTTTCACTGGATAGGCAAATTTTAGAATTTGAGGAACTTTTTTTGACTCCTCTGATCTTGTCCAAGTACCTATCACATTGTGATAATGTTGTCTGTTACATGTATTACATGTACTAATAGTGCTCTGATAAATCACCAGGATGTATGTACTGAGAGAAAAGAAAAATAATAATAATTTTATTTAGCATTGAATCAATATACATGAAGTGCAGAAAATGAAAAGAACAGTTCGAAATAATTACAAATGCTGAATTTGAACTCCAGTTTCATCTACCAGTGAGGTATAGTGTTATGCAATGCACAATACTTTTTTCATTTTGCAAAATAGTATTTCACTGGATTTTATTTTCATAACAGCACATTGCGGGATAATTCTGCTTTACCACCAGTACCTTATGGTTTTACTCGCAGTTTACATGTGCTTTTGAACTTCTCATAAACGTACATGATTTTTTCTTTGCTGTTGCATTATATGATGATACCGGTGGTGGTACACTTGGACATTGTATGATGTCACCCACAGTCAATGGGTTAAGAGACATACTAGGGGGCATAGGCACTATTGAGAGCTAGTAACCTTGTTTCCCAAAAACTAATTCATTACCAGAAAGGCATGAATGATGAGTTAAAAGGATAACACTTTGGTGGTCTGGCCAGCTACCAAAGGGTACTTAATCCTGAGAATCAATAGTATAAGTATGGATATAACACTATATAAAAAGAAAGAGGGAGGCTAGACATACTGTTTATGAGTGAAACAAAGGTGAAAGGTAAGGGGAAATGGGAGATGGAACAAGTGACGGTATAAATCAGGGGGTGAAAGAAAAGAAGTTATGGCTATGTGTAAGGGTGAAGGAGCACCAAGAAATAAATGAACACCTAATATATGAGTTAGGTGAAGCATTATTGTCCTACTTGTCTTACATGACCCAGTACTACCTGTCACCTGGTCAGGTTTTCAGTGGCTAAACTGGTTATCCCTACCAGTTTCCTGCAACTTACGAAGGTATGTTTGAAATCTTGATTGGTAAAAAATAAGACTGTCCAAAGGGCAGATGAATCCGTTAGAAGTCAGTGCCCATCCTACCCTGTCATGGGTCATGAACCCATGTTTGTAGTGTACAGTGTCCCTGCAGATCCAAAAGATGGGAATCCTTGGGCTGAGTGATGCCACAGTACTGTGTTTGTACTGAGGTACCCTGATGGGGCCAGCAACACTATGAGTTGAGTATAAAGTTTGAAAGTTTAGATGGATGATATATCAGGTGTTCCTCCCGTCCATTGGTGCACTTCCTTCCCATAGGCAAATATTAAATGATCTCACCAGTTGTTCCTCTTTAAGTACTTCCTTCATCAGACACTCCACATGACAATCATCATCTAAACCCAGGTGCCTTAACAGCTGTCATTTCTTTCATTGTTGTTTGTATCTCCATTATTTATAGCTTTATTATTTACCTCCACCATCACAGTCATTTACCTGGTATCTCCAACTGCCACAAATCTCTCTAGGTACTATTCATGTATATCAACAATCACCAGAGAAGTACCAAGTTACTATATAAAAACTGCATCAAGTACGATGCAATGCTTATTATAGTATTAGTGCTGATGCTGTTTAGATTGTCCACATTCACAGGTGCCATTAGGAACCAACTTACATAGACCTGTCATCATGTACACCATCACCACAGCTACAGGAGACCTGCATTTGTCTTGCACAACACCACTTTCTCAAATAGCTCATCTTTCCTTACAGTTACCCTATTCTGTTTGTATTTCTGGTTCCAAAGCCATGGGAATGAGCACATCCTTTGTATCCAGCTCTGTTGGTACCTGTGACTGCATTGAAATCACCCAAGACAACAAATGTGTCCTTTGGTGGGCACTGGTTGGCTAGAGCAAAGTTTGACTTAGAACTTATTCACTTTATGTTCATGTGGCTCAATGGGAGGATATACTGCAGTAAGAAATGAGGCTCATGGTGTGCCTAAATATCACCACCGTACATTCATAAAGAGTTACTTCTATAACAGTAGATTGTGGTTAGCTAGATATGTCAGTTGCCACCTCCCTGGGGTAGGTCCGGTTGTTATGGCCCAACCAAGAGTAGGTGTGATACTCACTACTAATCCTCTATGCTGCCCATTCTCCTCACCTCAGAGAGAGCCACTATATTCTAAGGGTCCTGAACTGTGCCCATGAAAGGGTAATTGAGCATCCTGTTAGAGGGAAAGAATTTTCTAGACACTCACACCATGAAGAGCTTGCTAGAAATTCACATTAAGCCTGACTTGACATATTTGTGGTTCATTTGCACTACCCTGGGTGCCTCTGTAGAGGCCTTGGTGGATTTGATTGGGATGGGTTGCAAGCCCACCTTACTAGAAGCATCATGTCTGGATGCTTTTTATAGGCATGTAAAATTTCCATGTTTCTGTGAAATTTTGCATGTTCAATTCATACAGCATCAGCGGTGTTAATTTAATGCCTCAACATTCAGTTAGCTTGAGCATCAATGACGTTAATTTAGTGCCATGATAGTTGCCATGGCTGCTGCTTTCAAACAAATTGGCTTGGGTGAGCTGTGTGGTTTCCATACATCACCACAAAACATGACAATTGTATGCTGTGGATGGAGCCTTTGGGAATCCAGTTATGTGGAATTTTGATGTTAAAAATATCTTGCTGTGCACTACATGTTTTTGCTGACTTGGGTTGACTTAGAGCTCTCCTTCACACTCTTTTGTAACATTGTAACACTGTAGTGCTGGGGGAGAACTGGTGACACATTGTTTTCACATTTTGGGTAAAATTTCGGCAGTTTTAACACTTTTTCTCATCAACTATTATTGATTTATTTTTATTTATTTATTTATTTATCTATTATTATTAATTTTTTTTTGTTACATGACATTCACAAAGTATATAAATCCAGTAAGATGGTATATATATGCATAATGATTATGGGTGTGGCTTATATCTTTCATAATATGCATGTAGAACATGAATGAGAGGAAAAGAATATGCTAAATTTACCACCTTACCCTATCAACTTGCTTACTGTAAACCTGTATCTCCCTGTTGCAAGATATATTCAACTATGAGTACCTTATTCATGCTATACCTTCATTTTATGTTATCATAACGTCTTCAATATGAGTCAAATTCTCGCGCGCAGCATCGGATGCCTAATGTATGATGAATTGATGATGCATCGCACTACTCGCATTATGAAATATAAAGTTACTGCTGTATGACTCACTCTCTTTCACTCTGAATAATAATAAACATAGAAAATATGATCAAGCCAGTTCACAGAATTCAGGGGTCACTCAGCTACAACTACAAAATAAATATAATCAAGATGCTGATGCTGGCATTCTTGTATACCCACTTGTGCTTCATGACACCAGTGCATCATCATATGGAAGAGGTTAAGAAAAATATGAGCAAAAAATGAAAAATCGAAAATTGGCCGATGCCTGCACTTATCCGAGCTATGCATTGGGCTGACGCTGTCTGGGTTAAGGATACTTTCTTGCTGGCTGGTCAGAATAATATCTATGGAATCCATCCCTTTTTTAAGACTGCAGAAAGGGTAGAAAGAAAGAGTACTGCCCCTGAACAATATGCACCAGATTGCACTATTTGAAGCTAAAAGATGCAAAAGCTCACTACCATGGAAGGGGGGGACCCCCCCCCCTCCATCAGTTGGTTCGCTCCTGTGCAAATTTCCCTTTTTTTTATCACACACATGAATACATGGATTTGAAGAAGGAAACTAATCACAGTCTACAACACTGTTCTTCAGAATCACACTTCACTACACTCCCACTGTATGATTCCCAACAATCAGGAATATAAACATACTGACAAAATGATACAAACTAAAGCATTGAGAATGATGATAGGGTGCCCCAAAACATCCTCAATAGAACATCAACACACAGAAACTAAAATCCTCCCCATAGAACATTGCCTAGAAATTATGGGTATACAGTTATTTGCAAGAGCCCTGAACTCTGTTCATGTAATTAAATCACACAAGTGCAGTCAACTGAATGTAACAAAAAAAAAATACACTAGCAGCATGTGGTATCTATGTCTGTGACTGACTTTATCTTGTGCTTTCATAAATTAATGGTAGTGTTTATCAGTTCGTATTCATATGGCTTCTAGTGTATAACTTCATGCTCCTTATTGTGTGTTTTTTGCAAGTTATTGAACATTTTTATGAATTGCCTTTTCCCTCATTAGCCTCTATGAGTTAGAAATTTAAGTTATTGAGGCACAAATTATTGAGGTAGTAGATAGATTTAAATGAGTGCATAGAGGGTTTAGGAAGAAATGTCAATGTAATAGTACTGGGAGACCTTAATGCTAGTGGGAAATGGTCCAATCGATGGAGTGGTTGGGAAGTGTGGAGTTCCAGGAAAGAATCGTAGTGGAGAGTTGATGGTGGAAATGTGTCTAGAAAGAGAGTTGATGATAGCAAATACAGTGTTTCGGAAGAAAGTCAAGCATAAGTACACATGGGAGAGGGTGGTGGAGGGAAGGGTGGTAGATAGAGCGCTAATGGATTATGTAGTGGTAAATAGGATTATGATAGGAAGAGTTAAGGATGTACATGTGCTAAGGGGAGAGGGTGGGGGAATATCAGATCATTTTTTGGTGGAAGGTAAGCTGAGAGTGGAGGATAGATGGAGAAGGAGGAAAGGGACAAAAGGTAGGGAGGTTCTTAGAGTGAACTCCTTGAATAAAAAGGAAAAGGAGAAGGAGTACGAAAAGAAGCTGAAGGAGGAGTGGGAGGGAGTAAAGGATAGAGCAGAGATGGGCGTGGAGGAGGAATGGGGATGGTTCAAGGAGGGAGTCTTAAAGTGTGCAAGGATGGTGTGTGGAACAAGAAGGACAGGGGGAAATAGAAGAAAAGGTAGTGAATGGTGGGATGAGGAAACAAAGAAGGTTGTAGAAGAGAAGAAGCGAGCATTCACAGATTGGTTACAAAAGAGGACGGGGAGTCATATGAGACGTACAAAGAAAAGAAAAGAGAAGTAAAGCAAAAGGTAAAGGAGGCAAAGAGGAGAGCAGATGTGAAATGGGGTAGGAGTATGACAGAAAATTTTGAAAGTAATAAAAAGATGTTTTGGAAAGAAATTAAGAGAGGAAGAGGAGGCGAATCAAGTAGGGAAGAAAAGGTAAAAGGTACAGATGGAGAGTTGAAAATGGAAGAGATGGCAGTGAGGGGAAGATGGGCAGAATATTTTAGGGAGTTGCTGAATGTGAAGGAGGATAGGGAAGGAAAGATAGCTGCAGTGGGAAATACGAAGAAAATGAGAGTGATGAGTGAGGAAAATGGAAGAGAAATAAGGAAGGATGAGGTGAAGGCAGTTGTAAAGATGATGAAAGCAGGTAAGGCACCTGGTCTGGATGGATGTCATGCAGAATGTCTGAAAAAGGGAGGTTCAGTGATGGTGGACTGGTTGGTGAGGTTAATTAATGTTTGCTGGAGAGAGGGTAGAGTACCGGAGGACTGGAGTAGTGCCTGTATAGTTCCTCTTTACAAGGGAAAAGGGGACAAGTGTGAATGTAGTAATTTCAGAGGGATTAGCCTGTTGAGTGTAGTAGGGAAGGCTTATGGGAGAATCTTAATTGAGAGGATTAGGAGAGGAACAGAAGGAGTAATTGGTGAGGAACAGTGTGGATTTAGGACGGGTAGAGGTTGTGTAGATCAGATCTTTGTGGTAAGACAGATATGTGAGAAAGCTATAGGAAAGGGGAAGGATGTTTTTTGGGCTTTTATGGATCTGGAAAAGGCTTATGATAGGGTAGACAGAAAGGCACTGTGGGAGGTTATGCAGATTTATGGGATAGGAGGAAAGCTTTTGGGAGCTGTCAAGAGTTTTTATGTGAGTAGTAGAGCATGTGTTAGGATTAGAAATGGAGAGAGTGAGTGGTTTGAAGTAAAGGTGGGACTTCGTCAAGGATGTGTTATGTCGCCCTGGCTGTTCAACTTATACATGGATGGGGTGGTGCGAGAGGTGAATGCTAGGGTAGTGAGTCAGGGATTGGAGATGGTTAAAGAAAATGGAGAAAAGTGGGAGGTGAGCCAGCTGTTGTTTGCGGACGACACTGCGCTTGTGGCAGGGTCAGAGGAGGGATTGAGGAAGCTGGTGGCAGAGTTTGGGAGAGTATGTGATAGAAGAAAGCTAAAGATAAATGTGGGTAAAAGTAAGGTGATGAGATGTACAAGGGGTGAAAGTGGCAGTAGACTGGAAGTGAACATTAAGGGAGAGCGACTGGAGGAAGTGGATAGTTTTAGATACTTGGGTGCAAGTGTAGCAGGAAAAGGTGGAGTGAAGGTGGAGGTAGAATGTAGATTGAGAGAAGCGAGTAAATGCCTTGGTGGTTTAAAGAGTGTAATGAGAAATAGACATTTGGGAATGGATGCTCAGAGGAGACTGTATGAAGGAGTGATTGTGCCAACAGCACTGTATGGGGCAGAAACGTGGAGCATAAGAGAAGAAGAGAGAAGGAGTTTGAATGTGTTTGAGATGAGGTGTCTGAGAAGTATGGTGGGGGTTACTAGGCTAGATAGAGTGAGAAATGAGGAGGTGAGGAGGAGAACAGGGGTGAAAATGGATTTGGGAGATAGGGTTGATGAAAGAATATTAGGATGGTTTGGACACATGGAAAGAATGAGTAAAAGAGGTATGGAAGGCAGATGTGGAGGGAGTGAACATGAGGGGACGTCCTAGGATGAGGTGGATGGATGGGGTGAAGGGGGCTTTGGGGAAGAGGGGAATGTCTGTTGAGCAAGGAAGGGAGAGGACGGAAGACAGAGGTGAGTGGAGAATGGTTGTATATGGATGATGTTGTGACTGCATGAGGAGGAATGGGGTGGGGGGTGGGGTAGTATGTGTGAGTAAATTTTGACGCAGCCCGAAGGGATTTCTCCCCGTCCTCGCCTTATATGCAAAGGGGGACGGAGAGGGGGGGGTCGCCGATTAAATGAAGCGGCCTTGCTGTGGATGTACTGTGTCTTGCGTCACTGCTTCTGACCCAGGGCGGTGGGCAGGGTGCAGGGATGACCCGTCATCCAGGAGGTGCTCAGATGAGAGGAAGGGTGGGAGGGGTGTGGAGTGTATTTAGGGATGAAATGGGTGGGAGTGTTTTTATGCCTTTCCTTTTTTGGCTACCTCCCTTGGAAGGGGGAAAAAGCCTTGGTATATGTATGTATGTATGTATGTAGATAGTATACTAATACCTGTAGTGCTGAGTGTAAGTGTGTGTGTCTATAGAAATTTGGAGGAAAATTCACTTTACCTGGCAGCCCTATGGAAATAATTGTTGTGATACATGATTGTTAGCTCAGTCTATACCATTTCTAGTGTCCAAAATTATTTTTGTTATATTAGTTCAAGGAAAAATGGTAGTAATTGAAGGGATTGGTTAGTGGATATGTGTTCTACATGGACCCCTTGTATTTAAAAAATTGTTGGTCATTATGTGAAAAATTTGATCACTTTACGTTAAGAGTATAGTTACCATCAAGGGAATGAGAGGAAGGGTCACCATGTAAATGAAGCAGTGGGGGTAGACCAGCTTTGGCTGTCAGGCCCTGCTGTGGATGTTCTATGTCTTGCTGCATTGTTTATGATCTGGGGAGTGGGTGGGGGAGCAGGGATGGTCTTTCATCTAAAAGTAGCTAAGATGAGAGAGAAAATGGTGGTGGTGGTGGGGAGGGGGGTTCATGCATTGGCTGGCTACCTTCCTTATAAGGAGGAAGATGCATTTTAATACATAGATACCATAAAGATTATATTGTACTTGGTATATTCTGTATACAGGAGAATAATGTGTGTGTGTGTGTGTATATATATATATATATTATATATATATATATATATATATATATATATTATTTTATTATTATTATTTTTTTTTCTTCAAATATATGAATATTTAGTTTGAATGGATATTTTTCTTTTTCTTTGTTCACAGACTGAATTGTCACAATCATTACAACAGTTATCAGAAAAAGCACGAGCAGCCACAGACTTCATTCACACCCTCAAAACGCTTGGAGATGATGTACATGTGAGTTTTTGACATTTATTGATATACTGTTGGATATTCTTAATGTTGTTAGTTATGAACTACTTATTTTTACATTTGATTACCAGTTGATAATTGATATTTGTATGTAATAGTGGTGTTAATTGCAACCTGTCTGTACTTTGGATGGCCCCTATTTTGGGGATTCATATGGGAAACCTTAGTGTTGGAGATGTGTTCTCATGATCTCATCTGCCACACATGCTTAGGTGGATATAGGTGATTTTTGGTGTATGGATAAAGTGTGCATGTGGTAGGAAGGTATTAGACTTAGACTGACCTTGTGTTTGTATTATCTGAATAAGGCATCATACTAACCTGATGGTGAGCAAATAGACATAGTCATTACACACAGATCCTTGCTACCAGCACCCAGTTTTATTTTTATGTAGGGTTTTGAAATCATGTCACTTGAATATAAATTAGGAACACTACTATTTAGCTACCTGGGGCCTTTTGTAATGTTGCTGCTATCCTTCAGTTATATATAGGGTGGCAGAAAAACCTCTCACATTTTACAGGTGACAAAAACAAAGTTAATTACTATTAATGATATATATATATATTAACATTGAAGTAATTTTGAAAACAAAATTATGTCCTCCGAATAGGGGCTTCTATGTGCAATACACTGTTGTACCAAACTCAGTTTTTTATAAGTTTTCCGTTTGCTGGTATTTTCAGTAGTATATTTTTTTTATTGCATCATTCAGTTCAGTTGTTGGTTGATGTTTTTAGACCTTAGCCTTCAGGTAATACCAGAGAAAATAATTATAGAGGGTAAAATTAGGTGATTGTGGAGGCCATCCAATGACACTGGGTAAGGAGAGCAAGTGTCCTGGAAACTTGATCTTCTTGCTATTGAAACTACAGAGTTGGGTTTCCATTTTCATGGAAGGTTTTTAAGGCACACCCTGTATTTCAGTACAAGACAGTTGCTGAGGTTAGGAAATATTAGCTTAGTTATCCCATACTCTTGAATAAATCAGCATTTTGAGTCATTTCAAAGATCATAACTATGATATAGACAATCCAATCTTCAGCTACTGTGTTGAATACAATTATTGAGTGATACAGAAAGGCTGCAGACTGTTTCTCATTACTTATGTTTTACTGTTTGTATACATTTATACTGGTATAATGGTTGATAATGATCAGAGACACCATCCATTCTGCTTGAAAGAATTGAAGTAATATTGTAAATATTTTTATTATTTGGTGTTTTTTGGTGTATGCATCTTCAGGGTAATTGCTGTGAGCTGGAGGCTTCCATTACTGCACAGGTGGACTCTCTAGTAGAGGTGCTTCAGCAAAGACGGTCTGACCTAATAAACTGGGTTCGCCATCAACGAGATGCCAAGGTTTGTTGATTTGATAGCACGGTGGACAAAGTAATGTGGTCCTTATTTATTTTTTTAATAAGGCATATAATTCTCTCTCTCTCTCTCTCACACACTCAGGTGAGGCAGTCATTGTTTGTAAATGACATTGTACTTGTGGCAAACTCAGAAGAGAGTTAAAAGTAGCGAGTGGCAGAGTTTGGGAGGATATGTGAAAGTAGAAATCTGACAGTAAATGTAGGCAAAAATAAGGTGATGAGATGTATAAGGGAACAGGGTGGCAGTTTGCCAGAGGTAACTCTAATAGGAGGGAGACTGGAGGAACTGAAGAATCTTAGGCATTTAGAGTCACATGTTGCAGAGAACAAAGGAAGTGTGGAGGTAAATAATAAAGTAAGGTAAGCAAGTAAAAATCTTGGGGGGGGGAGTGTTATGAGAAATAAGTGTCTGGAAATAAACACAAAGGAAGCCTATGAAGGGATGAATGTGCCCATAACACTGTATCGGGCAGAGACTTGTAATTTAAGGGAGGTAGAAAGGAGTTTAAATGTGTATGAGATGGAGTATTTAAGAAGTATGACGGGTGTTACAAGAATGGATAGAGTGAGAAATAAAGAGATGAAGCTGTGGAGGTGCTGTGCCTTGCTGCATTGTTTCTGACCTTGGCACTGTGTGGGGGACATAGATGGCTCTTTATTCACAGAAATAAGAAAAAAGGGAGCAACAAATAGATGTTGAGTAGGCAAAGTGTGGGCGCATGCCTTGCCTGCCCCCCCCCCTTTCCCCCTTTCTTATAAGGTGGAAAGGGACATTAAGTATACATATGTATTGTCCTTGGATACTGAACTGTGTTCCCCTGTTATTTTTTTATTATGCTCAGCTCATACCCAGTTTTATGTTTTTCTCTTACAGTTACGAGTTTTGCGTGACCAGGTGAACGAATACACACACACTCTTCAGGCAACAACTGCTACCATCCAGTTCTGTATTGAAGCTCTTAAGGAGTCAGACCCTGCTTCATTTATGGAGGTAAACTACTTTTATTGTATTGTATTGTTCATGTGAATTTTCATTTTTCATAGGTACTATTATCATTAGAAAGTAATTACCCTGTTTTCTCTATTTTATTGTTTTGATTATACATAAGCAATTGCAGATCTTGGTAAAGACTGAGATATATGTTTCTTTATTTTGTTTTATTCTATGTACAACCACTCCTCGTTTAACGACGACAATTGGGACCAGCGCGCCGTCATTAACCGAATTGGTCGTTAAGCGAAAGTGTATACATATACGTACATGTACTGTATGTACAATGTCCAGCAATACATGTATCTTTATTTTCGTGTATTTCCCTCTTTTATACAGTACATTAAAGCTTTATTTACTGTTTATTTACGGTGGTTATGTTCCTGAAATTACCGTATATGACCAAATCCGCGTATGCTGACATTCCATATTGAATACCGGGGTATTTATTTAGTTTCGACCATGAGCGCAATATAGCAATAGAAAATTAATTATTAATTTTGTAAATTAAAATGTATCAACGTAATATGCAATTTTGTGGGCGGAAATGAAAGTAAAAAATACCATGCTTCAAGAAAATATGCTAATGAACGAAGTCGGTAGCATAGGATCGGGATGCCACCTTGTGGTCTGCCAACGTCTCTCACGACGACGACAACGAGGACGAGCTGGATGACATTTAATTTGCAGGTAATGATTTATCAAACACAGGTTAGGTTAGTTTAGTTTAGGTTAGGCGAATTTATCATCCTTTCATTTCCTCGACATCGGCATCTATCATAAACATGGTGTACCATTCATCCGACATGACTTCGTTACTTACGAAATTTGTTTTAGCACCTTTTTTTTTATTTCCGCTCACAAAATTGCATATTACATTGATACATTATAATTTACAAAATTAATAATTAATTTTCTATTGCTATATTACGCCCTTGGTCGAAACTAAAAATTTACCACTACCGGTATATATTGTACCCCAGGTAGTTTTTCCAGCTTGCAGGATGGTAATGTAGACCTAAGCTTCAGAACAATTTACCTCACAGCTAATATCCACCGTACAAGTTCATTTATAACATCATACAAATTTGCCTCAGCCAACTTAATTATCGTACACGACGTCGTAACTTCGGGAGATTTACGTTAAACGAATATTGGTCTGTCATAAAGCCCGTCGTTACTCCGAGTTGTCGTTAACCGAGTAGGTCGTTAAACGAGGAGTGGGTGTATATACCAAGGGCTTTTTTCCCCCATTTAAAGGAGGTAACAAAGTCAAAAGGCATGGACCTACTCCCACCCATTCCACTCTCATCCACCACCCTTTCTTCCCCCTCATCTTAGCTTCTCTTGGATGAAGGGTTATCCCTGTCTCCTGCCCTTTGCCCTGGGTCAGAAGCAATGCAGCAAGACAAAGTACATCCACAGCAAGGCCGCTTCCCTTAATTGGTGACACCCCCCTCTCCTCTCTATCTCCTCATGCAGAAAATAGAGAAGATGAAGAAATCCCCTTGGGCTGTGTCAAAATATCATTCACATACAACCACTCCCTACTCCCCCCCCTTTCCTTGCATCACAGTATCATCTATACACAGACATTCTCCACTCACCCCTATCTCCTGCCTTCTCCTTCCTTGTTCAACAGACACTCCCTTCTTAGAAAGCCCCTCTCACCCCATATATGTAGGTGTCTTAATCCAACACTCATCAACTGCCACTTGTATGGATGTTTGGGCCCAGGACATAAACCCATCTTGGTAATTGGTGGTGATTTATGTCCTGGGCCAGTGCCTGAACTGGGTTTATTATTCTGGGGCCAAACATCTGCCCAAGTGGTGGTTGGCGAGTGTTGGATCAAGAGACTTAGGTGTACATCCCTCAAGTTCACTCTATCCACCTCTACCTTCCACACCAATTTTTACTAATCTTTCTTCATTCATTCTTTTCATGTGTCCAAACCATTCCAATACTCTTCATCAGCCTTATCTGCCATCTCCTTTATATTCATTGATTGATTTATTTATATATTTATTTTTTATTTATGTCTTTCAACTTTGGCTACTTCCCTGTAAGAGGGAAAAGCCCTTTATATTTGTATGTATGTATTTTATTTATTTATTTATTTATTTTTGTGTATTTCAATTTCTTTTCTATACTGCATCTATGTACCTAAGCCGCATATTTGTTTAAGTTAGAGTTTAAAGCCTGTTTGTAAAGGAATGATACTTTTGTACTTCTGCTGGCCTCTTATATACTATTCCTTTAACCCGTCCTTTACCACTGCTATGTGGAGGGAGTGAACATGAGGGGACGTCCTAGGATGAGGTGGATGGATGGGGTGAAGGGGGCTTTGGGGAAGAGGGGAATGTCTGTTGAGGAAGGAAGGGAGAGGACGGAAGACAGAGGTGAGTGGAGAATGGTTGTATATGGATGATGTTGTGACTGCATGAGGAGAAATGGGCAGGGGGGTGGGGGTGGGGTAGTATGTGTGAGTAAATTTTGACGCAGCCCGAAGGGATTTCTCCCCGTCCTCGCCTTATATGCAAAGGGGGATGGAGAGGGGGGGTCGCCGATTGAATGAAGCGGCCTTGCTGTGGATGTGCTGTGTCTTGCGACACTGCTTCTGACCCAGGGCGGTGGGCAGGGTGCAGGGATGACCCGTCATCCAGGAGGTGCTCAGATGAGAGGAAGGGTGGGAGGGGTGTGGAGGGTATTTAGGGATGAAATGGGTGGGAGTGTTTTTATGCCTTTCCCTTTTTGGCTACCTCCCTTGGAAGGGGGAAAAAGCCTTGGTATATGTATGTATGACTACCTCTTCCAGGTCCCCTTGTGGTTGGGGAAAGAATTCTGCCACTGCATTCTTGTGCATTGTAATAGACAACTAGATGGCATGGAGTGAGGGGGATTAGGGATTCTCCATTCTGTATTTGCCCTCTTGGAAAAGTCAAGGCATGAGGGAAAATGCTGGGAGAAATGTGGAAGGTGGTGAGGGATAGTGTGTCAGGGAAAGAAGAAAATGCACAAAGAAGGTATGTGTGATGAGGAGGATGGGAGGGAAGAGGAGAGGCAGCAGATGGTGGGATGAAAATGTAAAGGCAGTGATGGAAGAGAAGGAGCAAGCTTGTGAAGATTGGTTGTAAAAAAAAAAAGAGAGAAGAGAAGCAAAGTGTAAGGTAGATGGCAACAAGGAAAAGAGCAGATGTAAGATGGGGTAGGAGTGTTGATGGAGAATTTTGAGATGTTTTGGAAGGGGTAATGGGGGTATGTTATTGTAGATGTTTTAATAGAATACTGCTGGGGTTGTTTTTTATTACATTCATTGGGCTGTGTTTATATAGACTGATGTGAGGGTTCAAGGACTCTTACAGAAATTTGTGTGCCTGTCATTCTTATGTGCTGCTTTATGAGATGGATATTGGTTTGTGAGTTTAGGTGTTATATTGGGATTATTTTTGTGCTGCCAGTTATATCTAATATTTTATTTTATGTTGTTTAGGATAATGTGCATTTAAGTCACAACCCAGAAATTGGTTTGTGGGCAAGGAAGAGAGACTGCTAATGATAGTATATGGAGAGTGGATGTTAATGGATGAGGAAATGAATCATCCAGAAGGGATGTTCATTTTGTCTCTTCCATAAAATTCTGTAGATGAGGGGGATATCATCATATAGTGAAATTGTGAATGTAATCCAACTCCAGCTGTTGGTCCTTGCTGTAGAAGCACTGTGTTTTACTGCAGTGGCTCTTGGGAATCGGTGCCACCTGCATAGAGCCGGTGGCCAGGGCTGGTTGCCGCCGTTTGGCCCCCAACTCTTGGGGTTGGGGGGTGGTCCCACAATGTAGATGCTCCGGCAACACATAATGGAAGACTGCATTATACACAATCATGCACGCAAACAACACAACATACATTCTATAAAGGATTTGTGGGAAAACCCAGTTTTGGCTGTGGCATTCCTTGGGGAGACGGGACTGCTCGGACAGACAGTCTAGGGAACGACAACAACAACAACAACAAGAACTGCAGTGGCTTTGATTAGAGCAGTGTGGTGGGAAACAGGGAAGGCCCATCATCCATGAGGTGCTAAGATGAGAGAAACAACAAACAAGTTTGTGAAAGGGTGAAGGGTGGGTGAATACTTTGACCTGGCCACCCTCTTATAAGGAGGAAAAGTTGTTTTGTCATATGTATGTGTAATTAGTCTTTATATGAAAATTCATTTATTTACTTATTTCCTTGTTATTGACAGGCTCACAGTGTGTTGGAGGATCGTGTGACAAACACCAGCCAGGAGTGGCAGCAAACCATGGTACCAGAACCACGAGTTATGCCAGCATTTGATTTGACACTTGATGACAAAACACTCTTGCTAGCTATTCAGCAACTTACCTTTATCCAGTTAAAACGTAAGTGTCTTAGCAAAAGTATTGCAAATTGCTTTATCTATTTATTTATTTATTATTTTTTTTTTAACTCAGTGCTATCTGTGTGGTCAGTAATTGTAATCAGCTATTGTGAGGATGTTTTACTGGACCTTATTTTTCAGCCATTCTTATAAACAAAACAAAATAATTACAGAAATTATTTGTAGATGTAATATTTGTTTCTTTTAACTTCATGATAATAATGATTGTTGCCTTGACTTTCACTAAAGTCTCACTACTGGCAGTCATTTGAATTCATGTCACTCATGCAAGAAGTAGGAGTGCTATCCGAGATATTTAGGATTTCAGGGTACCCTAGTTTAGTGTTATTTTTTTTTTAAACTACTATTTAGATTTAGTCTTCAGTTTGATATAACAGTTCAATTCAAATTATTTACATGCAACAGGGCCAAATAATACTGGCCCGGCAAACAGCAGTGAAGGTAAAGTAATTTATTTACTCTTGGCTTGGCACCACCTGGATTTTAGATTGTTTTGTGTACTGGTTGCCAATTTTTTTCCCTATGATATTTTACTTTACAGAGGGAACCAAAATTTATTTGCCATTGTTCTTGTTCAGTTTTTCTTTTCACATGATTAATGTTGTAATTGGACCAATGACAAGTACCTGCTAATGGTGATCCTGCAAAATGAATGTTAGAGAATCATCTCTCTACCATTCATCTTCAAAACCTGTCAAAGTTCTCACTTCTATCTAGAGGTGTAGATTACACTCAGTCTCCAGACCTGGCCCAAGATCTCTATGTCAACTTCAACCGTATTTCCTCCACCTTTTTCACAAAAAGAGAGCTAACAACCAGCATCTGTTCTCCTACTACTATAAGCTGGTGGTATAGAAACCATCCAACACTAATACAAAGTGGACAACTGTCCAAAATTTCTTAGGAAAGAGATCTTTGGGGAAAGGTTTAAGGACTTGTACCAGCCACTGTGGGGCTATGGGTTTCAAGTTAATGAAACTCAAGGTAATAATTATAATGTAATATAATTTGTTTTATCTTTTAGAGTTTTTAAAGTCACCATAGGATTGGAGGACCATTAGAAATGTGTTCCCAGTTTGGATATTTGCAGATAAATATCTTACAGTTTTTTTCAAGTGCTCTTTCTTTTCCATTTCGTCTTACAGAAGTGTCACCATATAAAGTATAGATGTGTTCATTTCTATAAGAGTGTGTGTATGTATGGATATATGTATATATATAAGTATATATGTGTGTGTGTGTATGTATATGGTATATGTCAAGAATATGACTTACGGGAGAAAAAATGGGAGAGCTATAGGAAAATATGAGATACACACAACATTGAAAGTTAAAAAAGCTGGTAAGGTACCTAGGGTGTTATGTGAAGTACTTGAAGGGAAAAACAGGTATAGTGAATTGGCTAGTGAGATTTAATGTGCACCTGAAGGATGTGTCAGTGGACTTAAGGAGTGCATGTATAATTCCGCTGTAGAGTGGAGAGGTGAAGAATATGTAAAGAGAAAAGCATGTAAGAGAATGTTTAGAGGATTAGGAGGGGAGCAGAGGCAGTAATTGCAGACAAGCAGTGTATGTTTAGAAAAAGAAGAGGGTGCATAAATAAAAATTTCTATAGTAAAGCAGATATGTGGGATATTTTTGGCAAAAAGGTAAAGATGTCTTTTTGAGCTTTTATGGATTTGGAGAAGGTATGTGAGTTGACAAGAAGGCATGGTATGCGATGCAGATGTATAGAATGGGAGAAGGCTGTTGAGGTCAGTTGTAAGATTATATATGAGTAATAGTTTGTGTTAGGATAGTGAATAGAGTGAATGGTTTGATTTGAAGGTGGGGCTTTGCCAGGGTTGTGCAGTGTTACCATGGTTGTTCAGTGTGTACATGGACAGGGTGATACAAGAAGCAAATGTGAGGGGCTGGGATTTGGAGCTGGTGACACTAGGAGAAAGTGGGAGGTGAGCCAGCCTTTGTTTGCAGATGATGTTGTGCTTGTTGGGCTGGAGGAGGACTGACATAGTAACAGTTTGGGAGAGTATGTGAGAAGAGAAAGCAGAAAGTAAATTTAGGCAGAAGTGAGGTGATAAGATGTACAAAAGTAGAGGATCGCAGTCATTGGAGGCGAGTTTAAAAGAATGCCGGAGGGATTGAACACCTTTAATTATTTAGGGTCACATGAAGCATGTCTTGCTGTATTGCCTCAGACCCAGGCAGTGGACAGGGGACAGGGATTTCCCTTCATCCACAGAGAACTTAAATGAAAGGGAAACAAATGGATGATGGATGCTTGCTTTGGCTGGCTACCTCCCTTATAAGGGGGAAAAAGCCACATCAATAGATGTTGCAGGCAATGGAGGAGTGGGGGTTGAGGTTAATTATAGAATAAGGGAAGCAAGTATATTTCTGGGGTGAATGAAATGTTGTGAGAAATAGTTATCTGGGCATGAATACAAGGTGAAGACTACAAAGTGGTTGTGCTCAGAACACAATGCAGCAGAACCTTGGAATTTGAGAGAGGCAGAAACTGCTTCATTGTGTTTGAGATGAAGTGTGTGTTTATGAAGGATGTATGATTTATGAAAGTAGATATGGTTAATCAAATCAAAGAACACTGGGCTGGTTTGGACATAAGGAAAGGATGGGTGAAGAATGACTAGGACAAGAGCGAGATAAAGGCAGAAGTGGAGAATGATTGACCAGAAACTAAGAATATTATATCAAAAGGAGAGGAGCAGAAAAGAAAAAATTATAATTTGAAAGTGATTTATACCAGTAAATATAATCATGGAGACAGACACTGAAAAAGACAAGGTGCTTGAAGGATTTAAGCAGTTTTCATTATTGATGTATTGATCCATGAATTAACATAGAAGTAGAAATCATTCAGTCAGATTACTTAAGTGAGTTTAATGCTAAACATAACCAGTGGAAGCATAGATATGATCCCACGAGCCAAGCTCTTATCCAATATACTACAATTAGGGAAACACACACCCACATAACTTGCTGATGTTATGATACTGTGCTCAGCTTGTAATTCAGAAGTCAGAGTTTGAGTCTCCACCTAAGGCTGAAAAAGCATCACAGCACTACAAACCAGCACTCCAGCTCTGGTAGCCAGAGATTGGGGATGTGTGTGTCACAGCATTACCTATAGATAGAGCCATGTATGAGCCCTGAGCTCTCACTGTTGGGAGGGCAATATCTGTCAGTTGCGAGTCCAACATGTGATTCAAGACCATGGTGTATCTCACACACAACACAATGTACACATGCACATACACAAATGTATGCAAACACACACACTCGTGGTGCAGTGGTTAGAGTTCCTGGCTGCCACTATGGGGGACCAGGTTTGAATCCCACCCAGGGCAGAAATAATTTCAACATCACTGTGCTGCGAGTCATTACTCCAACTCTCATGGGCGGGGGAGTTGGGGGTGTGTGTGCGTGTAAGGTCACAGCATTACCCATAGATTGGTCATATACGAGCTCAGAGCTCTCTTCCAGGAGGGAAATAGCTGTCGATCATGAGCCCAACATGTGATCCAAGATGATGATGAATCACACACACACACATGGCTCTCTAGCTTTAGTTTGCAAAGAGTTGTGTGTGTGTGTGTAAGGTCACAACATTACTAATAGATTGGGCTTTGTATGAGCTGAAGCTCTCATCTGGAGGGTAATGGCTGTCAATCACAAGTTCAACATGTGATCCAAGACCATGGTGAATCACACATATATATTTACACATATGTATAAACACACACACACAGATATACACACATACATTTTGTATTGATGTTTAGTGCATATATTTATTCTGCTTGAATAATTCTGCTATTAGGTTTCCTGTTTGAAAGTAACAAGTACTTTATTCATTGTATAATTTTACTACATCAACCATGTTAACTACTGTCTTGTTTACATTTTCTTCTTTTTTGTTCTACTGTACTTCTTACCACCAAAGGAAAACTGAGGTGAGGTTAAGAGTACTTTGTCTGGCCCTTAGCAGGGTGCATATAGTGCTAGCTGTGTGGGAAATAGATAGAATCTTCTTCAAGATTTTATCTCGCCATTTCTCATTTATATTTCAAGGTTCAGCTCTTTTACCATTAATAATATTGAATTCTTTATATCAAACTAGCTTGTACTCTATTCAGTATAGCCAGTAGCAGTAGTTATGGTATATTGGGTATAAAAAAGGCCATCACTAAACTATAAAATGGGAAATGCAGAGGTGAAGTCCAGAAGAAGGCTGAAATATGGATATTTCTATTCATTATTATAGATATGTATTTATATTTTTATTGCTTTTTTTTTTTTTTTTTTTTACTTTTGACTTGACTTTAAAATGTAAATTGATGCCTGACTTTTTTTTCAACAAGATATTTTACTGGGAAGTTTTAGTGAGAAAATGTAGATTAACTATTTCATTTGATAATTGAACTGGTAGATATTAGCAGGGATCTATAATATTTGTTTAATTTTTTTCTAATGTATAAACTTCATAGATTGAATAATTAGGGATATACTTTTATTTTATGAGTAATTGACTTCATATTGTTTCAAATTCAAAAACATCGTGATCATTTGTATTTAGGTCAGTGTAATTGAGATTGTTGGGATTAAACTTGAGCTTTTGTTTATTTTTGTTTTTATGTTTTATTCTTTTCTGGTAGCATGATATAGAATATAGTCACTGGCATAGATTATTTGTGAATTCTAAAATTATGTTACCTCATTAGCTGGCTTTTGGTTAAGACATATTTTTATGGTCCATATAAATCATTAAAATTTGGTGAGCTTGTAATGGTACTGAATCATTAGTTTTATAAATTGACATTTCTTTAAGTATTCTGTATGTGTGTATGTATATGCATCTATATATATATATATTTATCTTATTAGCAGGTATATGATATTTTGTTGATCACAATTGTTCTTGAATTAGATTTTAAAAAGACCGTTTCTTAAATTCTCTCTTAATTTGTATACTGTTACCTACAAAGCAAGATGGCTTGGCATTGGAAAAGGACATCTTCATTTCTTTCAATGATGTGAAAGGCATCCATTTTACTTCTTTAAGCCAGGTGACATATGCTGGTCACTTCCTCCATATCATTATTATTACTTCATCCCTTGTGCACATGTCTCATGACGCCCCTGCATGTATTCACTTCTTTGATATCCTGACTGTGAGATCTTTGGCTTCATTCACCCCCATCTAATAGTATTTTCTTTGGTTTATTCTTTGCTCTCACTCCTGGTATCAATGGTTCACCAGTTATTTGAGGACATGCAACCATTCTCACAACATTACCTAACCAGCTCAGGTTTGTTGGCTCTGGTCTTTCTCCCAATGCCATAATCCATTCATTAATCCTGTTGTAGATTGAGAGAAGCGAGTAAATGCCTTGGTGGTTTAAAAAGTGTAATGAGGAATAGGAATCTGGGAATGGATGCTAAGAGGAGACTGTATGAAGGAGTGATTGTGCCAACAGCACTGTATGGAGCAGAAACATGGAACATGAGAGAGGAAGAGAGAAGGAACTTGAATGTGTTTGAGATGAAGTGTCTGAGAAGTATGATGGGGGTTACTAGGCTAGATAGAGTGAGAAATGAGGAAGGGAGGAGGAGAACAGGGGTGGAAAGGGAGCTGGGAGATAGGGTGGATGAAAGAGTATTAGGATGGTTTGGACACATGGAAAGAATGAGTGAAGAAAGACTAGTAAAGGAGGTATGGAAGGCAGATGTGGAGGGAGTGAACATGAGGGGACGTCCTAGGATGAGATGGATGAATGGGGTGAAGGGGGCTTTGGGGAAGAGGGGAATGTCGGTTGAGGAAGGACGGGAGAGGACAGAAGACAGGGGTGAATGGAGAATGGTTGTATATGGAAAATGTTGTGATGCATGAGGTGGATTGGACGGGGGAATGGGGGTGAGGTAGTGTGTGTGAGCAAAAATTTTTGACGCAGCCCGAAGGGATTTCTCCCCGTCCTCTCCTTTATATGGGGGGATGGAGAGGGGGGGTCGCCGATTTAATGAAGCGGCCTTGCTGTGGATGTGCTGTGTCCTGCGACACTGCTTCTGACCCAGGGCAGTGGACAGGGTGCAGGGATGACCTGTCATCTAGGAGGTGCTAAGATGGGAGGGAGGGTGGAGGGGTGTGGAGTGTTTTCGGGGATGAAATGGGTGGGAATGTTTTTGTGCCTTGTCCTTTTTGGCTACCCCCCTTGTAAGGGGGAAAAAAGCCTTGGTATATGTATGTATGTATAACCATTAAGCTTCAGCCCTGTACATACCAGTTGGCACGATTGTTGCTTCTACCATTCCTTTCATTGTTTCTGCTAACATTATTTTTATTTCTGCATACTGCTTGCAGGACCTCAATCTGCCTCCCCTCCATGAGTGTATGACCAATATATTTCTCCAGTCTTCCACTTTCTCAGATATCTATTTCTTCCTGCCTGCTCCATTTTCTTTTCATTCAACTGTACATATACCTTATGTTCACCACTCATGATGTATTACTTTTCAATTTCTTATACCAACAAATATTACCACATTCACTTACCATCCTCTGCAAGCCCTCATCAGTCTTTCCAAGCAGAACATTGTCATCTGTATTACTTAGCTGTTTATCATCCATTCTTACTTATTTTTCTCCAGCTGAACTCATGTAGTTATAGCTCTTAGGTGATAAACAGCTTTATATATGCAGATGATGCTGTTCATTTATCAGAAAGAGTATTTTGTCTGATATAATCAGTGCTTGTATCCTTGGGGACACTACATACTTAGAGAAGGGCTTGTAAATGTTGGTGAATGAATTAGTGTGTGTGTGATGACAGTGGAAAGAGTGAAGGTGATTCTTTTCTATGTCTGATTATCTTGCTTTGTGGGTAACAGTGTACAAGTTAAAAAATATCAGTAGTATTAGCTTTGACCACAAAATTAAGTATACCAAATTATATGGCCTATATATTGGTGACCTCTTTGGGAGATAAATCATAATGTTTTGTGAATGAAATAAAGCATTTTTAAATATACATTAATTGTTTCTAAAAATGTGCTTGGGTCACTTTCAGCTCAGATTTTATTCAGTGTAATACCAATTTGCAGATTCCCTCCTTTTTTCTGAACTGTTGCATGAAATTTGTCAAGCAGCCTTAAGGTGAAAAATTCTCCTGCTTTGAAATTTCTTTCTATATGAATAATTAACTCTTTTTTTTAAGTTTATATGGCAAAGAAGCCCTCTAATAGTTATTAATAAGTTTTGACTCAAATGATATAAGGCCAAGTTGCCCAAGAAATCAGACTGCAGTATTATTATTTGTTCTTTATAGTATGGAGGGTTATCATATGATTTTATTTTACGCTCATAAAAGAACTTTAAAAACTTAGATAAACTTTAGTGAATAGATTTACAGCTTAATGATTTCTGCTGTTGGTTTTGAGGTTATTTATATAGGCCTTTATGTTGCTTAAATGGATGAAACTCATGAGTTAGTAGATATTTTTATAGCATGTGTATGTAAATTATATTTTTTATTCATTGATTATTAGTGAGATTGAAAGGTTTGATTTTGTTATCACTGTTCATATATAGTAGACTCCATAATGTTTTGGTATGTATTTGGGAGATAATATTATGAGCTTTTTTATATTGCATAAAAAAATTCTATAGGTTTGCCTTGCTTTTACATTACAACAGTACATCACATCACAATTGTGAAAGTACCCAATACCCTGCCCACATGTAATTGTACAACACTAGAATCCATATCGACACAATATATGATAATAATGCCAATATCATGTGCTCCCTGAGGACAGTGATCAGAAATTATATTGCTAGTTATAACAAAATTCAGTATCTAGACTACTCACAGGTCTTTTTAA
The DNA here is from genome assembly GCF_046742065.1 of Oratosquilla oratoria. Lineage (NCBI taxonomy): Eukaryota > Metazoa > Arthropoda > Malacostraca > Stomatopoda > Squillidae > Oratosquilla > Oratosquilla oratoria. Next base: position 55,391,704 of record NC_134787.1, read on the forward strand.
TATATTAAGAGCAAAGAAAAGAAAACATATACTATAGAATGTTAAGTTTTGGTAAGATGCTAAAATTTATTGATTGGAGAAACTGACATTTGATTGATTTGATCAAAAGTGGCCCAGACATCACCTGACATTTGAAAGGCTAGAAAGAAAATGTATTTTTAAGCTTCCAAGTATGTGTGGGTTTAGTACAACCATCCCTGTGCATCAGCTTTCATTTTAGATCTGAATCGCCATCCTTAAATTTAATAAGGTTTCTGGTATTTGACCATGTTTTTTAAGATTAAATTAGCTAGTGAAGATTGAATGGGCCAAAAATGCTTGCAGAAGTGTAGGTATCTTTCTTATTGTGCCGTTATCAAATTTACCCATTTAGATTTGAATGTTTATAGGGCTGTTTGGTGCTCTTAGAATGACAAGGAGAAGGGGAATGGGCACAGTAGGAAAAAAATTGTATTGAAATGGAAATAAAAGAAAAGAATTGGCCATGATTTTATACACGAAAGGAGCAGAAATGCCGCTGTTTTTGCCTATTACCCCCAGATTTTTTATATTTTTCTCAAAAGGTCATGGTGAAATATACAATACTTCTGTAAAGTGTGGTTTTCTCACAATGTTCCCATAAATATTTGCTGAAAGGTTCTGCTAAAATGTATCATGCTTTTTATAATTAAATTGGTTTTCTCAATGTTTCCAGGAACATTTCCCATCTCTACATACAAAATTTTATCATTATTATTATTTTTATTACCATCATTATTATTATTATTAGGAAAGCTTGCTGGTGGAGCAGGTTAGGGCATCATTACTTGTGGTGAAGGTTGAGGGGATGGTGGCTTGAACCCTGCCACTGGTGAAGTGGAACCAAGGGCATGTTTAGTTAAATTCCACGCTACAAAATCTTCTGTAACTCCTGTTATGGGGGAGTTTGTGACATTAAAACATATCATCATTATTATTATTATTATTGTTGCCTTGGTTGTTCAATTTATACATGGATGGGGTAGTGCAAGAGGTAAATGCAAGGGTAATGGGTCGGGGATTGGAGATGGATAAAGAAAATGGAGAAAAGTAGGAGATAGGTCAGTTGTTGTTTGCTGATGACACTGTGCTTATAGCAGGATCAGAAGAGGGATTGAGGAAGTTAGTAACAGAGTTTGGGAAGGTGTGCAAAAGAAGTTGAAGATAAATGTGGGTAAATGAAAGGTGATTAGATGTACAAGGGAAGAAAGTGGCAGCAGACTGGAAGTGAGTATTAAGGAAGAGACTGGAGGAAGTGAATAGATTTAGATACTTGGGTGTGAGTGTGGCAGGAAAGGGAAGAGGAGGTGGAGGTAGAATGTAGATTGAGAGAAGCAAGTAAATGCCTTGGGGAACTAAAAAGTGTAATGAGAAATAGACATTTGGGAATGGATGCTAAGGGGAGACTGTATGAAGGAGTGATTGTGCCGACAGCACTGTATGGGGCAGAAACATGGAACATAAGAGAGGAGGAGTTTGAATGTGTTTGAGATAAGGTGCCTGAGAAGTATGACAGGGGTTACAAGGCTGGATAGAGTGAGAAAAGAGGAGGAGAATGGTGGTGGAAAGGGAGTTGGGAGATAGGGTTGATGAAAGAGTATTGGGATGGTTTGGATACAAGGAAAGAATGAGTGAAGAAAGACTAGTAAAAGAGGTGTGGAAGGCAGAGGTAGGAGTGAACATGAGGGAGCAACCAAGGATGAGATGGATGGATGGGGTAAAAGGGGCATTGGGAAAGAGGGGAATGTTTGTTGATGAAGGATGGGAGAAGACAAAAGATAGGGGTGAATGGAGAATGGTTGTGTATGGATGATGCTGTGATGCATGAAAGGGAGTGGGTGGGGAATGGGGGCTGAGATATTATGTGTGAAAAATTATATGAAGGGGTGATCATGCCTACGACACTGTACGGAGCAGAGACTTGGAATTTAAGAGGTGCAGAAAGGAGAAGTTTAAGTGTGTTTGAGATAGGGTGTCTGAGAGGTATGGTAGGGTTACAAGGTTGGATAGAGTGAGAGATGAGGTTAGGAGGAAAGTGGGGGTGGAAAGGAAGCTGGCAGATATGCCTGATTAAAGATTATTGGGATGGCTTGGTCACATGAAAGAATGAGTGAAGAAAGATTAGCAAAAGAGCTGTGGAACGGAGATGTGGATGAAATGCACTTGAGGGGTGACCAAAGATGAGATGGATGAATGGGGTGAAAAGGGCTTTGAGCAAGAGGGGAATGTCTTTTGAGTAAGGAAAGGAGGAGGCAGGGGAAAGATTCGAGTGGAGGATGGCTGTGTATGGATGATACTTTGTTGCAACCCAAAGGGATTTCTCCCCATCTTCCCTATTTTCTGCATGAGGGGACAGGGAGGTCGGGGGGGTTGCTATTTAAGGGAAGCAGACCTGCTATGGATGTGTTGTGTCTTACTACATTGCTTCTGACCAGGGCAGTGGGTAGGAAACATTGATGACACTTCATGCGTGAGGAGCCAAGATAAGAGGGAAACAAGGGTGGTGGGTGGAAGTGGGTACCTGTCTTATACAATAGAAAAAGCCCTTCATATATAGATTGATTATTACTACTGTTACTATTATAAGAATAAATGAAAAAAATGATTGAAAGAGGGGTGGAAAGTAGAGGTGGATGGAGTAAACTTGAGGGGATGACCAAGGATGAGATGTATTTCTAGAAGGGGTGAAATAGGCTTTGGGCAAGAGGGGAATGTCTGTTGAGCAAGGGAAGAAGAAGGCAAGGGATAGGGGGAGTGGAGGATGACTGTGTATGGATGATTTTTTTATGCAGTCAGAAGGGATTTCTCCCCATCTCAATTTTCCACATGAGGAGATAGGGAGGGGGGGTGTCGTCATGTAAGTGAAGTGGCCCTGCTGTGTCTTACTGCATTGCTTACAACTTGGGCAGTGGGCAGGACACAGGGATGACCCTTTATTCATGAGGAGCTAAGATAAGAGGGAAACAAAGAGTAGTGGATGGGAGTGAAATGGGTGAGTGTGTGCATGCCTTTAACTTAACTACCTTCTTTGTAAGGGGGAAAAAGCCCTTGGTATATAAATAGATTATTATTATTGTTATCATTATTATTATTATTTATTAATTATAATAAGGTGATACCAAGGTGGACCTGTCATGTTACTTGTTATACTCAAAGACAGTAAATTTTTTTTGCATATAACTGCAATCTTGGTGTCTTGAAATTTGTATAGCAAAATGCATCTCACCAAGTGATGGCTAATCTGTGCTAAACGATTAATTATTCCATGGCTTACCCATTTCAGTTTGCATCACTTTTGTGGCCGTAGGTGTAGTATGGGAAGGAATAAAATGGTGACAAATGACAATTGCACAAATAGCTGATTTGCAGAAAACAGGCATTGCATTTGAATTACATATGTATACCAGAAGGTCATTTCACCTGTATAAGGGAAATGGCCTAGTCAAGGCACCCACTATTTACCTCTCCCACACTTATCTACCACCATTTGTTGTCACTTCTATTTATTAGCTCTTAGTAGAGAAAGGCTCAAAAGCAATGCAGGAAGACAGAGCACCCTCACAGGCAGGTTTTACAGCCAAAGCTGGTTTATCCATTCTGCGTCATTTCATCGCAACCCTCCCCCTTCATTCAGTCAAGAAATTACAGAGGAGACAAAAAGAAATCCCTTTGGGCTGTATTGATTTCTCATCAATTTGCAACTACTCTCCACTCTCATCCGTCTCTTGCCCTCTCCCTTCATTGCTCAATAAACATTTCCCTTGCACCCAAGGTCCTCCTCAGAAATAATCTATCCATTCTTATAACCACCATACTTATGAGATGCTATCTCAAACACATTTAGCCTCCTTCTTTCTGCCTCCCTTAAATTCCAAGACTGCCCAATACAGTGTTGTAGGCACAATTACCACTTCATACAGTCTGCTCTTTGCATTCATCCTCAGATACCTATTTCTCAAGACACTTTTCATTCTTTCCAGACATTTACTTGCTTCCCTTGCTCTATGATTGATTTCCATTCCTTGGTAAATGGGACTGTAAATACTTCACTTCCTCCAGGATCTCTCCTTTTAGACTTGGCTCCAACTCACTACCACCCTCTCCCCTTGTACATCACATCAACTTACTTTTGCCTTCTTTCAGCTCTCTCCTCTCACATGCTCTCTTAAACTCACCATTGGTTGCCTTAGTCCCTCTTCTGACCTAGTCTCAATTACATTCCACAAACAACAACTGGCTCACCTCCCACTTCCACTCGCCAATTCCAAATCCTTGCCCATTATCCTCATGTTAACCTCCTATACCACCCCATCCGTATACACATTGAACAATCATGGTGATATTGCACAAACCAGGCACAGCTCTACCTTCACTACAGAATTGGTAAAAACCCATATGGTTGTTAGATTTTCTCTCTTATTTGATCACTTGGAGATGAAGTCACAAAACAAGTGGTTGGTCCACTGAATTGGATGTGCTGTGCTGATGTCTATGCCTATTTTACATTTTTATTTATTTTTTCTGATACAGATTTTACCAACAATAAAAAAAAATTACTTGACTCACTACCCAGGTGTCAGGTTTTCAGAGAGAATATGTTCGAGGATTTTTTAAATGGAGGCAACCCAAAATTAAATGTTTAAAATTTCTATAAATTTCTCATATATCCTAGGGAGTTGTTAAACTTCTTGATAGGTGAATGTACTGTTGTGTATGTTGAATTTAGGGCACTTTTGTGTGAGATCACTCATATAAGTGATTTTTTTTTTCCTTCAAGCAGATTGATTGGAAGATTTTTATTAGTTGTGCATTGGAGTACATTTTTATATATCCAAATTGAATTTCATAATTAGGAGCATAGCAAGGTAATCTTATGTACTGAAAGTATAATATTGGTAACATAATTTGATATAATTCCATTTTTTGTGCAGCTCCTGGACCTCCCAGCTTTGTTGTGGATGAATGTAGCGCTGAAAACAACAGCATAACTGTTGCTTGGGCAGCACATCCCTCCTCTTGTGTTTCTGGATACTCTTTGCAGCTAGATGATGGTGCAAATGGACCATTTAGGGTAAGTGTAAATCTAAATTGAAATGCTTACTTAGTATAAAACTTCATTCTAAAAACTCCCATGTGCTCTTAGAATGGATGATGCCATCATGAAACATATAATTTATCGCATTACTGAACCTCAACTGGGTGATGAATTTGCTCATAGGAAACCTTTTGAAAGTTGACCCAAAGTAGGTAAGGCCACTGGAGACCTACTTGTAATGTGATTATGTGAGGTAAATCATATTTGCTTGGAAATTGTGAGGATGGCCTGATAGTCTGGAGGGAACAAAAAGAGGGCAAGTGTAACCATGTGCTAACATGGCATTTGCCTCCATTGATTGATAGGACATGGTAAATGTAACTTGTGGAAATAAATGTGATAATACTGTTCTTGCCTGCTGTGGCAGGCATAGTTCTGAGAATTTCTTACATCTAAACTCAAGCTAAGTAGAATGTTATTAACCTCTATGATGATATATTTTAAATTCATTCTTATGTATTTATAGATATAATTAAAAGCCCCCTTCCCCATGTAAGAGGGGTGGTAGAGTTAAAAGATACACTTACTTCATACACAAAACTTGTTTAACACTTCTTCTGTATCAACACCTTGTGAATAAAGGGTCATCCTTGTTCCTAGCTAGACTGCTTGGGGCCAGTGGCATTGCAGTGAAGTACATTACTTCACAGCAGGACCTGGCAGCCAGAGCTGGTTTGCCCCCCACTGCTTCATCATATGTCAACCCCTCCCTCTCCTATTCTCATCTTTTCAGAGTAATTGTGGAGCAGATATGAACAGCCTTTTGAGCTGCATTATCCCTTCATTCTTTCAATCTCCAATCCACCCCTATCTTTTGTACTCTTTCTTCCTTTCTCAACAGATGTTTCATGTGCATCAAAGCCCCGCATCATCCCCATCCATCCATCTCATTCTCGGTGTTCCTCTCAAGATCACTCTTCCAATTAGCATCTCACTCTTTCAGTGCTAATCTTTCCTCATTTAGTATTTCCATGTGCCCAATTTATTTTTAGATATTTTTATATAAGTTTCTCATCTTTTACAGGAAGTGTACATGGGGGCTGAGACTGTATGCACAATTGATGGACTCCATTTCAATTCCCTTTACCGTGCTAGAGTCCGTGCCTTTAATTCAACTGGTAATTCTCTATACTCTGAACCACTTTGTCTTCAAACAGCAGAAGGTACAGTATGAAAATGTGTATTTGAATATTATATTCTTGAGTGATATGTCTTTTAACACTTAATGGGGGTTGCTATGGTCCATACATGCAAGGGTGGAGAGGAGGGGAGGGAGGCTTTAAAGGCCACACTTTTTAGTTTTTGGGAATCCAAAGTTTCAGGGGTGGGTTAACTATATAATGAAGCAGTTGGGGCAAATCAGCTTTAGCAATTGGAATCAGATGTGAAGATGCTATGTCTTGCTGCAGTGCCTGTGACCCAAGTTGTTTGACGGGATTCATCATCTATGAAGTGTTAAGATGGGAGGAGCAGTGAATGGTTTTCAAATGGTTGTAAGATGGGTGTGGGTGTTTTGAGTTGGCCACCACCCTTAAAGGGGAAAAAAGCCTTATGATGTATGTATGTGTGTGTGTATATATATATATATATATATATATATATATATATATATATATATATATATATATATATATATATATATGTATGTATGTATGTATGTACTGGGGCCAATGATGATTGCTTGCATGAGATCCTGCAAGATGACAGCAAAGCTGTCCATTTTCATAACCCATCAACCTTGTCACCTCCTTCAGTAGGTGCAGCCCTGAGTCTCCAGATTGGGCCCAAGGTCTCCCTCTTTCAGCAGCAGCTGTATTTCTTATGTGTTTTCACACACTTCTCTCTGATTCCCAGCAGTGAGTGTTATTTGCCTCAACAGTCCAAGAGTATTGGGCAAAAATGACAGCTTCAGCTGCAGCTACATGTCTCCTGATGTAGGCTTCTCATCACCACACCTTAGTTATCTTCCTATTCTCTGGAGTTGTGGGCTTGAAACTTGTTTTGGAGAAATTTTTGTTTTGCTTCTGACCCAGGGCAGTGGACAAGATGCTGGGATGACCTGTCATCCAGGAGGTGCCAAGATAAGAGGGAGGGAAGAGGGTGGAGGGGAGTGGAGTGTGATAGGGATGGAAAGGGTGGGAGTGGTTTTTATGCCTTTGTTTTTTGGCTACCTCCCTTATAAGAGGGAAAAATCCATTGGTATATGTTGCTAATGATACACTGCAATTGTAGTGATGGGATTTTTCCTTGAGTTGCTCCAAATACTTCATGAATGTTTAGTGGCTGTTATAGTCCTCTGTCTTAGCTTTCCCCATGTATTGCATTTGTGTGTTTTTCCTATTTTTCCTTTTTCTTTTCCATGTTTGTTGTTTCTGATGTTTGTTTAGTTTTAGCAGTTGTGTGAGTTGTGAGTTCAGTGAGTTTGCTTTTTAGTTTATTTATTTATTGATTGGTTGATTGATTTTTTTTTATCTTATCTTTTATCTTGTTTATTTATTTTTTTGAGGTTGGCTATCTTTAGTGTGTAGTGGTAAACCAATTGACTATTTGACCTTGCTGAGGAAGAACTGAAACTCACATTTGAATTAAACACTGTGCTGGCAGATGCTGAGATGTGAATAAATGGTTATTTATATAATTTGTTTACATATTTATTTATTTATTTTCATGTATTTGTGGGTTTCAACTCAGTCAATCACCTTACAGGAATTTCTCAATTTATGCGTGTTTAGAATATGTGATTTTGGAATAACACCTAGTAATTTTTTCATATTACACAGATTGTTTAGAATAACACAATGTAAAAAATCAAGTAAGCAATAGTAAAACTTGTTTACATACTGTTTACATACATGTTTACATACATATATATACCAAGGCTTTTTCCCCCTTACAAGGGAGGTAACCAAAAAGAAAAAGGCATAAAAACCATTCCCACCCATTCCATCCCTAAATACACTCCACTCCACTCCCCTCCACCCTCCCTCTTATCTTGGCACATCCTAGATGATGGTCATCCCTGCACCTTGTCCACTGCCCTGGGTCAGAGGCAGTGTTGCAAGACACAGCACATGCACAGCAAGGCCGCTTAATTAAATCGGCAACCCCCCCCTCTCCGTCCCCCCATGCAGAAAAGGAGAAGACAGGGAGAAATCCCTTTGGGCTGCATCAAATTTTGCTCACACATACTACCTCACCCCCCATTACCCCACCCATTCCACCTCATGCATCACAACATCATCTATATACAGCCATTCTCCATTCACCCCTGTCTTCTGTCCTCTCCCACCCTTCTTCAACAGACATTCCTCTCTTTTGTAATGCCCCTTTCACCCCATCCATCCATCTCATCCTAGGACGCCCCCTCATGTTCACTCCCTGCACATCTACTTTCCACCCCATCTTTTTACTAGTTTTTCTCCACTCATTCTTTCCATTTGTCCATACCATCCTAATACTCTTTCATCAACCCTATCTCCCAACTCCCTTACCACCAACAACTTCCAACTTAACTGTTTACTTAATGCAATTTTTACATTGTGCAATTTCAGGAATGTATCCCTTGTTATAAATTGAGAAATCCCTGTATAGGGGAGAAAAGGCTTTTCATATATATATATGAATATAAATCTAAATAATATAATATATCTCTTTCTACTTTTTCTTTTTTGTACAGTGGCCTGGTTTAGGATGGAACCTGGCCACACAGACCTAGATCTATCCAAAGAAGGAATGGTAGTTACATGCGACTCGTATGAGCATCGTGTCGCCTTGGGTAGTGTGGGTTTTTCTAGAGGCTCACATTACTGGGAGTTTAGCATAAAACGCTATGATGGGTATGCAGACATTGCATTTGGTGTTGCAAGATTTGATGTCAACAAGGAGCTAATATTAGGTGAGGACATTGTTTATCATGATTGACACAATGTAAAGGTGACATATAGTATTCCTTGTGTGTTGTACGTACATATTTGTAATATTGTTTATTTATTATTGTATAATTAATGTATTATTGTGAGAAGTAAGTGTTCCTATTAACCATGCATATATTTCCCGCCAATTCTGAGTTTGGTGGCGTCGGAGTCCATCTTGATTCCGCTTACAGAGTGTACACATGCTTGTTCTGTAGTGCTAAATCATATATACATATTGGTTTTGGTTTTGTTTCATTTAGTCACCCCTATACAACAATACCTTGAATATTCAACAAGACAATTATTTCTTGATGTTTTTAATTAATTCTAAATGTTTCCAGGCAAGAGCTCTGCCAGCTGGAGTATGTATATTGATGGACAGCGTTCGTGGTTGATGCACGGAGGGGAGCATTTTGGACGTACACAAGGAGGAGTGTCTACTGGTCACACTGTAGGGATTTGGCTCAACTTTATTGACCATACATTGACATTTTTTGTCAATAATCAGCAACAGGTACTACATAGTAGTTATGTTGATGTTGCAAAGTGGATAAAGTACATTAAAAAAATAGGTATTAAATTTGTTTTCTTTGTGCTCCATTTCAGGGCTGTATGTCTTTGACTGGGCAGAGTGGTATTTTGTATCCTGCAGTAAGCCTTGACCGAAGTGTCACACTTGTTCTACATAGTGGAATAAAAAAGCCAAATGGGCCAGAAACTAGTATTCCAGAGTCACATCAGGATAATCCTAGTTGCATAAACAAGTCAACATTGAAAACGATAAAGAATCAAGTATGAAATATGTTAACATTGTAACGGTGCGAATCACTGACAGTGGCATTTAGAAATATTCCAGTACCATCATTTTAGAGTATAAAGTTAGATGTGTATATGAACATAATGTGGCTGGTTCTCTTGGGACCATAGGTCTCATGCAAGGGGGAATCAGGGCAACGGATATTATGATTGCAAATGTGGATGTTGGTGTATGTATGTTGTCTGTATGGACTCTTCACCTTTCTCTTTCTTTCTCTTATTCTTTCTCTTCCTACTCTGTCTTCCACTCTCCCCACTCTCTCCTCCCTTCCCACTTTTCCCTCCTCCCTTCTCTTTCTTGACCCCTCCAGTCTTTCCACATCCATTTCTCTTTACCATATCACCCTTTCTCTGCCCCCACTCCCCTTCCCTTTTCCCCACTTCCTCACTCCAAGATGAGGGTCATCACTCATTCCAAGTGGAGGCATATTTAGCCCCCAAAACAGAATTACAAGAGAAAAAATGGGACCATTTTTCTTATCATTTATTTAAACATTAAATACATAATTAAGGCCTGTATGGATTTATCTGGTTTTCCTTTTACACACACATGGATGAGGAAATGGTGAAGAGAATACTAGTTACACTGATAAGACCAAAATTAGAGTATGCAGCATCATTATGGACACCCAGTACAATAAAAAACATAAAAGAAACTAGAAAGAATTCAAAGAGCATTAACAAAGATGGCACCAACACTTAGCAAGTTGACATACAAACAAAGATTGGACAAACTAAACTTATTAACTCTGGAGAAAAGAAGAGAAAGAGGCAATTTGGTAACCATCTATAGAATTATGAAAGGGATGGAAATCCTTGATAGGGATGATCTACTTAAATGGGACAGAAGAAATACAAGGGGACATGAGAAGAAACTTAAGAAGGACAGTTACAGAAGAGATCTGAAAAAGAACAGCTTTCCATACAGAGTGATAGATACGTGGAATAAGTTGAAAGAGAAAACAGTGAGTGCTAAAACTATACATGACTTTAAGAAAGAACTGGATGCGGAAAGATACAACTGTGGGTCTCGACAAACATAACTCTTCTCCTGCAAAATACAACTAGGTAAGCTAGGTAAATACACACACACACACACACAAGAAAACTGGAAACCATAGAATGGATACAAGGTAAACTACTGAAATGGATGGAGGACTTTTTACATGGAAGAAAAATGATAGTAGTGCTGAGATAAAAGTTCTACTTGGGAAGAGGTGATTAGTGGAGTTCCACAAGGATCAGTATTGGCTTCAATAATGTTTGCTGTTTATGTGAATGACATGGACAAGAGTGAATATTACATGAGCTTCTTTGCAGATGACTCAAAACTGTTAAAAGAAGGTGAGTACTGAAATGGACTGTGATTCACTACAGAGAGTTCTGAAAAGGGTTTGGGAATGGAGTCAGAAGTGGGAAGTGGACTTCAACATTAAGAAATGTAGCATAATGGAATTTGGAAAAAGGAAAAAAAGGATATCAGGACAATATAAAACTGGTGCAAAGGAAGTAAAAAAAGTGGGATCTGAAAAAGACCTGGGAGTAATCATCACAAATGATATGTCCCCTGACAAACAGATAAACAAAATTGCTAAGATCAATAAAAGTGGCTTTTACTTACTTGTATGAAGAAATGGTAAAGAAAATACTAGCCACGCTGATAGGTCAAAATTGGAATATGCAGCGACACTGGTCACCCAGTACCAAAAAGAATATAAGGAAAATGGAGAGAATCCAGAGAGCAACTACAAAGATGGCTCCAACACTTTCAAAACTGTCATATGAAGAGAGATTGTTAAAACTGGAATTGCCAACTCTGGAGCAAAGGAGAGAAAGAGGTAACTTGTTGACTATGTACATAATCATGAGAAGTATGGAAGTCCTTGATAGAGAAGACTTACTAAATTGGGATAAAAGAAATACAAGGGAACAAGGAAGGAAGCCCAAAAAGGACAGTTATAGAAGAGACCTGGAAATGAACAGCTTCCCCGACAGAGTGGTGGATGTATGGAACAAACTAGATGAAACAATAGTGTGTACAAAAATCGTACACAAATTTAAGAGCAAATTAAACATGGTGAGATACAGAGATGGGACACCATGAGTGTAGCTTCCCTTCCCGTAAGATACAACTAGGTAGGTAAAAACACACACGCACATGCACGCGCGCACACACACACACAGTGAGCTCATTTCATATTTTGGTTTTACTTCCAATCTAGAGTTGTAAGTCAAACTGATTCACAACTTTGATCCAGATTGGGCTATTCATTCCTCATCAAACCATCAATTACTACTGTCGTGATCACAAAATGCAATTGTCATGAATCAACAGTATTCGAGAAGTATTTGTGGAAGTGTCAAATCTTAGAGAAAATATACATTATGACATGTATATTCATTATTGTTCCTAGTACAGTGTCCTCATTCTTTGGTACAGTATGGGACCATTGATGTGTATGTGCAAATGGTAATCTTGTATGATTGTGTGTGTTTATGCATTTGTGTGCATGTATGTGTTTTTGTTTGTTTGTGCAAGGTATAGCAGGTCTCCCTCTGAAGGTAGATACCAACACTGCCATCCCTTTAGGAAAGAGTATGGGACAGGTTTCTTTAACCTCCTTAACTCCTTTGCCACAAAGATGAATGAAATAGCTGGACAGAACCGAGAATAAAAGAAGTATGGCCCATTATGGAAGGGTGTAGTGTAAATGATTAGAATAATGTGGTGGTAGTTATGAAAGAAGATGCGTCCTTCAATGTGAAAGGAATTAAATGGATAAGGTGAAATATAAATATGATCTCATCCACATCCTCCCCTTCCTCCTCCCACATTCTCCTCACATCTCCTTTTCATAATATACTGTAGAGGTGGACAATAGTATGTAATGAGATGTGTGCATGAGATGTAGAAGTGTATGCATCTGTAACATAATTACTTGCATGGGTGGTAGCTATGTGGAAAACAAATATTTTGGATGGATGATGTAGTTCATTACCTTGCTCTCTTTATAGTCAATTTGGTTTAGGAGGCAAGTAGTATATCTTGCTTTAATATACCTAAGAAATTTTTATGCTTGGTATTTTTTGTAGCTCCTTAATTGGCCTGTGTAGGTCTGACAAAGCATTTAAAAATATATACATATATATATATAGTGTAGCCATTATGTAAATTTAAAAAGACGTAATATTACTGGGTACTTTAAAGTCGAATAATTTGATATTTGTGCCTAAATAAAGAACATGTTATCTTGAAAGATGAGCTTATATGATAATGATTCAGTTCGCCTAGGATGTGTGTTGGAACTATGAAAAGAATTCTTTTTGAAATAAATCACATCATAAAATATATGAACAATTGTGAGTGATCATAACTATGTATGTATGTATGTATGGTATATACCGGGTATTTCAACTGCAGACCCATACATGCATGCACACTGCTCCCACACAAATGCACATTCACACTGCTGTCTCTCTCTTTTATACACACACACACACACTCTCGTGTACACACGTACGTACACATGTGCACACAAAAATGTGAGATTTATTTATTTTTATTATTATTATTATTATTATATTGTTTTTTCATTTTGCATACTTTAAAGCAATTTTGGAAAGTGATGATTTTAGTTATGATTTGTAAGAACATTTGTGGTGCTTGAGGAAGGAGAAATAGAGTTTTACTGATTGGGAACCTATAATTGTAGTGTAGTGGATAACAGAGATGAGTCATGTTAAGAAGTACTTTGAAGGATTGTTATTGCCAATGGTTTTATGGACTTGCTTTACCAGAGTATATGGCATTGTTATTTATGCAGAAGGACTAAGATTCGAATCTTCATGTCACTTGTGTGCCCTGTCTTGCTGTATGGCTGTGAGACGTGGACATGTACTACTGACTTGAAGAGGCGTCTTATTGTCTTTGGTATTAAGTGCCTTTGGAGAATCGGGGCATTGTTGGAAGGACCTCATATCAAACCAGAGACTGCTGTGGAACTCAGTCTTGGCCAGATACCAGCATAATTAATGAATGTCTTCTCTGGCTATATGGGCATATGGTACAGTTCCCTGATGTTGATCCAACTCACAGGGTTGTCTCAAAGGATTACAAAGGAAGAGCATGCTGACAAGAGACCTTTTGTCACATAACTAGGTTAGATGAAGGAAAAATATCATATACATATGAAAATGAATAATTATAAGATAATAATAAATAATAAACAAACAGATTAATAATAATTTGTGATAAATAGATAAAAAGAAAATAAGAGAACCCATGATGTAGGAGACAAAGGGGAGGCCACAGAATTTATGGCTTAGGCAAGTTGATCAAACTTGTCTAGAGTGGGAAGGGAGTCTGCATGGGAGCTTGCTCAGAGAGACTGGGGACTGGTGTAAGTGAAGCAACAAGTGAAGCCCCCAATTGATGATGATGAATCTATAATTCCACATTAGCCAGCAATTCTCCTTGGATCCTCCTATAGACCTGTCATGGGAAACATCTTTACATTGTTGTCTGTGTTGCATTAGTCTCTATTTCTGTCACTTGCTAGCAGGAGGAGAGCAATAGGTGGAGGAGGAGGAGGGGAGCAGTTGCTGATTGTCGGCTCAATTCTGTGAAAAAGTTAGGAGAAAATAATCTTGAGTTAAAATATATTCAAGGCCAAGTCCAGTGACCAAATACCAACTCCTTGAGGCTGTATCTGTAGATTGAGTAAAATATGTTGATGGGCATGAAGATGGATTCCTTTCAGATTTCTTTTCAGTATCCATCTTGCAGGACTGCTACCTGTTATCTATTATTGGTTCCTATCTATGCTAAACGAGGTATAAAGCTACCTGAAATGCATTGAAGAGGATGATTAATTATGTATATGAAAGAGGGTTTCTTCATTTAGATTTGTCCATAATTGTGTTGAAGTGCAAACAGAAATATACACAAACATAAGACTTCTGATCTTCCATTCATGGAACTATGCATTTAATTGTGCATTTATAGTACAAGTGGTTTGTTACCAGCTGTTAATGATCGTAGAAGTAGGCGATCTTGAAGTGCGATTGAATATAAATGCTTGCTTTTCACACACATACACTCTCACACTCACACGTACACTTATTATTGTGTAAAAGTTATATGTGTGTATGTATATGCATTTATTCTAGTAAATTTGCATTTATGTATGCATCATATGAGGCAGCTTTAGTCTGTTTATTAAGCAGTATTGTTTCAGAAGCTTGATTAAACAGAACACAAGTATGATATTTAGATCTGTTAAACCAAATCAAATAAAAATAATTGATATGAACATGTTTTGTTGAATTATCCTGTGGATATTACCCAACTGGTTAGGGGGAAAGGCTGATGTAGGATAGATGTACCAAGAGTGTCATCAGGCATTTGATCACATGTTACTTTCACTCCTTCCCACTTGAACCATATGAAGATTGCATCCAATTTTTTGCTGGAAGTGTTGCTGGCTCATCCCCGTTACATGTCTGTCTTGGAAGTGTAGGCTTGACATCCATGGTCAAGTTTGCATTGTACAAGTGCCTGACATAGGTTCTATATTGATTGTTCATATGCTTTCCATCTTGTGTAGGATAGTAGTTTCAAGATCACAAATATATAGGTAGGATGTTAGTAGTTTCAGGTGGGAAATATGAGTAGTGACTAGTTACCAGTCCCTCAGGGCTGCATCTCCTTGAGGAGGTATAAGCCTCATGGAGAAAACCCTCCAACACTGGCATGCCTGTGCTCAGGATACCATCTAGCATTAAAACAGTACTAATACAGATTCAAAGTACCAGTTGCAACCACCACACAAAAGACATGGAGCACCTTATGCTTCAATGCCTCACACTAACAATCCCCAGGTAACAGAATATCTCGTCTCCAAGTGACTTCTAGTCCCACTCAGAGGCTGTTGCCAGTTTCCTGAAGGCTGGGGTCTTCTACAAGAGACCAGCAGCAATAGATTAATTAATTGATCAGATGAGGAGTCCAGGTGAGTCTGTTGTCATAAAATAGGCCCAGAAATAAATTCTGTTTTACCACTGGGAGCGTAGTATCTCCTAGCTGTATTGAGGTATATTTGCAGAAACATCACCTGAAGAAATGCATGGTGACTGAATTTGAAGTAGAGACATTGGACAAGCTATAATGCAGGAAACTAGGCCTAAAATTCTCAGCTCCACTACAGTTAGGCCTAGGTGTGCAAATGCACACACACTTTGCTTCTTGTTTTTTTGTTGATAGTTTGTAAAGTATGAGGTTCCCTATTTGTATCCTGAAATTGTATCATTGCCACTGAAGAAAAGGCAATCATGTGTCTGTACAATGCAAAGGCCTGTGCCAAAGATCTAAAGCAGCTAAGGCTGCATAGATTTCAAAAATATTTGAAGACCACTAAGAAGTCAATTAAACCAAATCTACCACATACTTCACCAGCTGTGAAATATGTCTGAGTGTATCAGCAAGTTAAAACCTGGCAGAATGTGGCTCTGGATGCAAAAATATGGGGATGGAAAACTAGATGGTCCCACTGCAAACCGACCAAGACATTGCACTAACTGAATTACTTAGCATTGTCAGGTGCAGTTGCAAATCTGGCTGTGCCACAAAAAAAATCGATGCAAAATGCTAGGCCTACCTTGCAGAACTGCATATGGTGAATGTAAAGGCATTTATGAGAATAGGGAAGAAGGTGATGACAATCAATGAGACAGATGTAACAAACAGTGGTCTTTTTATTGAAATTATTGACCCTAGGTATAGAAACGTGATGGTGGGACTGCTTTGGATATTGTTTTGACACAGACCTATTGGAGCCTATTCACTTATTGACTGAGAGATTTGAGTAATTTCACAAGTTGAGATTTTAATTTTGTCTGTAGGTGCTGTTGGCAAAATTTGATGTTATTTACTGCTTAATCCAACTCATATAATTTTAAAAATGAAGAAAATATGACGTCTTGGCAGTGATTAAAATAAGTTCCTAATATATTGAATATAAATGAAATTTTCAATGTATTTTACACTGTCCTAATTTTGCCAGTACCCTAATTAGGCTGTACTTGTACCTCAAAAAACATTATTCCAATACTCCTTTTTTTCTATTTCAATATGCCATTCAATTTGGGCTAACAATTAGATTACATTATGTTTCATTTCTGTTGGTGGTGGGTGTAATCCTACTATACTCCATTCTGATTAGAAATTACACTCGATTTCTGCTGTGCAGCTCGGCACAGTTGGTAGCCTTGTTGACTCCTGCTCCACACAGACACCAGCGACACGCAAATTCTTCACCTTCAGAAAATTATATTTCTCCACTTTGTTAAAAAAAAAAAAAAGTGGCTTCAATTATTCGAAAGAGTAGTCATTCTACAACTTTATATAAAATTTCAAAACTCGATAGGGTAAGAAACTAAGTAATAATGTGGAATTGAATTCAAGGAAAAGAAATCGGTTTATACACTACTATAATCGATGTTTATAGGAATTTTGATAAGTGTAGAATAAAACATGTGTTCTACATAAACAAGTGAACACGATGGTGTATTCTGATTTCACATAGCCCTAAAAGATAAATTATGGATTTTATATATATTTTGTCATGATAGTGGCGCAAGGGAGGGAGGGAAGGATGGTATATACCCGCTGATAAGTAAATTTTTTACTCGGTGATTTAATGAGTATTTTTGCTCTAAGCTTGATAGTGTAAATTGTACAATCTAAAATCATGCTGTTTTATTCTATGTACCTACTTGTATATTTTTCTTACCGAGTATACTCAAATAACACAACGTAACATTTTTTTTCAAAAGTTTTGTTTATTGTATTTTTTTTAGAGTTTATTAATCCAGTTTGCCTGCTGATTTCAAATATGCAATTATTTTTTCTGTATCGTCGACCGTTATAGAAATACATATAATTTCAATGTTACCATGTATATTTTGGAATTGTTATGTGGTCTGCTACTAAATGTTTATCTAATTTTCTCTTTCAGATCAATGACTGAACTATTTACCTGTTAAGATGGCTACTAGAGGATGTGAAAATTCTCCTGATACATTTTGCTATGTGTGTGGTTATTATATTGGGAAAAAACAAGTACTACATAAGATCGTGAGAGGTGCTAAAGTGTGGATATCGTACAGACTCTATTTCGGAATGCCCATGGGTGACCAGGACAAGCCATGGGCACCTCATGTGATATGTGGAAGCTGCCGATCTACTCTAGAAGGATGGCTGAGAGGTACAGGAAGGGCAATGCCTTTTGCCATTCCTAGACTATGGAGAGAGCCGAAGAACCATCACGACGACTGCTACTTTTGTATGATTATTGTGACGAAGTACAGGAAAGTGAAAGGAAGACAAGCTCTGCAGTATCCAGACATACCATCATCTAGAGCACCTGTCCCACATGATGATAGCTTACCAGTACCACAACCACCAGAAAATGCAAGTTTATTTTTATCATACTCTCTTTACTTTTAATTAACTTCAATATTAAGTACTTAATATACATTCACTTTCCTAAAGATATATGGAATACTAATGCTATTCGTCTTTGTTGAAGTTGCTATATTTAGTTATTTCTTTCTTTCCAGATGGAAAATGCAATGGAAATTTCATCTGAAGGATCAGCAGGTAGCAGCAGCCATGAAATGGGAGACGAAGATTTCGCACCAAGAACGACTTCGGAGCCTCACTTTCCAAGTCAGAGTGAGCTAGATGACTTAATCAGAGACTTAGGTCTTACTAAGTCAGGAGTTGAGCTTCTTACATCAAGGATGAAAGAATGGAATCTACTAGGAGAAGACTGCAGGACATCTGTGTACCGGAAACGACATGAAGAATTTAAAATTTACTATGACTTTAGTGATGATATGTGTTATTGTAAGGATGTTACTGGTTTGTTTACAGCCCTTGGACTCGAACATGATCCTGCAGAATGGCGACTGTTCATAGATAGCTCAACACGAAGTCTCAAAGCAGTATTGCTCCACAATGGAAATAAAAAATCCATCTTTGCCTCTTGCACACTCAGTACAGAAGAAAGAAAACTATTATAATGTCAAACAGCTTCTTGAAAAAATCAATTATGCTGAATTCAAATGGGATGTTTGTGGTGATTTCAAGATGCTAGCCTTTTTGCTTGGCTTACAAGGGGGATACACAAAGTATTCCTGTTTTCTTTGTTTATGGGACAGCAGGGCTGATGATGATCATTATAATAAAGTTCATTGGTCCCCAGGAGTTGAACTGCAGCCAGAAATGTTAAATGTTCTCAGACAGCCTCTAGTAGATTCGAAAAAAGTTTTATTACCCCCACTTCATATCAAGCTAGGGTTAATTAAACAGTTTGTGAAGGCTTTGGATTTTGGAGGCGAAACTTTCCAAGAAATTTGTCTCATGTTTCCCAAGCTATCTGAGGCTAAGCTCAAGGGTGGTATATTTGTTGGACCCCAGGTAAACAAAATGTTGAAGTCGGAGAAACTGGAAAGAGCGATGACGAAAGTTGAAAGAGAAGCTTGGTGTTCATTTCGTGATGTAGTTCGTGGATTCCTAGGAAATCACAAGGACCCTAATTATAAACAAATAGTGGCAAAGCTTATTGAGAACTTCAGGAAACTTGGTTGTCGTATGTCCTTGAAGATACATATCTTGCATTCTCACCTAGATTTCTTCCCCAAAAACTTGGGGGATGTCAGTGAGGAGCATGGCGAGAGATTTCATCAGGATATCGCAACTATAGAAAGATATCAAGGACGATGGAATACTGCTATGATGGGAGATTACATATGGTCACTAGTCAGAAAAGACGAAAGCATGCATTCTAGAAAATCTCGATCGTCAAAGCACTTCTAATCATGAGAAGAGTCATCAAAACACTTGCAGTGCAAAGTTGTGTTGTTTATTTTGTTCTTACTAATATTGTAGCTCTTAAATACACTTCATATTATGAAAAAAATACTAGATGTTGTATAATTATCCTTAGAATGCTAAAGTAGATTGAATCAATTAACTACTGTAGAGAAAGGTTGCGTATATAACAATAAAATATAAAATCAAGAATAAATAAAGAAATATCGATGTTACGTCAAAACTAATGTGATATTTGGATTCAGTGACACGAAATACATATATAAACATGAAAAAATACAAATAAACAAAACATGTGTTACATTGTGTAATCTACCTACTGTCTCCACAGATTATTGATAATTCACATTACATAAAAATAGTCTCGGGGTGAGAATGATAGAAAACGGATACTTTTTCATAAATTCAATGATAAGTTGGAAGGAAGAGAAGAAGAGAAGGAGTCCGCAACTGCCATCACCCCCTCCGCGCCATGAGCGTCATGACACAAAATATTTATAAAAAAAAAAAAAAAAAAAAAAAAAAAATATATCACTTTCTTATTACTTTCTATGTGAAATCTGAATGCACCATCGTGTTCAGTTGTTTATGTACAAGAACACATGTCTTATTCTACACTTGATATCATAATTGCTGTAAACATCTATTATATAATTAAAGTATCTAAAACTATCCACTTCCTCCAGTCGCTCTCCCTTAATGTTCACTTCCAGTCTACTGCCACTTTCACCCCTTGTACATCTCATCACCTTACTTTTACCCACATTTATCTTTAGCTTTCTTCTATCACATACTCTCCCAAACTCTGCCACCAGCTTCCAGGAAGTGGATAGTTTTAGATACTTGGGTGCAAGTGTAGCAGGAAAAGGTGGAGTGAAGGTGGAGGTAGAATGTAGATTGAGAGAAGCGAGTAAATGCCTTGGTGGATTAAAGAGTGTAATGAGGAATAGACATTTGGGAATGGATGCGAAGAGGAGACTGTATGAAGGAGTGATTGTGCCAACAGCACTGTATGGGGCAGAAACGTGGAACATAAGAGAAGAAGAGAGAAGGAGTTTGAATGTGTTTGAGATGAGGTGTCTGAGAAGTATGGTGGGGGTTACTAGGCTAGATAGAGTGAGAAATGAGGAGGTGAGGAGGAGAACAGGGGTGAAAAAGGATTTGGGAGATAGGGTTGATGGAAAGAATGAGTGAAGAAAGACTAGTAAAAGAGGTATGGAAGGCAGATGTGGAGGGAGTGAACATGAGGGGACGTCCTAGGATGAGGTGGATGGATGGGGTGAAGGGGGCTTTGGGGAAGAGGGGAATGTCTGTTGAGGAAGGAAGGGAGAGGACGGAAGACAGAGGTGAGTGGAGAATGGTTGTATATGGATGATGTTGTGATTGCATGAGGAGGAATGGGCGGGGGGGTGGGGTAGTATGTGTGAGTAAATTTTGACGCAGCCCGAAGGTATTTCTCCCCGTCCTCTCCTTATATGCAAGGGGGGACGGAGAGGGGGGGTCGCCGATTAAATGAAGCGGCCTTGCTGTGGATGTGCTGTGTCTTGCGACACTGCTTCTGACCCAGGGCGGTGGGCAGGGTGCAGGGATGACCCGTCATCCAGGAGGTGCTCAGATGAGAGGGAGGGTGGGAGGGGTGTGGAGTGTATTTAGGGATGAAATGGGTGGGAGTGTTTTTATGCCTTTCCCTTTTTGGCTACCTCCCTTGGAAGGGGGAAAAAGCCTTGGTATATATGTATGTATGTATGTATATAATTAAAGATGTGTACAAACCGATAATTTTTTCCTTTATTTCAACTCCACATAATTAGTTTCTTACCCTATAGTGTTTTGATATTTTATCATAGTTGTAGAATGACTGCTCTTTCTAATGATAGAAATTTCCTATCTTATGAACAAAGGGGAGAAATACAATATTTTCTGAAGGAGGTGAGGAATTGCGTGTCACTGGTGCCTGTGTGGAGCAGAGTCTGCAGGACTACCAACTGTACCGAGTTGCACGGCAGAAATCGAGTGTAATTTCTTATTGGAATGAAGTATAGTAAGCTATAATCTTACCTCAGACGGTCACTTCTACACACACACACACACACACACACACTTTCAACGAACGGACGGCTTGAAGAACGTTCTGAAGAAAAGTGCCGATTGTGGATCCCAACGCAAAGAGAAGTACCTTTTTGTATTTGCAGGGTGGGGGAAATTGCTCGTGGGGCAGTAGGTAAGTAGGAAAAGAGGAGAAGGGGAGGGATTGCTGGGGAAATGGAAGGAAATGAGGATGTGGAGGACTTGGCCCAGGCAGACGGGCGTAAGGTCAACATGAAACGACCACCGGACCAGCTCAGTGATGACGAAATGGCAAATAAAAATGTAAAGATTAGAAGTATAGAGAGGAGCAATACAGTAGAAAGTGACGAGAATATGTTCCAGGGATTTAAAGAGGGTGGGGGGGACACAACCCCCCCCCCGACTGATAAGACTAGAGGAGAGAGTTGATAAGGTGATCGAGGACTTGGAGCGTAAGTTAGGTAACGTAGACTCCATTTTCCAGAGAATTGAAAGGTTGGAACAACTAGAGAAGGCTAACAGAAACTTAACTGAAGAAATAGAGGACCTAAAAAGACAGTTAGGAAATGTAAAGGAGGAGAATGAGAAATTGTAGAAGAATAGTAATGAAAACAGAGAGAAAATAGCTACAGAAGCTAAAAATTGGAGAATAACTCAAGAAGGGAATAAGGTTTCATTCACTGACATAGTCAAACAGCAATTGAAAGAACATAATGAAGACTCAGTTATTAAAGTGATGAGACAGAAGGAGAATATAGTAAGAGAATTAGCTGACAAAAAGAAATGTATAATTATATTAGGAATGGAAGAGAAACATAACCCAGATAGAACCGCAAGAATCAAGGAGGAAAATGAAAGAGTAAGCAGTTTATTAAAATTAGTCCAGGAAGATGAACCAGAAATTATAAAGGAAATTGAGGAAAAATTCAGACTCGGAAAATATAGTAGAGATAAGACCAGACCAATTAAGATTAAATTCAGGTCACAAACAACGGCAGAGAAAATTCTATCCAAGACAGGGAAACTAGCAACAAATGATCAATATAAAAAGGTATGGATAAAAAGAGAAATGAATAAGGAGGAAAGAGAGGCAGAAAAGCAGAAAAGAATTGAAGCTAAGGCAAAAAACGAGGAAAGAACGGAGTCAGAGAAAGAGAGATTCTATTGGAGAGTAGTGAACATGAAAATAAAGCAGTTCGACATACTAAAGAAAAACATAAGGGAAACAGAGAATACAATGGAAGTGGCAGAAAACTAAGAGTGTCTTACACAAATATAGATGGATTGATAACAGGATTGAATGAACTGAATGATTATTTGAAAGAAAAAGAACCGGACATAATGGGAATTGTAGAAACAAAATTAAAAGGCCCACTACCACCCAACAGTGTAGGACATGATACATACAATTATTGGATTAGAAACAGAGAGAAAAAACAAGGGGGTGGAGTTATGTTCCTGACTAAGAAGGATATAAACGTGAAAGGTGTCATATATGGAAAGAATACAGTAGAGATGATTATGATAGAAGTGGAAGACCGAGATAAGAAGAGCAGAAAATTTGTGATCAATTATGTGCCTCCGAAAACAGCCTCATGGGAGGAGAGTGAACATAAAAGTATGTTAGAGGACACAAAGATAGCATTAACTAAAATAATGGAAGACGGAGGAAGAATAGTTATGATGGGCGACTTTAATTGCAAAGAAATCTGCTGGGAAGAAATGACAGTAAAGAGTGGTGATGACTCATGGGGAAATGCTCTACTTGAGATGATTACTGACCATTCAATGACACAATGGATACAAGAGAACACTAGGTATAGAAATGAAGAAGAACCATCGAGGCTAGACTTAATAATTACATCTGAACCTAGAATAGTGGACAAGATTGAATATAAAACACCAATAGGTAAAAGTGACCACATATTGATTGAACTGGAACTTAATGAAGAAAAATATATGAAAAGAAATGAACAATATAGAAAAGGAAGAATGATGTATGAAAAAACAAACTTTGATAAAATAAGAGAATTCTTCCAACAAGAAAACTGGGAAGAAATATACAAAGAAGAAACAACAGTGGAAGAGAAATGGAATATTTTGACAAAAATTTACAAAAAAGGAGTGGAAAAGTATGTCCCAAGACAAAAACAAGAAAAAGAATATGTAAAATGCTGGTACAACAAAAGTTGTAGGGAGTTAAAAGACAAAAGAGACAAAGCCTGGACCAGATGGAAAAAAGACAGAAGACCTGAAAAATGGAAAATATATACTGGTTATAGAAATGAATATGTACAAAAGTGCAGAGAGGAAAAAAGAAAATATGAAAAAGATGTTATAGAAAAGTGTAAAGATCAACCAAAACTATTCTACAGATTTGTAAACAATAAACTGAAAAACAAACAAGACTTAGAGAAATTAAGACAAGGAGGAGTTGAATACACTGAGGAAATGGAAATGGCAGAAATTATGAACAAACATTTTAAATCAGTGTTTACAAGGGAAAATATACAACCTGAAGAGATTGAGTGGAAGGAAAAAGTCCCCCCTATGGAAGAAATAGAAGTAACAAAGAATGAAATATTGACACACTTGGGTAATTTTGATGTCAGAAAATCGCATGGGCCAGATGAAATAGCAAACTGGATTCTGAAAGAATGCAGGAATGAACTGGCAGACAAAATACATAGCATAATAAGCAGTTCCTTAAAAGAAGGAAAAGTTCCAGAAGATTGGAAAAAAGCAAATATAGTACCTATATATAAAGGAGGAAATAAAGAAGAACCTACCAACTATAGACCAGTCTCTCTAACAAGTACAATAGCAAAAATATGTGAAAGAATTATCAAAAGTAGATGGGTAAAATACTTGGAAAAAAAACAACGTACTAAATCCAAGGCAATTTGGATTCAGACAAGGACGATCATGCGTCACCAATTTAATATGTTTCTATTCAAGGCTAATAGATATAATACAAGAAAGAGATGGATGGGCTGATTGTGCATTTCTAGACCTAAAAAAAGCTTTTGACAAAGTACCACATAAGAAGTTGCTTAAGAAATTAGAATATGAAGGAGGAATACAAGGTAAATTGCTAAATTGGATGGAAGACTTTTTGCAAGAAAGAAAAATGAGAGTAGTGATAAGAGATCAGCACTCAAAATGGAATGAAGTAATAAGCGGTGTCCCGCAGGGAACAGTTCTGGCCCCAATAATGTTTGCTATATATATTAATGATATGGATGAAGGAATTGAAAGCTATATGAGCTTCTTTGCAGATGATGCAAAATTACTGAAAAGAGTGAAAACTGAAGAAGATTGTGAATCACTACAGAGAGATCTAAATAAAGTACAGGAATGGAGTAGGAAGTGGGAGATGGAGTTCAATACAAAAAAGTGTAGTATAATGGAATTTGGAAAAAGCAAAAACAGAATAACAGGATCATATAATTTGGGAGAAGAAGGAATAAAAAAAGTAGAAAATGAGAAGGACCTGGGAGTCATTGTTATGAATAATATGTCACCTGAGAAACATATAAATAAGATTTTTGGAGAAACTTATAATTTAATAAGAACAATCAAAGTGGCATTTACATACCTGGATGAAGAAATGGTGAGGAAAATCCTAATCCCCCTGATAAGACCAAGATTGGAATATGCAGCAACGATATGGTCACCAAGTACAAAAAAATGTATAAAAAAACTTGAAAGAATACAAAGAGCAATTACAAAACTGGCACCAACACTCTCAAAACTATCATATGAAGAGAGACTACAAAAACTTAAACTACAGACACTAGAGCAAAGAAGAGAGAGAGGAGATTTGATAGCTATTTACAGAATCATGAAAGGCATAGAAATTACTGATAGAGAGAATCTGATAAAATGGGATGACAGAAATACAAGAGGACACGGAAAGAAAATAAAAAAAGACAGCTATAGAAGAGATTTTAAAAAGAACAGCTTTCCTCACAGAGCAATAGACAGTTGGAACAAGTTAGATGAGAAAGTGGTGTGTGCAAAAACAATACATGAATTTAAAAATAGTTTAGATAAAATGAGATATGAAGACGGGACCCCACGAGCATAGCTCCCCTTCCCGTAAAATACAACTAGGTAAATACAACTAGGTAAATACACACACACACACACACACACACTTCAGTGAACGGACGGCGTAGAGGACGTTCTGAAGAAAAAGTGAAAAATAGAGGATTCCAAAGCAAAGGAAGTACCTATTGTATTTGCAGGGTGGGGGGAAATTGCTCGTGGGGTAGTGGGAAAGTAGGGAAAGAGGAGAAGGGGAGGGATTGCTGAGGGAAATGGAAGGAAATGAGGAAGGAGAAGACTTGGCCCAGGCAGACAGACGAAATGTAAACATCAAAAAACGGCCCCCGACCAACTGAGTGACGACGAAATGTCTAATAAAAATGTAAAGATCAGAAACATAGATAAGAGCAGTACAATGGAAGGTGAGGATGATAATTTCAAAGGATTTAATGAAAGGGCGGCGGATACCAACCTCCCCCGACTGACAAAACTGGAGGAAAAACTTCAACAAATGTCTGACAACTGGGAAGTTAGGTTTGGCAAGATGACAAAAATCGCCGAGAGGTTTGAAAAATTGGAAAAAACTAGAGAAGGCGAACAAAAACTTAACTGATGAAATAGAAGACCTAAAAAGACAGTTAAGAGAAGTAAAGGTGGAGAATGAGGAATTGAAGAGGAATAGTAAAGAAAACAGAGAGGCCATAACTAAAGCTAAGAATTGGAAAGCAACCCAAGAAGACAATAAAGTTTCATTCACTGACATAGTCAAACAGCAATTGAAAGAACATACTGAAGACTCGGTTATTAAAGTGATGAGACAAAAGGAGAATATAGTAAGAGATTTAGCAGACAAGAAGAAATGTATAATTATATTAGGAATGGAAGAAAAACACAACCCAGATAGAACCACAAGAATCAAAGAGGAAAATGAAAAAGTAAGCCAATTACTAGAATCAGTTCAGGAAGATGAACCAGAAATTATGAAGCAAATCGAAGAGAAATTTAGACTCGGAAAGTATAGCACAGATAAGACCAGACCAATTAAGATTAAATTCAAGTCACAAACGACGGCAGAGAATATCTTATCCAAAACAGGGAAACTAGCAACAAGTGAACAATATAAAAAGGTATGGATAAAAAGGGAAATGAATAAAGAGGAAAGAGAGGAAGAAAAACAGAAAAGACTTGAAGCTAAGGAAAAAAAACGAGAAAAGAACGGAGTCAGAAAAAGAGAGATTCTATTGGAGAGTAGTGAATATGAAACTAAAGAAAGTCGACATACAAGAGAAAAACAAAAGGGAAACAGAGAACACAATGGAAGTGGCAGAAAACTAAGAGTGTCTTACACAAATATAGATGGATTAATTACAGGATTGAATGAGCTGAATGATTATTTGAAGGAAAAAGAACCAGACATAATGGGAATTGTAGAAACAAAATTAAAAGGTCCACTACCACCCAACAGTGTAGGACATGATGCATATAATTATTGGATTAGAAACAGAGTGAAAAAGGAAGGGGGTGGAGTTATGTTCCTGACTAAGAAGGATATAAACGTGAAGTGTGTCACATATGGAAAGAATACAGTAGAGATGATAATGATGGAAGTAGAAGACAGAGATAAGAAGAGCAGAAAGTTTGTGATAAATTAGGTGCCCCCGAAAACAGCCTCATGGGAAGAGAGTGAACATAAAACTATGTTAGAGGACACAAAGATAGCATTAAACAAGATAATGGAAGAGGGAGGAAGAATAGTTATGATGGGCGACTTTAATTGCAAAGAAATCTGCTGGGAAGAAATGACAGTAAAGGGGTGGAGACGGCTCATGGGGAAACGCTCTACTTGAGATGGTTACTGACCATACAATGACACAATGGATACAGGAGAACACTAGGTATAGAAATGAAGAAGAGCCATCGAGACTAGACCTAATAATTACATCTGAACCTAGAATAGTGGACAAAATTGAATATAAAACACCAATAAGTAAAAGTGAACACATATTGATTGAACTGGAACTTAATGAAGAAAAATATATGAAAAGAAATGAACAATATAGAAAAGGAAGAATGATGTATGAAAAAACAAACTTTGATAAAATAAGAGAATTCTTTCAAAAGGAAAACTGGGAAGAAATATACAAAGAAGAAACAACAGTAGAAGAGAAATGGAATATTTTGACAAACATTTACAAAAAAGGAGTGGAAAAGTATGTCCCAAGACAAAAACAAGGAAAAGAATATGTAAAATGCTGGTACAACAAAAGTTGTAGGGAGTTAAAAGACAAAAGAGACAAAGCCTGGACCAGATGGAAAAAAGACAGAAGACCTGAAAAATGGAAAATATATACCGGTTATAGAAATGAATATGTACAAACGTGCAGAGAGGAAAAGAGAAAATATGAAAAAGATGTCATAGAAAAGTGTAAAGATAAACCAAAACTATTTTACAGATTTGTAAACAACAAACTGAAAAACAAACAAGACTTGGAGAAATTAAGACAAGAGGGAGTTGAATAAACTGAGGAAATGGAAATGGCGGAAATTATGAACAAACATTTTAAATCAGTTTACAAGGGAGAACATACAACCTGAAGAGAACGAATGGAAAGAGAAAGTCCCCCCTATGGAAGAAATAGAAGTAACAAAGAATGAAATATTAACACACTTGAGTAATCTTGATGTCAGAAAATCGCATGGACCAGATGAAATAGCAAACTGGATACTGAAAGAATGCAGGAATGAACTGGCAGACAAAATACATAGCATACCAAACAGTTCCTTGAAAGAAGGAAAAGTTCCAGAAGATTGGAAAAAAGCAAATATAGTACCTATATATAAAAAGAGGAAATAAAGAAGAACCTACCAACTATAGACCAGTCTCTCTAACAAGTACAATAGCAAGAATTTGTGAAAGAATTATCAAAAGTAGATGGGTAAAATAGTGTTAAATCCAAGGCAATTTGGATTCAGACAAGGACGATCATGCGTTACCAATTTAATATGTTTCTCTTCAAGGCTAATAGATATAACACAAGAAAGAGATGGATGGGCTGATTGTGCATTTCTAGACCTAAAAAAAGCTTTTGACAAAGTACCACACAAGAAGTTGCTTAAGAAATTAGAAACTGAAGGAGGAATACAGGGCAGACTACAAAATTGGATGAAAGACTTTTTGCAAGAAAGAAAAATGAGAGTAGTGATAAGAGACCAGCACTCAAAATGGGATGAAGTAATAAGCGGTGTTCCGCAGGGAATAGTTCTGGCCCCAATAATGTTTGCTATATATATTAATGATATGGATGAAGGAATTGAAAGCTATATGAGCTTCTTTGCAGATGATGCAAAACTACTGAAAAGAGTGAAAACTGAAGAAGATTGTGAATCACTACAGAGAGATCTAAATAAAGTACAGGAATGGAGTAGGAAGTGGGAGATGGAGTTCAATACAAAAAAGTGTAGTATAATGGAATTTGGAAAAAGCAAAAACAGAATAACAGGATCATATAAATTGGGAGAAGAAGGAATAAAAAAAGTAGAAAATGAGAAGGACCTGGGAGTCATTGTTATGAATAATATGTCACCTGAGAAACATATAAATAAGATTTTTGGAGAAACTTATAATTTAATAAGAACAATCAAAATTGCATTTACATACCTGGATGAAGAAATGGTGAAGAAAATCCTAATCACCCTGATAAGACCAAGATTGGAATATGCAGCAACGATATGGTCACCAAGTACAAAAAAATGTATAAAAAAAAATTGAAAGAATACAAAGAGCAATTACAAAATTGGCATCAACACTCTCAAAACTATCATATGAAGAGAGACTAGAAAAACTTGAACTACAGACACTAGAGCAAAGAAGAGAGAGAGGAGATTTGATAGCTATTTACAGAATCATGAAAGGCATAGAAATTACTGATAGAGAGAATCTGATAAAATGGGATGACAGAAATACAAGAGGACACGAAAAAAAAAAAAAAAAAAAAGACAGCTATAGAAGAGATTTGAAAAAGAACAGCTTTCCTCACAGAGTAATAGACAGTTGGAACAAGTTAGATGAGAAAGTGGTGTGTGCAAAAACAATACATGAATTTAAAAATAGTTTAGATAAAATGAGATATGAAGACGGGACCCCACGAGCATAGCTCCCCTTCCCGTAAAATACAACTAGGTAAATACAACTAGGTAAATACTCGGTGGCATAGTACACACTCGGTGGCGTAGTTGGTAGAGCACTGAGCTGCCACAAGAGTGGCCCGCAGCTCATGTTTCGAATCCTGCCCAGGGCCGAAATTATTTCGGTACCGCTGCGCTTCGGGTCGTTACTCTGACTCTCGTGGGCGGGGAGTTGGGTGTGTGTGTGTGTGCAAGGTCATAGCATTACCCGTAGATCGGACCTACGAGCTCTGAGCTCTCTTCCAGGAGGGAAATAGCTGTCGATCACGAGTCCAACACGTGATCCAAAAGACCAAGTGAATACACACACACACACACACACACACACACACACACACACACACACACACATATATATATATATATATATATGTATGTATATGTATATATATGTGTATATATATGTGTACATATATGCATATATATACAGTATATGTATATATATGTATAATATGTGTGTGTATATATATATATATATATATATATATATGTATATATATATACAAAGAAATCACAAAACACACGTGATAAATTATTTCTGCAGAAACCACCGGGAAATTTAAAAAAACAGATACCGAACGTTTTCGTCTATTTAGACATTTTAAAAGGTACAAAAAAGCAATACAGAAAGAAACAATAGATACATAAGAAGACAAGGATACTCGGAGAGGTCCCATGTTACATTTTATCACACACAATTTTGTCAATGATAAAATTATCCCATTTAAATAAACTCAAACTCAAATTGACTGGGGAAATTCTAAAATAATTGCTTCTTGTAATAATATTATAGAAAGAAATATGATTGAATTTTGTTTTATAAAAAGAAATTTTGGAAATAGCATGAACTTGTGTTTGGGTTTATTTAAATTGGACAATTTTATTATTGACAAAATTGTGTGTGATAAAATGTAACATGGGACCTCTCCGAGTATCCTTGTCTTCTTATGTAATTATTTATTTATTTCCGTATTGCTTTTTTGTACCTTTGAAAATGTCTAAACAGACGAAAACGTTCGGTATCTGTTTTTATTTTCAATTTCCCGGTGGTTTCTGCATTAAAAAAAAAAAAAAAAAAAAAAAAAAAAAAAAAAAAAATATATATATATATATATATATATATATATATATATATATATATATATATATATATATATATATATATATATATATATATATATAGAGACATTGGGACAAATTATGGGAAAGGTGGAGGGTGAAACACGGGGCCATATCTGATTATCCAGTTTATTCCTGACCGGTTTCACTTACAATAGCTTCTGAAGAAGCTCTTGTAAGCGAAACCAGTCAGGAATAAACTCGATTATCAGATATAGACCCGTGTTTCCCCCTCCACCTTTCCCATAATATATATATATATATAATATATATATATATATATATATATATATATATATATATGTATATCTATATATATATATATATATATATATATATATATATATATATATATATGTATATCTATATCTATATATATAGTAACAAAGTACCGGCGACATTCGTCGGTACCATTTGATCGATCTTACCTTAATATGTCTCAACACACTTTTATCAATAGCCAGCTTGAAACTTCCTGTGCAGAAGCAACGCCACTGAATAAGAATAATGGTAAAACACAAACCTACGAAGCGCATTAAATCCACAGCGAAATATATCCGTCATTCGAAGTGGCCAAAGAAGTGGCTTTGAGAGGTGTACGGTGTATTTATTAGTGATGAGATATTTGAATTGATGAGGATTTCTAATAATGCAATGACCATCCAACCATGTCATGTATTACTAGCCTACGTGTTTACTATGTATATTGTCCCTGCAGGGCCTGGAGACCGGGAGTCATTGAGGCTAAACTATCTCCCAGTGCTATTGCTGCGCTGTGCCTTCCTGGATTCAACAATACGCTTATTTGATCCCTCTTGAATCTGAGAACTGCCTGACTTGTACCTCCAAGTCAGGTCGATACCGCATGGGCCACGGCTGTCTCCTAGTGCTAAGGTGTTGGGTGCGTATTGGCTCCTGAGACTACTGAGCTGATAGTAAATACTAATCAATTTGTCTCCCCTCGTTGGGTTCTGTGGTGCCTGGAGGCATGGGGAAGGCGAATATTTATATTTATGTACATGACATCCAAACATGACACTTTTGGTCGATTTGAGCTTTCAACCTGCCCCGTCGAGTCCGCCAATCTCACAAACGAGGCACAAGTATGTTTGAGCCAGGCCCGGGGTGGACCTTCGGCGGGCTGTTCATGTGAGTGCCTGGAACATTCTTTTTCCTTCCCAAGATGATCACCCATTTTTATCAAGCGAGTTCAGGGGGTCTAGAGTGGATATGTCTCTCTCTCTGAGGTGAAACCGGGCAGTGGTGACAGCAGCAAGAGCTACACTACAGCAATGTGGCCAATCTTAGGGTGGGGTAGCTGTATATCGAGCCGATCACAGCCCACCTTTACTGTATAGGATTTACTCCGGTTGATAAGTGTCTGTACGTGAATGAAGTGACACGGTCCCCGGAGTCTGATACCATTTAATGACTAGAATGAGTTACACTGCCAAAGCACGCCGAGAAGCTACCTTTCCGTGTGTGTGTGTGCTAAGGTGTTTATTCAAGTGGATTTTAAAATTTTGAACTTTATTACATTCAACCGTCTCGGCTGGAAGCCTATGCCATTCACTGACCGCGTGACTGACGAAGTTGGTTCTACCTACTTCATTGATGATGATCAACGACAGGGATTTGTATGTGGTGGTCCTGTGACGCTGACGTCAGAGAGAACCATCTCCATGCTGCTCAACTTCAAAATCCCTCAACACCCTTTCCTCCATCTGGAGGTGGCACCTTGAGTGGCTGATACTCGGTTTCCGTTCTAGGCGCAGAATCTTCATTTACTTTGCATTTCCTCCCTTTTTTCCACTTGAGGATAAATGAAAATTCGTGACTGCTCCCCTCCCAATATTGCCATAAGCTGGCGACACAGAATCATACACTTGTACAATACAAACAACAATCCAATGTTTCTTCCCAGAGAGCTCTGTGTGAGGGCCTGAGGATTGTTGCCGGTCATATAGGGATGATGGGGTTACGGATTTCTCGTCAATGACTCTTGAGGCAACAATTATAATTATCATTATTACTATCTCTCTTTTCTTCTTCCTCTTAAATCTCTCAGTTACCACATCTAACTTGACCTCTTTAGCGAGGCATTCTAAGGATATAAACGCTGAATATTGTCGACGAAATACTGATAGTTACATATTCTTCTCTAACTGTCACTCAAGTACATTTTCACTTGTCCAACGTCTAGACTACAAACTCTTATGGGTTCACTCACCCCATCTACCCATCCACCTTTTCCTTGTTCTCCCTCCTGGCACCGCCGAATCTTACATCCTTTGTGTATATCATATCTACTCCCATCCATCCTTGTAACATGATAAAGCCGTCTCAAATTGGTCTGTTCAGAAAGAGAGAGAGAGAGAGAGAGAGAGAGAGAGAGAGAGAGAGAGAGAGAGAGAGAGAGAGAGAGAGAGAGAGAGAGAGAAAGCGAGAAAGAAGGGAAGAGACAAATGGCATACTTGTGGACGTGTATGCTGATCCATGTATACGTAGAAGTGTAACTACACATCGGGATATACACATGTTTATATTACATATTCACTGTTGGTGCCACTATAGCGTCTGGACGCTTGTGGATCCCAGCAAGGGTTTCCTGCAAGCTTAACTTAGGATTCCCCTAAGCGGGTACTCGATCCGAAACGAAACCTGTCGTCGACATGGCGATTAGGCGCTGTCCAATGGGGGAACCAGGCAGCCGCGGTATCGTGGCAATAATAATAATAAGCGTCCCCTTATGCCTGAGGCGTCTGGACTCGCCTCCTTCCAGAAAATCTTTTCGTCTTCCCTACACCAAAGCGTCGCTCCGGGACACGATTTGCTGATTCGCTTGTTTTCGGACGTTTGATAAAAAAAAAGTCGCACTTGAACACGGAATTTTTTAGAACAACTGACAATACTCTGAAGCTATTCCTGTACAGTGCCTCATTCCATTCGGTGACGTTGCACATTTAAATTGTATTAAATACGAAACGTTGATACTGGGTATTTATGGAACGGTAAGTTATGAGATCAAAGCTTGTTGATAATCTATTGAGGAATTTGAGTGATGGACGATGGAGTTGCGTAAGGAGCTGGCGAACAAACCATTCATCACAGGAACGAACGAAGAGCTCAACATCATAACTCATCCGACGCGTCGATGTGTGTTGAGCTCTCAAGAGGCTGTCGGGAACAGCGCGTATTTACTCGTACCAACGTCAGGCGACTTGGTATTCACTGCTGCACGGTTACTGTAGCCCACGGTTTAAATATCAATTAAATGACATTCTGTTAACGTAGTTTTCTCTCCTTACACTCCTTTTTTCTATGATTCTGCATCTGTAGGGTGATATTGGTCAGACGATATGCGATCTTGGTATTACAATTTCACTATTGCCTTACAATTTCTGAGAGACCATTGAGGGCAGATAACAATTCTGGAAGAACAAGTAATTTCTTCAGTCGGTGCGAATGGACGCTGGCACAGAGGTGGTGAGATAATTTTGTGTGAGGATTTAATCAATGCTTTAATGTACATTCAGAATTTCAAGGCAAAAAATCACAGTACTACCACAACAATAGAAGATAAAAGGAAGATAAAAAAAATTGAGACGGTTTTGATTTGACGCCAGGAAGTGCAATACGAAATGGTAAAAGCCAAGATGAAAAAAATTAATTTACAAATTTTACACTTACATACAATGTCGTAGTTTTCAATGTAGGGATTCTCTGTCTATTATTATTTTTTTATTTCTTGAGATTCAGGTAGAATATTCTTGATTTTCTAATTTATTACGCTGAATTTAATTTCAAACCGTCCGTAGTTTTTGAAAGTATCATCTGATAATGGTCTCATACATTTTGTTTTAACAAGTTCCTTATATTTATTTGAAATACATATTTACTTTGATAGCCAACTGCCTGATTTCTTTCGAGAGGTTTTCCATACACAATTAGTATGTTCAATAACTAGATTTATCCAGATTCCTTCAGTTACAAAAGAGTTATTGATCCAAAAATTTCAGCAAAGTAATATTTCTCCATCTCATGCTGACAAGACTCAATTACATAATTGATATCAGCATTATTATCTGCTTCTTCCTCTAATTCTTTGGTCGTCCTTATTGAGCCAATACCCGCCCCTTCCCTAACTGTGGTCGTTCCCGCTCGATGTAGGGTTGGATCTGACACAGACTATAAGGATTAGAACCCCGATCAATGTTCAATTGACGCCGTGAAAATGAATAAGGAAACAAGACGACTAATATTCATATACAGTTTATTTCATGCCTTTTCTATACCTCTTAAATCCCCTTTGATAGTTGTGATCTCAAGAAATGTTACTTTCAGTTCTTGATTTAAAGATGGGTGTTTGTGAAAACGGTCGTTTTTGTGTTGTAATTGTACAAAAATTGTTAAAAGACATCACAACGGTTGATCCTAGTTTTCTGAATTCATGATGAGAATCCAAACTTAATATGACGCACGGTTCTTCTAGATATAATTCTATCGAACACCACACGTTTGCATTTAAAAAATGATGATCCTATAGAAAACGGGCTTTCGAATTATCCTCATTAGACCTTCACTAGTGACGTGGTCTGTAGATTTTATTTATGCTGGTACCAGACAGTTTTATTCAGCGTTGTGGTATCTGCAGTCATTTTACTCCCAATATACCATCATGAGAACATTTCTCAATTTACCCAGTAACTTGCTTCGATAGAAACGGAGGAGGAAAAGGTGTGGAAACGAGATAATTATCACATCTATATCAAATGTAACAAATTTAACGTCAGTGGCAGATGCGTTTCAGAAAATATCTTTTTCATAAACTCACGAGTCATATTTTAAATAAAAATTTTAATGTCTCATGAAATCAAAATGATATGTCCGTGTAAAATTGCAAGGGAATATATTGGTGAATGAAGGTGATGTATTAGTAATACATTAGTATTACAGCTCGTGATGTAATACGTAGTTACTGCAACATTACTATAATTTGTTGATTAGGGAATATCATTGTTAGTGGATAGTGCGTGTTCAGATGTCATTGCAGTGAATACTGGTGTAAAGAAGAGTGTGACAGGGGTGCGCCTGAATAGGTCACAACAGTAGGCTGAAGGATAGATAGTCGTAAACTTGATGATTGACAGTGATGTAGTTTGGTAGGCGTTAGTTTTTTTTTTTTGTAAGATCGCTTATTTTGGGTGATGCCATCGGCTAGAACATCGTCTTTTCAATATATCACAGGAGGCAAATCAAGATATAGAACTCCTTTAGTTTGGGTACCTCAGCTGAATGCAATAGTTTAACGTTAAATATATACAGTACATGCATATTTTTTCAAATATACCGCTATATTGAAGAACTCAACGGAAATAATTTTGAGAGTGCGAGGTAATGTTTTCATGAATTTTGTTCTCAATGAAAACATGATTTTTTGCAGCTGAAGGGGCAGACCATCCTAATAACCCTATCCAATGGCAACACTAAGAAACATACACACCCACACACTACTCACTACTCGCTTCTCAGAGACAGAACTCTAATATACAAAAAGTCAAGTCAGAATCCCTGGGCATTCCCCACTACACAAATGAGAAACCAAGACAGAGCTTAGTGCATTAAAACAGACTATTGTGGCCAGTACACAAGACTCGTAACATATCAACATAAATTAGCCAACACAACAGATGACGCACTGCAAGGCTGCGTCATACAGTCACAAACATTTTTACAATATTGGTAACACAATCATGAACAAAATGTTTGAGGTGTAGGACTTCTAGCAGTGGCTCGAACGGGTGATCGGTTTTCTCCCTTATTCATAGACTCATAATCTACTGACGCCATGAATTACACTACAACAACAATAATGATAATTGTTACCCCAAGTTTCCCTGATTGGAAACTCGTAACTCCCATAATGCCTCGCAACGGTCATTGGGTTCCTCTAAATATTGCTTTAGGGATAAGATGTGAAATATTGTTTGTGTTTCTTTGTCACTGGCTGAAAGCAGTAGGAATAGAGCAGTCGCTGTTATCAGCTCTCCTCACGTTGAAAGAGGAGATAGTCGAAGATGATACAGACCGAGAGTTTGACATCAAATTTATACAGCATTTTATTCATATGCATACTGTCACTGTAGCGCTTTTCAGTGTATTTCCAGTTTGTGTTACCTTTTTTTACACTTGTTATGATTGCTTTATCTGCATGTCTCATGTACAAGTGAATTCGTGTAGACTTGTTATATCTTCTATGTATAGGTATGAATGTATCCTTAATTAAAGTGCGTCTCTCTCGCATGAACACTTGCCGTACAGTGGGTCGCCATTTTCTGATTCCTCTGCCTTGTCGCGTTGTTCGGCTATTTTACGTTTGTCCCTTTCTCGTTTCTCAAGAAATTCTTTCCTAGATTTCCTATACTTGTCTTAATTTTTCATAAAATGTATTATTATGAAATCAGTGACCATCACTTATTTTTGTTTACATTTCAAATATAAATAAGAAACATTTCCAACCAATGGCGTTACGTTATTGCCTCGAAAAGTGGGGCATCTATCTACGTTTAAAAGGTTTTGAACAAAAGGTTTTACCTTGTCCTTCTTTCTCTTTGTCTTTTCAAATTATCCCTCATTTCTGCATTTTCCCATCGTCTTTCTCATCCTTTTCTTTCGTTTAGAAATTTTTCGATGAGAAAGAGAAGAAGGGATGGTACGAATGAAAAGGTGAATGCAGAGGGGGAAGGATGGGGTTGCGGAAAAATAAAAGAACGAGAAAGGTAGGAGCGGAGAGAAAAGGACGGAAAATAAGAGAACATTCTCATAGCAAGGAATACTAGGACGAGAAAGAGAAGGGAAGGAGACGCCTGGCACTACGGAAATTATACGAAAGAAGATTAGAAAATTTAAATTAATCAAGATGGCATGATATTGTGATATGGTGTTTACACACGTACATATATGAACACACTCATATAAACACACACACACACACACACACACACACACGCACGCACGCAAACACACGCACGCACGCACGCACGTACGTTCGCATAAGCATACAAGTGCACAGATACACGAGCACACAGATGTACGGGCACACACATACACAACATACCCGCATGTGCAAATGTACATATACAAGTCTGTGCACGCACACGCACATGGGTACGTACACGCAGACGTACATGCTCACGCACACACGCACTCCAGTTCACTATATGCACAACACGTCACTGATATCGTTATCGTAGGGTGGGTAAAAGAAAATATTCCAGCAAGACTAGAAAGAGAAACTCAAGAGAGACAAAAATCAAGGGAAACTGTGCAAGTAATTATGGATGATGATGACAGCGTACAAAAGGAAACAGAAAACACGTCGAGGTTAAAAAGTAATTACAAGGCCAATCAAAATAAAGTTTAGATTTTAAAACACATTAGTTCATAAGACATGGAATTAATCAGGTAAAGACAAACTCAAGAATGTTTGGGTAAGGAAAGACACAATAGAGGAAGAGAGAGAGAGAGAGAGAGAGAGAGAGAGAGAGAGAGAGAGAGAGAGAGAGAGAGAGAGAGAGAGAGAGAGAGAGAGAGAGAATTTTATGGGACAGTGACGACAACCAACAACGTAACTGAACAAGCTTCCAGTTGAATCCAGTATCCCCAAGTAACCGTTAGCCTATATGTCGATGATATATTCCTGTTCTGTATAACAACCAACCTCACTCATGCTTGTCACCTTTGCCAATGTACAGCGACATGAGTAAACCAACGAACCGAAGACTACGAATTTTGATTCTCGAACTCAAAATTCGAAATCTGTCTCCACGCACTTCTGGAGACGACGCTACTGCAGAGTGCAGAGATGTCCCGTCAATGCAACTAGGAGACACCACCATCTAAGCGGTAGAGCAGAACCCATCATAAACTTTTAAAAATATTCTCTCCGATATTCCACCTCTTCCCTCCTCCTCCCCCTCTTCCTCCTTCCTCCTCCCCTCCACCTTCCTCACTCCTCCTCCTCCTTCCACCTCCTTCCACCTCCTCCTCATTCTTGTCGTCCTTCTTTCAAATCCCCCCTCCCGCCTTCCCTCCTTCTTCCTTGAGACAGGGAGATCTAAAAGACTTGGGCTACTAATAATTCTAGGTCGTAGGGTTTATGCTGAAGTTCGCTTGTCCTTCGGCTTGGGCCTCAAGTTTGAGGTAGCTCAAGCTCCGACGGACATGGAAGGTAGGGATGGTTTGCTCTAGAAGTTGTTTTGGTGACTTTTTTTTCTGGAATTGAGAGTTTATGGTGAAACGACTTTGATGTATTCAACCACTTGTTCTCTTGTTTCCGGTTGCGACTTGGGCATTTTCTTGGATCGACAGAAAGGGATTGGGGTTGATGGGGTGGGTTGGGGGAAGGAGATGTGGATTTGTAGTGGAGGGATGTAGTGGTTTGAGGGTGAGGAATGTGAGAGGTGGGGGGGGGATCCTGTGTTTGTGGTTTGTAGTGAGGTTGTTTGGGTGGGTCTGTTGGACGGGTTGAGCAACATGACTGGGTAGGAGTGCATGGACGAGACGAGGGCAGAGAGGGTGATGTAAGGGGAGGAGGAGGAGAAAGAAGAGGAGAAGGAGGAGAAGGAGGAAAAGGAGAAGGACTAGAAGGAAGAGGAGAGAGAGGAGTTTACAAAGTGAAAGAAAAATTGGGAAGACTGCGACGTGAGGGAATTGGAAAGCATGCAGGACGAAAATAAAAGAAAACGGAAGGGATTAAAAAAAAAGAGAAGAAGGAACATCAAATGCAAGATCCTCTGAGGAAGAACAGATGGAGGAGAAATCGGGAAAGGAAGAAATTAGAAAAGAAAAACGAAGAAGGAAAAAATAAAATAAAAACGCCATCATGAAGTTGAAACACTGTAAATGGAAAGGGACAGAATTCTATTGACGAAACCTTGGAAAGACGCGGTTCGACTAATGAGGAAGCTCAGTTGATCAAGACGCGCATAATGTCGAGATGAAACAGGAACAGAAAACGACTGCTCGGGGAACGTCAGAGATGCAGATCAGTGACCGGAGAATAACTTGTGTTCGATGACTATACGAAAAATAAAGCTGTCTTGTGTGTTATGGCAAGAGAATAAAGACAAAAAAAAAAAAAAAAAAAAAGAGAAAAAAAGAAAAAGAAAAAAGAAGAGAAGAAGAAGAAGAAGAAGAGAAGAAAAAGAGGAAGAAAAGAAGAAGAAGGATGGAAAAGAAAGAAGAAGAAGAAGAAGAAGAAGAATAATAATAATAATATAAATAAGAATATTAATAATAATAATTAATAATAATAATAATAATAATAATAATAATAAGAAGAAGAATAATAATAATAAGAATAATAAGAAGAAGAAGAAGAAGAAGAAGAAGAAGAAAAAGAAGAAGAAGAAGAAGAAGAAGAAGAAGAAGAAGAGAAAGAAGAAGAAGACGAAGAAGAAGAGAAAGAAGAAGACGAAGAAGATGTAGAAAAAGAAGAAGAATAAGAAGGAGAGGAAGGAGAAGATGGAAAAAAAGAAGAAGAAGAAGAAGAAATTAAGAAGAAGAAGAAAAAGAAAGAGAAGAAGAAGAAGAAGAAGAAGAAGAAGAAGAAGAAGAAGAAGAAGAAGAAGAAGAAGAAGAAGAAGAAAGAGAAGAAGAAGAAGAAAGAGAAGAAGAAGAAGAAGAAGAAGAAGAAGAAGAAGAAGAAGAAGAAAGAGAAGAAGAAGAAGAAGAAGAAGAAGAAAGAGAAGAAGAAGAAGAAGAAGAAGAAGAAGAAGAAGAAGAACAAGAGAAGAAGAAGAAGAAGCAGAAGAAAGAAAAGAAGAAGAAAGCGAAGAAGAAGAAGAAAGAAAGAAGAAGAAGAAGAAGAGAAGGAAAAGAAAAAGAGAAGAATAAGAAGGAGAGAAGAGAAGATGAAGAAGAAGGAAGAAGAAGCAGAAGCAGAAGAAGAAGATGAATAAGAAGAAGAAAGAGAAGAAGAAGAAGAGGCAGAAGAAGAAGAAGAAGAAGAAGAAAGAAAAAATGACGAAGAAGAAAAAGAAGAAAGAGAAGAAGAAGAAGAAGAAGAAGAAGAAGAAGAAGAAGAAGAAATTAAGAAGAAGAAAAAGAAAGAGAAGAAGAAGAAGAAAGAGAAGAGGAAGAAGAAGAAGAAGAAGAGGAAGAAGAAACAAGATAAAACGAATATCAGACGACACGGGAGAAAAGTGGAAGGTCCAAGTTGTCGACAAACTCAGTCGTATAGGAGCTGTCGTTGAGCTAAATCAAATCTGCGAAGATGGAAATGCTCATTGACAGAGGTCATATTTGGTAGGAAGGGGTTGGGTAAAATACTGGAAAGGAAGCAAAATTGTGCTGAAGATATTACAAAATGAAACGGAAAAAAGGAATGGTGGAAAAAGAGGAAGATATGTTATAACGAAGTAAGAATGTTTGGAAACGATGAATGTAGTTGTCATAACCAGAAGAGTAGTAAACTAGATTAAAACGAGAGAGAGAGAGAGAGAGAGAGAGAGAGAGAGAGAGAGAGAGAGAGAGAGAGAGAGAGAGAGAGAGAGAGAGAGAGAGAGAGAGAGAGAGAGGAAAAGAAAGAGGAAAAGAAAGAGGAAAAGAAGGAGAGAGAGAGAGAGAGAGAGAGAGAGAGAGAGAGAGAGAGAGAGAGAGAGAGAGAGAGAGAGAGAGAGAGAGAGAGAGAGAGAGAGAGAGAGAGAGAGAGAGAGAGAGGAGAAACGAAGAATAACAGCCAAGGAGTCCGCGTGGATTAAAAGAGGAATGACCTAGGAAGAAACGAAAAGGACGCTTATATCAGAGAGTTGAAGAAAAAAAAAATACGAACTTGGGGAAAAGGGAGACACAAAGCGGAAGGAACGGAGAGGCAGTCGTGGAAGCTGGAGGAAGAGGAAGAAGAGGAGAAGTAAGACGTAGATCTGAAGGAAAGGGAAGAGAGGGAGAACGAGGAAAAGAGGAAAGTGGAGAACATCTTGGGGAAGGAGAAAATATGAAAGAGGTACAGGAACCTAGAAAAGATGAATGAAAGAAAACAGAAGTGAAAAGAGACCAGAAATCGAATTAAAAGATAAATACGTATCAAAATGTAAGAAAAAAGTGTCTGTTGGAAACGAAATGAATCTTGAACGAAATTTTGTGCGACAGAGGTGATGAACTAAAAGGGCGAAATGCAGAGAAATCGTACCAAAGAAATCGGTGATAGGGATAAATGCAGGAAGAGGAAGTACGCGAATTTGTGAGAAGATGAATTGAAACGAAACAGTGAGAGAAATTCGAGCAAATTGTTGGAACAGTCGTGAGCCCAAAGAAACTCTGCCAATATGATCATTATTTTTCTTTTCATTTTATCTTATTTGTTCATTTGTTCACTCTTGTTTGTTTACTCAATAATGGGTAACCTGTCTATTTATTTGTTCATCTGTTTATTCGTTTATTTACTGATCAATTCATCTATTTACCTGTTTAGTTATCTTTTTGTTTAGTAATTTATTTTATTATTTATCTATTTTATTTGTCTATTTATTTTCTGTCTATTGCTTCATTTGTTCGTTTATCTAGTTGCTTATTTATCTATTTACATATATCTACTCGTATAATTATTTATAAATTTATTCATATACATATGTATCTATTTATTTATCTATTTATTTATTCATTCACTTTCTATGTATCAATTAATCAGTTTATTACTTATTTTCTTACATATTCACTCATTTATTTACACATTTATTTATCTACCCATTTACTAACGTATCTACGTCTTTATCATCTCATTATCTGCCAATATATCTATTTATATCTATTTATATCAATTTATTTATTAACCAATTTACTTGTTTATTTCTTATTTTATTTATCTATTCATTTATTTACTTATCTATTTATTCATTTATTCATTTATTTATAATTTATTTATTTATTAATCTATTTATAAAATTG